>NW_027442736.1:0-331871 GCF_048569485.1 Anomaloglossus baeobatrachus
CACTTTTTCTCCACTTTTTCTCCACTTTTTCTCCATTTTTTTCTCCATTTTTTTCTCCACTTTTTCTCCACTTTTTCTCCACTTTTTCTCCACTTTTTCTCCACTTATTCTCCACTTTTTCTCCACTTATTCTCCACTTATTCTCCACTTTTTCTCCACTTATTCTCCACTTATTCTCCACTTATTCTCCACTTATTCTCCACTTTTTCTCCACTTATTCTCCACTTTTTCTCCATTTATTCTCCACTTTTTCTCCACATTTTCTCCACTTTTTCTCCACTTATTCTCCATTTTTTCTCCACTTATTCTCCACTTTTTCTCCACTTTTTCTCCACTTATTCTCCACTTATTCTCCACTTATTCTCCACTTATTCTCCACTTATTCTCCACTTTTTCTCCACATTTTCTCCACTTTTTCTCCACTTATTCTCCACTTATTCTCCACTTTTTCTCCACTTATTCTCCACTTATTCTCCACTTTTTCTCCATTTATTCTCCCCTTTTTCTACACTTTTTCTCCATTTTTTTCTCCACTTTTTCTCCACTTTTTCTCCATTTATTCTCCACTTTTTCTCCATTTTTTTCTCCACTTTTTCTCCACTTTTTCTCCACTTTTTCTCCACTTTTTCTCCACTTATTCTCCACTTTTTCTCCACTTTTTCTCCACTTTTTCTCCATTTTTTTCTCCATTTTTTTCTCCACTTTTTCTCCACTTTTTCTCCACTTTTTCTCCACTTTTTCTCCACTTATTCTCCACTTTTTCTCCACTTATTCTCCACTTATTCTCCACTTTTTCTCCACTTATTCTCCACTTATTCTCCACTTATTCTCCACTTATTCTCCACTTTTTCTCCACTTATTCTCCACTTTTTCTCCATTTATTCTCCACTTTTTCTCCACATTTTCTCCACTTTTTCTCCACTTATTCTCCATTTTTTCTCCACTTATTCTCCACTTTTTCTCCACTTTTTCTCCACTTATTCTCCACTTATTCTCCACTTATTCTCCACTTATTCTCCACTTATTCTCCACTTTTTCTCCACATTTTCTCCACTTTTTCTCCACTTATTCTCCACTTATTCTCCACTTTTTCTCCACTTATTCTCCACTTATTCTCCACTTTTTCTCCATTTATTCTCCCCTTTTTCTACACTTTTTCTCCATTTTTTTCTCCACTTTTTCTCCACTTTTTCTCCATTTATTCTCCACTTTTTCTCCATTTTTTTCTCCACTTTTTCTCCACTTTTTCTCCACTTTTTCTCCACTTTTTCTCCACTTATTCTCCACTTTTTTTCCACTTTTTCTCCATTTTTTTCTCCACTTTTTCTCCACTTTTTCTCCACTTTTTCTCCACTTTTTCTCCATTTATTCTCCACTTTTTCTCCATTTTTTTCTCCACTTTTTCTCCACTTTTTGTCCACTTATTCTCCACTTTTTCTACACTTTTTCTCCACATTTTCTCCACTTTTTCTCCACTTTTTCTCCACTTTTTCTCCACTTTTTCTCCACTTATTCTCCACTTTTTCTCCACTTTTTCTCCACTTATTCTCCACTTATTCTCCACTTTTTCTCCATTTATTCTCCACTTATTCTCCCCTTTTTCTCCACTTTTTCTCCATTTTTTTCTCCACTTTTTCTCCACTTTTTCTCCATTTATTCTCCACTTTTTCTCCACTTTTTCTCCACTTTTTCTCCACTTTTTCTCCTCTTTTTCTCCACTTATTCTCCACTTATTCTCCACTTATTCTCCACTTTTTCTCCACTTTTTCTCCACTTTTTCTCCACTTTTTCTCCATTTTTTTCTCCACTTTTTCTCCACTTTTTCTCCACTTTTTCTCCACTTTTTCTCCACTTTTTCTCCACTTTTTCTCCACTTATTCTCCACTTTTTCTCCATTTTTTCTCCACTTTTTCTCCACTTTTTCTCCACTTTTTCTCCACTTATTCTCCACTTATTCTCCACTTATTCTCCACTTTTTCTCCACTTTTTCTCCACTTATTCTCCCCTTTTTCTACACTTTTTCTCCACTTTTTCTCCACTTTTTCTCCATTTATTCTCCACTTTTTCTCCATTTTTTTCTCCACTTTTTCTCCACATTTTCTCCACTTTTTCTCCACTTTTTCTCCACTTTTTCTCCACTTTTTCTCCACTTTTTCTCCACTTATTCTCCACTTTTTCTCCACTTATTCTCCACTTTTTCTCCACTTATTCTCCACTTTTTCTCCATTTTTTTCTCCATTTTTTTCTCCACTTTTTCTCCACTTTTTCTCCACTTTTTCTCCACTTTTTCTCCACTTTTTCTCCACTTATTCTCCACTTTTTCTCCACTTATTCTCCACTTTTTCTCCATTTTTTTCTCCACTTTTTCTCCACTTTTTCTCCACTTTTTCTCCACTTTTTCTCCACTTTTTCTCCACTTTTTCTCCATTTATTCTCCACTTTTTCTCCATTTTTTTCTCCACTTTTTCTCCACTTTTTCTCCACTTTTTCTCCACTTTTTCTCCACTTTTTCTCCACTTATTCTCCACTTATTCTCCACTTATTCTCCACTTATTCTCCACTTTTTCTCCATTGATTCTCCACTTTTTCTCCATTTTTTTCTCCACTTTTTCTCCACTTTTTCTCCACTTATTCTCCACTTTTTCTCCACTTATTCTCCACTTTTTCTCCACTTATTCTCCACTTATTCTCCACTTTTTCTCCATTTATTCTCCACTTATTCTCCCCTTTTTCTTCACTTTTTCTCCATTTTTTTCTCCACTTTTTCTCCACTTTTTCTCCATTTATTCTCCACTTTTTCTCCACTTTTTCTCCATTTTTTTCTCCACTTTTTCTCCACTTTTTCTCCACTTTTTCTCCACTTTTTCTCCACTTTTTCTCCACTTTTTCTCCACTTTTTCTCCACTTATTCTCCATTTTTTCTCCACTTTTTCTCCACTTATTCTCCACTTTTTCTCCACTTTTTCTCCACTTTTTCTCCACTTTTTCTCCATTTTTTTCTCCACTTTTTCTCCACTTTTTCTCCACTTTTTCTCCACTTTTTCTCCACTTTTTCTCCACTTATTCTCCACTTTTTCTCCACTTATTCTCCACTTTTTCTCCACTTATTCTCCACTTTTTCTCCATTTTTTTCTCCACTTTTTCTCCACTTATTCTCCACTTTTTCTCCACTTTTTCTCCACTTTTTCTCCACTTTTTCTCCACTTTTTCTCCACTTTTTCTCCACTTTTTCTCCACTTTTTCTCCACATTTTCTCCACTTTTTCTCCACATTTTCTCCACTTTTTCTCCACTTTTTCTCCACTTATTCTCCACTTTTTCTCCACTTATTCTCCACTTTTTCTCCACTTATTCTCCACTTTTTCTCCACTTATTCTCCACTTTTTCTCCACTTTTTCTCCATTTATTCTCCACTTTTTCTCCATTTTTTTCTCCACTTTTTCTCCACATTTTCTCCACTTTTTCTCCACATTTTCTCCACTTTTTCTCCACTTTTTCTCCACTTTTTCTCCACTTATTCTCCACTTTTTCTCCACTTTTTCTCCACTTATTCTCCACTTTTTCTCCACTTATTCTCCCCTTTTTCTACACTTTTTCTCCACTTTTTCTCCACTTTTTCTCCATTTATTCTCCACTTTTTCTCCATGTTTTTCTCCACTTTTTCTCCACATTTTCTCCACTTTTTCTCCACTTTTTCTCCACTTTTTCTCCACTTTTTCTCCACTTTTTCTCCACTTATTCTCCACTTTTTCTCCACTTATTCTCCACTTTTTCTCCACTTTTTCTCCACTTTTTCTCCATTTTTTTCTCCATTTTTTTCTCCACTTTTTCTCCACTTTTTCTCCACTTTTTCTCCACTTATTCTCCACTTTTTCTCCACTTATTCTCCACTTTTTCTCCATTTTTTTCTCCACTTTTTCTCCACTTTTTCTCCACTTTTTCTCCACTTTTTCTCCACTTTTTCTCCACTTTTTCTCCACTTTTTCTCCATTTATTCTCCACTTTTTCTCCATTTTTTTCTCCACTTTTTCTCCACTTTTTCTCCACTTTTTCTCCACTTATTCTCCACTTTTTCTCCACTTATTCTCCACTTTTTCTCCACTTATTCTCCACTTTTTCTCCACTTTTTCTCCACTTTTTCTCCATTTTTTTCTCCATTTTTTTCTCCACTTTTTCTCCACTTTTTCTCCACTTTTTCTCCACTTTTTCTCCACTTATTCTCCACTTTTTCTCCACTTATTCTCCACTTATTCTCCACTTTTTCTCCACTTATTCTCCACTTATTCTCCACTTATTCTCCACTTATTCTCCACTTTTTCTCCACTTATTCTCCACTTTTTCTCCATTTATTCTCCACTTTTTCTCCACATTTTCTCCACTTTTTCTCCACTTATTCTCCATTTTTTCTCCACTTATTCTCCACTTTTTCTCCACTTTTTCTCCACTTATTCTCCACTTATTCTCCACTTATTCTCCACTTATTCTCCACTTATTCTCCACTTTTTCTCCACTTTTTCTCCACTTATTCTCCACTTTTTCTCCACTTATTCTCCCCTTTTTCTACACTTTTTCTCCACTTTTTCTCCACTTTTTCTCCATTTATTCTCCACTTTTTCTCCATTTTTTTCTCCACTTTTTCTCCACATTTTCTCCACTTTTTCTCCACTTTTTCTCCACTTTTTCTCCACTTTTTCTCCACTTTTTCTCCACTTATTCTCCACTTTTTCTCCACTTATTCTCCACTTTTTCTCCACTTATTCTCCACTTTTTCTCCATTTTTTTCTCCATTTTTTTCTCCACTTTTTCTCCACTTTTTCTCCACTTTTTCTCCACTTTTTCTCCACTTTTTCTCCACTTATTCTCCACTTTTTCTCCACTTATTCTCCACTTTTTCTCCATTTTTTTCTCCACTTTTTCTCCACTTTTTCTCCACTTTTTCTCCACTTTTTCTCCACTTTTTCTCCATTTATTCTCCACTTTTTCTCCATTTTTTTCTCCACTTTTTCTCCACTTTTTCTCCACTTTTTCTCCACTTATTCTCCACTTTTTCTCCACTTATTCTCCACTTTTTCTCCACTTATTCTCCACTTTTTCTCCACTTTTTCTCCACTTTTTCTCCATTTTTTTCTCCATTTTTTTCTCCACTTTTTCTCCACTTTTTCTCCACTTTTTCTCCACTTTTTCTCCACTTATTCTCCACTTTTTCTCCACTTATTCTCCACTTATTCTCCACTTTTTCTCCACTTATTCTCCACTTATTCTCCACTTATTCTCCACTTATTCTCCACTTTTTCTCCACTTATTCTCCACTTTTTCTCCATTTATTCTCCACTTTTTCTCCACATTTTCTCCACTTTTTCTCCACTTATTCTCCATTTTTTCTCCACTTATTCTCCACTTTTTCTCCACTTTTTCTCCACTTATTCTCCACTTATTCTCCACTTATTCTCCACTTATTCTCCACTTATTCTCCACTTTTTCTCCACATTTTCTCCACTTTTTCTCCACTTATTCTCCACTTATTCTCCACTTTTTCTCCACTTATTCTCCACTTATTCTCCACTTTTTCTCCATTTATTCTCCCCTTTTTCTACACTTTTTCTCCATTTTTTTCTCCACTTTTTCTCCACTTTTTCTCCATTTATTCTCCACTTTTTCTCCATTTTTTTCTCCACTTTTTCTCCACTTTTTCTCCACTTTTTCTCCACTTTTTCTCCACTTATTCTCCACTTTTTTTCCACTTTTTCTCCATTTTTTTCTCCACTTTTTCTCCACTTTTTCTCCACTTTTTCTCCACTTTTTCTCCATTTATTCTCCACTTTTTCTCCATTTTTTTCTCCACTTTTTCTCCACTTTTTCTCCACTTATTCTCCACTTTTTCTACACTTTTTCTCCACATTTTCTCCACTTTTTCTCCACTTTTTCTCCACTTTTTCTCCACTTTTTCTCCACTTATTCTCCACTTTTTCTCCACTTTTTCTCCACTTATTCTCCACTTATTCTCCACTTTTTCTCCATTTATTCTCCACTTATTCTCCCCTTTTTCTCCACTTTTTCTCCATTTTTTTCTCCACTTTTTCTCCACTTTTTCTCCATTTATTCTCCACTTTTTCTCCACTTTTTCTCCACTTTTTCTCCACTTTTTCTCCTCTTTTTCTCCACTTATTCTCCACTTATTCTCCACTTATTCTCCACTTTTTCTCCACTTTTTCTCCACTTTTTCTCCACTTTTTCTCCATTTTTTTCTCCACTTTTTCTCCACTTTTTCTCCACTTTTTCTCCACTTTTTCTCCACTTTTTCTCCACTTTTTCTCCACTTATTCTCCACTTTTTCTCCATTTTTTTCTCCACTTTTTCTCCACTTTTTCTCCACTTTTTCTCCACTTATTCTCCACTTATTCTCCACTTATTCTCCACTTTTTCTCCACTTTTTCTCCACTTATTCTCCCCTTTTTCTACACTTTTTCTCCACTTTTTCTCCACTTTTTCTCCATTTATTCTCCACTTTTTCTCCATTTTTTTCTCCACTTTTTCTCCACATTTTCTCCACTTTTTCTCCACTTTTTCTCCACTTTTTCTCCACTTTTTCTCCACTTTTTCTCCACTTATTCTCCACTTTTTCTCCACTTATTCTCCACTTTTTCTCCACTTATTCTCCACTTTTTCTCCATTTTTTTCTCCATTTTTTTCTCCACTTTTTCTCCACTTTTTCTCCACTTTTTCTCCACTTTTTCTCCACTTTTTCTCCACTTATTCTCCACTTTTTCTCCACTTATTCTCCACTTTTTCTCCATTTTTTTCTCCACTTTTTCTCCACTTTTTCTCCACTTTTTCTCCACTTTTTCTCCACTTTTTCTCCACTTTTTCTCCACTTTTTCTCCATTTATTCTCCACTTTTTCTCCATTTTTTTCTCCACTTTTTCTCCACTTTTTCTCCACTTTTTCTCCACTTATTCTCCACTTTTTCTCCACTTATTCTCCACTTTTTCTCCACTTATTCTCCACTTTTTCTCCACTTTTTCTCCACTTTTTCTCCATTTTTTTCTCCATTTTTTTCTCCACTTTTTCTCCACTTTTTCTCCACTTTTTCTCCACTTTTTCTCCCCTTATTCTCCACTTTTTCTCCACTTATTCTCCACTTATTCTCCACTTTTTCTCCACTTATTCTCCACTTATTCTCCACTTATTCTCCACTTATTCTCCACTTTTTCTCCACTTATTCTCCACTTTTTCTCCATTTATTCTCCACTTTTTCTCCACATTTTCTCCACTTTTTCTCCACTTATTCTCCATTTTTTCTCCACTTATTCTCCACTTTTTCTCCATTTATTCTCCACTTTTTCTCCATTTTTTTCTCCACTTTTTCTCCACTTTTTCTCCACTTTTTCTCCACTTTTTCTCCACTTATTCTCCACTTTTTTTCCACTTTTTCTCCATTTTTTTCTCCACTTTTTCTCCACTTTTTCTCCACTTTTTCTCCACTTTTTCTCCATTTATTCTCCACTTTTTCTCCATTTTTTTCTCCACTTTTTCTCCACTTTTTCTCCACTTATTCTCCACTTTTTCTACACTTTTTCTCCACATTTTCTCCACTTTTTCTCCACTTTTTCTCCACTTTTTCTCCACTTTTTCTCCACTTATTCTCCACTTTTTCTCCACTTTTTCTCCACTTATTCTCCACTTATTCTCCACTTTTTCTCCATTTATTCTCCACTTATTCTCCCCTTTTTCTCCACTTTTTCTCCATTTTTTTCTCCACTTTTTCTCCACTTTTTCTCCATTTATTCTCCACTTTTTCTCCACTTTTTCTCCACTTTTTCTCCACTTTTTCTCCTCTTTTTCTCCACTTATTCTCCACTTATTCTCCACTTATTCTCCACTTTTTCTCCACTTTTTCTCCACTTTTTCTCCACTTTTTCTCCATTTTTTTCTCCACTTTTTCTCCACTTTTTCTCCACTTTTTCTCCACTTTTTCTCCACTTTTTCTCCACTTATTCTCCACTTTTTCTCCATTTTTTTCTCCACTTTTTCTCCACTTTTTCTCCACTTTTTCTCCACTTATTCTCCACTTATTCTCCACTTATTCTCCACTTTTTCTCCACTTTTTCTCCACTTATTCTCCACTTATACTCCACTTATTCTCCACTTATTCTCCACTTTTTCTCCACTTTTTCTCCATTTATTCTCCACTTATTCTCCCCTTTTTCTCCACTTTTTCTCCATTTTTTTCTCCACTTTTTCTCCACTTTTTCTCCATTTATTCTCCACTTTTTCTCCACTTATTCTCCACTTTTTCTCCACTTTTTCTCCACTTTTTCTCCACTTTTTCTCCATTTTTTTCTCCACTTTTTCTCCACTTTTTCTCCACTTTTTCTCCACTTTTTCTCCACTTATTCTCCACTTTTTCTCCACTTATTCTCCACTTTTTCTCCATTTTTTTCTCCACTTTTTCTCCACTTATTCTCCACTTATTCTCCACTTATTCTCCACTTTTTCTCCACTTTTTCTCCACTTATTCTCCACTTATTCTCCACTTATTCTCCACTTATTCTCCACTTTTTCTCCACTTTTTCTCCATTTATTCTCCACTTAATCTCCCCTTTTTCTCCACTTTTTCTCCATTTTTTTCTCCACTTTTTCTCCACTTTTTCTCCATTTATTCTCCACTTTTTCTCCACTTTTTCTCCACTTTTTCTCCATTTTTTTCTCCACTTTTTCTCCACTTTTTCTCCACTTTTTCTCCACTTTTTCTCCGTTCTTTTTCTATGGTCGGTCTACCCATTAGCTCTGCCATGCATACTGTAGCTCTACACCTACTGCACATGTTACTTTATGATTGACATCTCTTTCGTACCAGAGCTGTCTAAGTCTACTCTGACCCCATATTTGTCATTACTATATTGTCCTTGTACTGTATTATGACATTTGTATCATGTGTTTCATTTCTTGCTGTGTTGCAATTTTTTTGCTGCATGCCAATTGTACCTCTACATTGTTCGAGTTTATGTTATTGTTCTCTCACTCTTATGTGATACTGATTATTGTCATTTTTCATGATTACATGCAGATAAGTCCAATCTGACGAAGGCTCAGGCCGAAACGTCAATTGTAACTTGTTTTGGACAAAAACATATATGCTTATGAAAAAAAAATGTTCTTAATACGGACCAATAAAGATTGATTTTGCATTACTATCCATTGGGACTTACTGACTTAGTCTGGGAGATTTAGAGTGCCGAGGTTACTCACTAATTTTATCTATTATTACCTCTGTGCACCTATATACCAGTGAGCAGAGCTTCCTCTACAGTAGTTCTCCTAATTAGGCATGCCCTTACCTCATGAGCAGGGCATTGCAGCTTTGGTAGCAACCATTACGACATGGACTCTGCTGCTGTGGACCCGGGGAGAGTGAGTGCAGATTCATTGCTCCCACACTCCTCACATGAAGGGTCTGCACTCCTAGAAAATGGGGGATACGTTCCCTGAGTGTCTCCTCCCCATATTCTAGACGGTCCAGAGTCGTCGTGGGACCCCTTTATTTTTTTTCTTACAATAAATTGGTGAAAGAGGAAATGTTTTGGGGACTGTTTTTTCAAATAAATTTCTTTTGTCGATTTTTTTTTTTTGTTAGTACTGACAGTTTATGATGTTGGGTATCTAATAGACGCCATGACATCACAAACTGCTGGGCTTGATCTCAGGTGACTTTACAGCTAGTATCAACCCGATTTATTACCCCGTTTGCCACTGCACCAGGGCACGGGATGAGCTGGGGTGAAGCGCCAGGATTGGCGCATCTAGTGGATGCGCCACGTCTGGGGTGCCTGCGGCCTGCTATTTTTAGGCTGTGAAGGCCCAATAACTATGGACCTTCCCACCCTGAGAATACCAGACCACAGCTGTCCGCTTTACCTTGGCTGGTGATCCAATTTGGAGGGGACCCTACTTTTTTTGTGTAATTATTAATATTTATAAAATAATTATAAAAAAGAGCCTGAGGGGACCTCCACATTGGATCCCCAACCACGGTAAAGCTGCCAGCTGTGGTTTTCAGGCTACAGCCGTCTGCTTTACCCTAGCTGGCTATCAAAAATGGGGGGACCCAACGTCATTTTTTTTAACTATTTTTTAAATAGAAAAAATTAATGGGCTTCCCTGTATTTTGATTGCCAACCAAGGTAACGGCAGGCAGATGGGGGTGGCAACCCATAGCTGTCTGCTTTATCTGCGCTGAGAATCAAAAATACCGCGGAGCGCTACGTCATTTTTTTAAAGATTTATTTTTACAGCACTGTGATGTCCAGCAATCAAAATACAGGGAAGCCCATTTTATTTTTAGTTATTTATATAAATAATTAAAAAAAATAAATATGGGCTCCCGCTGCATTTTTTGTATTGCTAGCTAAGGGTAATCCAAGCAGCTACTGGCTGCTAACCCCCACTGCTTGGTGTTACCTTCACTGGCAATGGAAAATCCAGGGAAGCATTTTTTATTTTTTTTGCCAAAAAACTACAAAAAAAGGACGTGAGCTTTGCCATATTTTTGTATGCTAGCCAGGTATAGCAGGCAGGTACTGGAAGAGTTGGATACAGCGCCAGAATATGGCGCTTCTATGAAAATGCCATTTTCTGAGGCGGCTGCAGACTGCAATTCGCAGCAGTGGGGCCAGGAAAGCTCAGGCCAACCTGTGCTGCGGATTCCAATCCCCAGCTGCCTAGTTGTACCTGGCTGGACACAAAAATGGGGCGAAGCCTACGTCATTTGTTTTCTAAGTATTTCATGAAATTCATGAAATAATAAAAAAAGGGCTTCCCTTTATTTTTGGTTCCCAGCCGGGTACAAATAGGCAACTGGGGGTTGGGGGCAGCCGTACCTGCCTGCTGTACCTGGCTAGCACACAAAAATATGGCGAAGCCCACATAATTTTTTCAGGGGGCAAAAAACTTCTGCATACAGTCCTGGATGGAGTATGCTGAGGCTTGTAGTTCTGCAGCTGCAGTCTGTCTGTATGGAGAAGAGCAGACAGCAGCTGCAGAACTACAAGGCTCAGCATACTCCATCCAGGACTGTATGCAGAATTTTTTTGCCCACCAAACAAATGACGTGGGCTTCGCCATATTTTTGTATGCTAGCCAGGTACAGCTGGCAGCCACGGGCTGCCTCCAACCCCCAGTTGCCTATTTGTACCCGGCTGGGAACCAAAAATATAGGGAAGCCCGTTTTTTTTAATTATTTCACTTATTTCATGAAATAATTAAAAAACAAAAGACGTGGGCTTCGCCCTATTTTTGTGTCCAGCCGGGTACAACTAGGCAGCTGGGGATTGGAATCCGCAGCACAGGTTAGCCCGAGGTTTGTGGGCGCCTCTGCTGCGGATTTCAGTCCGCAGCCGTCCCAGAAAATGGCGCTCTCATAGAAGCGCCATCATCTGGCGCTGTATCCAACTCTTCCAACAGCCCTGGAGCCGGGTGGCTTGTTGGGTAATCATGAGTTAATACTGGCTTTGTTTTACCAGCCAGTATTAAGCCAGAGATTCTTAATGTCAGGCACGTTTGACCCGGCCATTAAGAATCTCCAATAAAGGGTTAAAAAAAAGACACCACACAGAGAAAAAATACTTTAATAGAAATAAATACACAGACACATTAGAGACTCCATCTTTATTACCCCCTGTCAGCCCTCCACGATCCTGCTCTTCTGTCTTCTTTCTTTCTAGTGTAGTAGTAGTGACGATTGTAGTGAGGAAGGATGAGATTCACCAGCTCATCACTTGGGGCTGGGGAACCTCCATCCTCACTACAATCATCACTAGTGTAGTAGTAGTGACGATTGTAGTGAGGAAGGATGAGATTCACCAGCTCATCACTTGGGGCTGGGGAACCTCCATCCTCACTACAATCATCACTAGTGTAGTAGTAGTGACGATTGTAGTGAGGATGAGATTCACCAGCTCATCACTTGGGGCTGGGGAACCTCCATCCTCACTACAATCATCACTAGTGTAGTAGTGACGATTGTAGTGAGGAAGGATGAGGTTCACCAGCTCATCACTTGGGGCTGGGGAACCTCCATCCTCACTACAATCATCACTACAATCGGGAAGCAGCGTGCAGCCTTCACTCCGTGAGTGATCAGTGCTGGCTGCTAGCGGTAACGCTGACAGACGCGTTACCATAGCAACGGTGCTCTCGGAGCCGCGGTTAGCGGTGACGTCACCGCTAACTGCGTTGCTATGGCAACGGCGATCTCCGTTAATGACCGGCTGTGTCAGCCGGTCCCTAACGGAACGGGGAGTCGACCGTGTGCTAGAGCATGTCGCCGGTACACGGCGATACACATATGTGCACCGTGTACCGGAGAGATGCACTCGCAGGTCCTACATGACGCGTCATAGTCATGTGACCAGTCTGTAGCCAATGAGATAATAGCCAAGTGACTGGTCACATGGCTATTTTGACGTCACGATAGGTCCTGCATCTCTGCTGGCAGTGCAGGTCACCGGGAGGATTCAGCGATCATCGGATGGAATAGCGGCAGGAGACAGAGTGCAGAAGGGATCGCGAGGACCGGTAAGGGTTATGGCAATGTTTATTAACTGTTTGTGTACATTTATAATGCATTTTTATGTGTTTGTGATTGCCTCCCATTATAGCTTATACGTTCGAGTTCGGTTCGTCGAACGTTCGACGAACCGAACTCGAACGGGACCCCGTTCGGCGAACCGGCCTCGAGCCGAACCGGGACCAGTTCGCTCATCTCTATTAATGAAACATTTACAATTTTTATTACATATTTTACCAGTTTTATTCCTACAAAGGAATTTTGCTTAAATTCAAGTTTACATTGAATGTGTTACTTTTTTCTACATAGTTTAGTTGTTTTCTTTTGTATTTATGGGAACTATATATTTTGAAAAAAACAGGATTTTTATAATATGGGATTATGTTTTCTGCTAAAAGGTCAATAAAAAAGAAACCCAAAATCGTAGTTCTCTTGGTGATGGAAGCCAAAATGTATTGTCATTTGGCAACTAAACCAATAATTTCATATATTAAAAGTCGATAGGAAATAACTTCAACTCCAAAAACGGATTGGTTTCACTAGGGAATAAACCCAGAATACTCTGCATGTGAAGCAGACTTGATGAACACCACACTAGAAAACCTGTGAAATCCTGCAAAGTAATGGCAATTAGAGACGAGTTTTGACCGCCAGGGGAAAAAAAAAATAATTTGTATTTCTGTTGGTGATGGAAGCCAAAACATCCCATCATTCGGCAACAAAGCCAAGAACTTCATATTTTCTAGTTTGATAGGGTATTATTTCAACACCAAGAACAGATTGGTTTTACTGGGGATTTAACCAAGGACCTTCTGCGTGTTAATTAGAGTTGAGCGCGGTTCGTGGTTCGTGGTTCTCCAGTTCGCGGCTCGAGTGATTTTGGGGCATGTTCTAGATCGAACTAGAACTCGAGCTTTTTGCAAAAGCTCGGTAGTTCTAGAAACGTTCGAGAACGGTTCTAGCAGCCAAAAAACAGCTAAATCATAGCTTGGTTTCTGCTGTAATAGTGTAAGTCACTCTGTGAATCAAACTATTATCACATTTCAGTGTATAGTGTGCGTGAACAGCGCCTTCAGATCACTGCTGTTTCTATAATGGCGATCGCCATTTTTTTTTTTTTTTTTTTCTTGTCTTCCTTCCCTAAGTGCGCGCGTCTTGTGGGGCGGGCCAGCATGTCAGCCAATCCCAGACACACACACAGCTAAGTGGACTTTGAGCCAGAGAAGCAACGGCATGTGTGATAGGATCTGCATGTCACATGTCCCTGCATTATAAAACCGGACATTTTCTTCACGGACGCCATTATCTGCCTTCTGCGTCTTTGGTGTCAGACATCACTGTCGCAGCTCCGTCTTCCTGAGTCCTATAGCCGATACAGCTGTATGCGCTGCATACACAGCGTTAGACAGCTTAGGGAGAGCACTTTATAGCAGTCCTTTTAAGGGCTCCAACCGGCAGGGTCAGAGAGCCATAGGTGACAGGTCCTGCAAACAGCAACAGCGTCTGTGTAGCCCAGGTCAGGGAGTTCCTACCTGCATTTCACCATTAGGAGGGAATAGAAAGGCAGTCTTCCATTCCTCTACCCAGAGCACCACAATCCTGCCACTGTACCCTCTTGTCCTCTGCACACTCCAACTGATAACTAAGCCATTATACTAGCAAACACTCAGTGTACCTAGTGGCATCCTATACGTGGCTATTGGACTTTGCTATAGTCCCACTAGTGCAAAGACATTTGCAGAGCGCGTCTGCCTGCATTGCACACTACAACTCATTCTAACCAAGCCATTATACTAGCAAACACTCAGTGTACCTAGTGGCATCCTATACGTGGCTATTGGACTTTGCTATAGTCCCACTAGTGCAAAGACATTTGCAGAGCGCGTCTGCCTGCGTTGCACACTACAACTCATTCTAACCAAGCCATTATACTAGCAAACACTCAGTGTACCTAGTGGCATCCTATACGTGGCTATTGGACTTTGCTATAGTCCCACTAGTGCAAAGACATTTGCAGAGCGCGTCTGCCTGCGTTGCACACTACAACTCATTCTAACCAAGCCATTATACTAGCAAACACTCAGTGTACCTAGTGGCATCCTATACGTGGCTATTGGACTTTGCTATAGTCCCACTAGTGCAAAGACATTTGCAGAGCGCGTCTGCCTGCGTTGCACACTACAACTCATTCTAACCAAGCCATTATACTAGCAAACACTCAGTGTACCTAGTGGCATCCTATACGTGGCTATTGGACTTTGCTATAGTCCCACTAGTGCAAAGACATTTGCAGAGCGCGTCTGCCTGCGTTGCACACTACAACTCATTCTAACCAAGCCATTATACTAGCAAACACTCAGTGTACCTAGTGGCATCCTATACGTGGCTATTGGACTTTGCTATAGTCCCACTAGTGCAAAGACATTTGCAGAGCGCGTCTGCCTGCGTTGCACACTACAACTCATTCTAACCAAGCCATTATACTAGCAAACACTCAGTGTACCTAGTGGCATCCTATACGTGGCTATTGGACTTTGCTATAGTCCCACTAGTGCAAAGACATTTGCAGAGCGCGTCTGCCTGCGTTGCACACTACAACTCATTCTAACCAAGCCATTATACTAGCAAACACTCAGTGTACCTAGTGGCATCCTATACGTGGCTATTGGACTTTGCTATAGTCCCACTAGTGCAAAGACATTTGCAGAGCGCGTCTGCCTGCGTTGCACACTACAACTCATTCTAACCAAGCCATTATACTAGCAAACACTCAGTGTACCTAGTGGCATCCTATACGTGGCTATTGGACTTTGCTATAGTCCCACTAGTGCAAAGACATTTGCAGAGCGCGTCTGCCTGCGTTGCACACTACAACTCATTCTAACCAAGCCATTATACTAGCAAACACTCAGTGTACCTAGTGGCATCCTATACGTGGCTATTGGACTTTGCTATAGTCCCACTAGTGCAAAGACATTTGCAGAGCGCGTCTGCCTGCGTTGCACACTACAACTCATTCTAACCAAGCCATTATACTAGCAAACACTCAGTGTACCTAGTGGCATCCTATACGTGGCTATTGGACTTTGCTATAGTCCCACTAGTGCAAAGACATTTGCAGAGCGCGTCTGCCTGCGTTGCACACTACAACTCATTCTAACCAAGCCATTATACTAGCAAACACTCAGTGTACCTAGTGGCATCCTATACGTGGCTATTGGACTTTGCTATAGTCCCACTAGTGCAAAGACATTTGCAGAGCGCGTCTGCCTGCGTTGCACACTACAACTCATTCTAACCAAGCCATTATACTAGCAAACACTCAGTGTACCTAGTGGCATCCTATACGTGGCTATTGGACTTTGCTATAGTCCCACTAGTGCAAAGACATTTGCAGAGCGCGTCTGCCTGCGTTGCACACTACAACTCATTCTAACCAAGCCATTATACTAGCAAACACTCAGTGTACCTAGTGGCATCCTATACGTGGCTATTGGACTTTGCTATAGTCCCACTAGTGCAAAGACATTTGCAGAGCGCGTCTGCCTGCGTTGCACACTACAACTCATTCTAACCAAGCCATTATACTAGCAAACACTCAGTGTACCTAGTGGCATCCTATACGTGGCTATTGGACTTTGCTATAGTCCCACTAGTGCAAAGACATTTGCAGAGCGCGTCTGCCTGCGTTGCACACTACAACTCATTCTAACCAAGCCATTATACTAGCAAACACTCAGTGTACCTAGTGGCATCCTATACGTGGCTATTGGACTTTGCTATAGTCCCACTAGTGCAAAGACATTTGCAGAGCGCGTCTGCCTGCGTTGCACACTACAACTCATTCTAACCAAGCCATTATACTAGCAAACACTCAGTGTACCTAGTGGCATCCTATACGTGGCTATTGGACTTTGCTATAGTCCCACTAGTGCAAAGACATTTGCAGAGCGCGTCTGCCTGCGTTGCACACTACAACTCATTCTAACCAAGCCATTATACTAGCAAACACTCAGTGTACCTAGTGGCATCCTATACGTGGCTATTGGACTTTGCTATAGTCCCACTAGTGCAAAGACATTTGCAGAGCGCGTCTGCCTGCGTTGCACACTACAACTCATTCTAACCAAGCCATTATACTAGCAAACACTCAGTGTACCTAGTGGCATCCTATACGTGGCTATTGGACTTTGCTATAGTCCCACTAGTGCAAAGACATTTGCAGAGCGCGTCTGCCTGCGTTGCACACTACAACTCATTCTAACCAAGCCATTATACTAGCAAACACTCAGTGTACCTAGTGGCATCCTATACGTGGCTATTGGACTTTGCTATAGTCCCACTAGTGCAAAGACATTTGCAGAGCGCGTCTGCCTGCGTTGCACACTACAACTCATTCTAACCAAGCCATTATACTAGCAAACACTCAGTGTACCTAGTGGCATCCTATACGTGGCTATTGGACTTTGCTATAGTCCCACTAGTGCAAAGACATTTGCAGAGCGCGTCTGCCTGCGTTGCACACTACAACTCATTCTAACCAAGCCATTATACTAGCAAACACTCAGTGTACCTAGTGGCATCCTATACGTGGCTATTGGACTTTGCTATAGTCCCACTAGTGCAAAGACATTTGCAGAGCGCGTCTGCCTGCGTTGCACACTACAACTCATTCTAACCAAGCCATTATACTAGCAAACACTCAGTGTACCTAGTGGCATCCTATACGTGGCTATTGGACTTTGCTATAGTCCCACTAGTGCAAAGACATTTGCAGAGCGCGTCTGCCTGCGTTGCACACTACAACTCATTCTAACCAAGCCATTATACTAGCAAACACTCAGTGTACCTAGTGGCATCCTATACGTGGCTATTGGACTTTGCTATAGTCCCACTAGTGCAAAGACATTTGCAGAGCGCGTCTGCCTGCGTTGCACACTACAACTCATTCTAACCAAGCCATTATACTAGCAAACACTCAGTGTACCTAGTGGCATCCTATACGTGGCTATTGGACTTTGCTATAGTCCCACTAGTGCAAAGACATTTGCAGAGCGCGTCTGCCTGCGTTGCACACTACAACTCATTCTAACCAAGCCATTATACTAGCAAACACTCAGTGTACCTAGTGGCATCCTATACGTGGCTATTGGACTTTGCTATAGTCCCACTAGTGCAAAGACATTTGCAGAGCGCGTCTGCCTGCGTTGCACACTACAACTCATTCTAACCAAGCCATTATACTAGCAAACACTCAGTGTACCTAGTGGCATCCTATACGTGGCTATTGGACTTTGCTATAGTCCCACTAGTGCAAAGACATTTGCAGAGCGCGTCTGCCTGCGTTGCACACTACAACTCATTCTAACCAAGCCATTATACTAGCAAACACTCAGTGTACCTAGTGGCATCCTATACGTGGCTATTGGACTTTGCTATAGTCCCACTAGTGCAAAGACATTTGCAGAGCGCGTCTGCCTGCGTTGCACACTACAACTCATTCTAACCAAGCCATTATACTAGCAAACACTCAGTGTACCTAGTGGCATCCTATACGTGGCTATTGGACTTTGCTATAGTCCCACTAGTGCAAAGACATTTGCAGAGCGCGTCTGCCTGCGTTGCACACTACAACTCATTCTAACCAAGCCATTATACTAGCAAACACTCAGTGTACCTAGTGGCATCCTATACGTGGCTATTGGACTTTGCTATAGTCCCACTAGTGCAAAGACATTTGCAGAGCGCGTCTGCCTGCGTTGCACACTACAACTCATTCTAACCAAGCCATTATACTAGCAAACACTCAGTGTACCTAGTGGCATCCTATACGTGGCTATTGGACTTTGCTATAGTCCCACTAGTGCAAAGACATTTGCAGAGCGCGTCTGCCTGCGTTGCACACTACAACTCATTCTAACCAAGCCATTATACTAGCAAACACTCAGTGTACCTAGTGGCATCCTATACGTGGCTATTGGACTTTGCTATAGTCCCACTAGTGCAAAGACATTTGCAGCACGTCTGCCTGCGTTGCACACTCCAACTAATTATAACTAAGTTGCATTGTCAGGGATATTTATTCTTTATTATTCTGCTGTTAATAAAGCTAGACCACCACTGCAATCTTCACCACCTCTCAATTTTTACTACCACATTTTCAGTCCACAATCTTGTCGCAATCAACATGAGTGGCAAAATGACAGATGCTGGTGGAAAGGGGAAGAGGCGTGGTGGAAAAGGCAAAAAAGGTTTTGTCCGTGGGGAAGGTGGCAAAGCTCCATTATCATCTGCTGAAGATAGACCATCTACCAGCAAAAGTAAGATGTCTACTACTTACCGTGGACAATCCGATGTGCTCCCTTTGTTACGGACACGAACAACAGGAACAAAGGTAGATGATGGGCAAAAAAGGAAAATGCTTGAATGGATCTCAAGTGGTCCAACAAGTGCCCTCTCTGCCACTTCAAGTACCGCATCCAAAAAACACCAGTCCTCTGAGTTGTCATCCCAATCAAACTTGCTTTCTCCCAGCTCTGAAGTCTCCATCAGCCCTGCACAGTATGGTGGAACTGAGATGGCTGAGTCTGCAGAGCTGTTCAGTCACACTATAGCCTGGGAATCAGAGGTCTGCTCCCAAGCTACAGTGAGTACAGAACAGGAAATGGTCTGCAGTGATGCCCAGAACCTTTGTGACTCAGATTCAGGCCGTGAGGACCAAGTTTCTGAGCATAATGTTGACCCTTTGTCACAAACTGTAACACCTGTGGTTATAGACAATGAGGAACATACTGATGAAGATGAGACGCAGATACCCGATTGGGATGACAACTTAAATATTCCGTCAGGGCAAGAAGAGGCTCGGTCTGAGGGGGAGGGGAGTGCAAACACAACAATTGATGATGACGTTCTAGATCCCACCTACTGTCAACCCCCAGTCAGGCACTCGAGGAGGTCAACAGAGGCGGTGGAGGAGGATGCAACCGACGACGAAGTTACCTTGCGCCTTCCTGGACAGAGTCGGAGCACTGGTAGCACGTCTACAACTGCATCCTCAGCCACCACTCTGCCTATGAGCATTATTCGGGGTGGATCAACAGGTCGCATGGCCTCTAAGCCTTGCCTAGCCTGGTCCTTTTTTCACATCGAAAAAGATCGCCCAACTCATGTGATATGTAACATTTGTCATGATTCTGTTAGTAGAGGTCAAAACCTCAGCAGTTTGACAACTTCTTCCATGAATCGTCACATGACTAAATATCATAAGTCCCGGTGGGAAGCTCACCGTGCTGCAATGCGGCCTAGTGGATCGAACCATCCACCGCCCGCCCCTTCCACTGCATCCGCGCGCTCTTCATCTTCTAGGACTGTGGGGACAGCTGCCACACCTGTTTTTCCACGCAAAACTTCCACCACTGTAACCGCAACAGGCAGTTTGCTTGTAAGGTCGTCAGTTGGTTTGGAAGGGGAAACAAGTGAGTGTGTACAGCTCTCTCAGACATCGATAGCACCAACGTTGGATGAAGGCAACATCATGTCTCCGCCTGCACTTTCCTCACAAACCTGCATTTTTCAAGGGACACCCTACTCAACACCGTCTACACACAGCAGCCAGATCTCTGTCCCTCAGATGTGGTCAAATAAAAGGCCACTTCCTCCGACCCATGACAAAGCTAAGAGGTTGACTCTATCCCTCTGTAAGCTGTTGGCTACCGAAATGCTGCCTTTCCGCCTAGTGGACACACAGGATTTTAGAGACCTTATGTCTGTCGCTGTGCCCCAGTACCAGATGCCTAGTCGCCACTACTTCTCTAAGAAAGGTGTGCCCGCGCTACACCAGCATGTCGCACACAACATCACCGCTTCCTTGAGAAACTCTGTGTGTGAACGGGTGCATTTCACCACCGATACTTGGACCAGTAAGCATGGACAGGGACGTTACATGTCGCTGACTGGGCACTGGGTAACTATGGTGATAGATGGTGAAGGGTCTGCTGCACAAGTCTTGCCGTCCCCACGACTTGTGTGTCAATCCTCTGTCTGTCCAAGTTCCGCCACTGCTTCTGCATCCTCCACCTCATCTGGGTCCTCCACCTCCGCCCCAAGCCTGCCTGGTCAGGCCACCAGCGTTCTCACTGCGCAGAAGGAATCACGCACCCCTCATTACTATGCTGGCAGCAGAGCGCAACGGCATCAGGCGGTCTTTAGCTTGACATGTCTTGGTAATAAGAGTCACACAGCTGAGGAGTTGTGGTCAGCTTTGCGGTCCGAGTTTAATAAATGGTTGTCTCCACTCAAACTGCAGCCTGGTAAGGCCGTGTGCGACAATGCTGCAAACCTGGGTGCGGCACTTCGCCTGGGCAAGGTGACACACGTACCTTGTATGGCTCACGTGTTGAACCTTGTCGTGCAGCAATTTTTAACACACTATCCCGGCCTAGATGGCCTTCTGAACAGGGCACGAAAACTGTCAGCTCACTTCCGCCGTTCAAGCGCCGCAGCAGAGCGACTTGCATCGCTCCAGAAGTCTTTCGGCCTGCCGGTTCATCGCCTGAAATGCGATGTGGCGACACGCTGGAATTCAACTCTCCACATGTTACAGCGACTGTGGCAGCACCGCAGAGCCCTGGTGCAATACGTCATGACGTATAGCCTGGGCCAACGAGATGCAGAGGTGGGGCAGATCACCCTGATGGAGTGGTCTCAGATCAAGGACCTATGCACCCTTCTGCACAGTTTCGACATGGCGACGAATATGTTTAGCTCTGACAATGCCATTATCAGCATGACGATTCCAGTCATTTACATGCTGGAGCACACGCTAAACACTATTCGGAGTCAGGGGGTGGGACAACATGAAGGGGAGGAACTACAGGAGGATTCATATGCGCAAGGGACAACAACATCACGAAGGTCCAGACGTTCATCATCACCAACGCAGCAGGCATGGGACCATGGGGGACAGGGATCGACAAGGGCGCATAGTAGCAGGCGAAATGTTGAGCAAGGTGCAGGAGAACATGAAGAAATGGAGGACGAACTGTCCATGGACATGGAAGACTCAGCGGATGAGGGAGACCTTGGTCAAATTTCAGTTGAAAGAGGTTGGGGTCAGATGTCAGAGGAAGAAAGAACGGGTAGCACCTCTATGCCACAAACACAGCATGGACTTGGTCCGCATGGCTGCGCAAGACACATGAGTGCCTTTTTGTTGCACTACCTCCAACATGACAGTCGTATTGTCAAAATTAGAAGTGATGATGACTACTGGATTGCCACACTATTAGATCCCCGGTACAAGTCCAAATTTTGTGACATAATTCCAGCCATAGAAAGGGACGCACGTATGCAGGAGTATCAGCAGAAGCTGTTACTAGATCTTAGCTCGGCTTTTCCACCAAACAACCGTGCAGGTGCAGGGAGTGAATCTCCCAGTTGTAACTTGACAAACATGGGACGGTCTCGTCATCTTCAACAGTCTACCCGTACCAGTAGGACCTTTTCTGGTGCCGGTAACAGCAATTTTATGGAATCTTTTCATAATTTTTTTAGACCCTCTTTTGCAAGGCCACCAGAGACAACAAGTCTGACACATAGTCAACGGCTGGAGAGGATGATACAGGAGTATCTCCAAATGAACATCGATGCCATGACTGTGCAACTGGAGCCTTGCTCCTTTTGGGCTTCAAACCTACAAAAATGGCCAGAGCTCGCAACTTACGCCTTGGAGATTTTGTCGTGTCCAGCTGCCAGCGTTGTCTCTGAACGTGTATTCAGTGCTGCTGGGTGTGTGCTGACAGATAAGCGCACGCGTCTGTCCAGTGACAATGTGGACAGACTGACGTTCATCAAAATGAACAAGTCATGGATCCAGAAGGAATTTACTACCCCTGTGTCATCCTGGGGAGAGTAAATGCTTGTGGATTTGGAATGTGCTTGATGCAAATCAAAACATCCTGTTTGCAACTAGGGCCCAAGTGCTGCCACTGATGGGGTGGGTGTCTGTGTGGCCCAATTTTTGGAAAAAAGGGAGACTCCGCTTGGAGTAACCCTTGCTTGCTGTGTTTTTAAAAGAAGCCAAGATGAACAGAGCTGGGATCAGGAAAGACTTTGCTACCTACCCCGGTGTCATCCTGGGGACGGATAAGAATGGCGTATTTTTGAATGTGCTTGATGCAAATCTAGCTGTGAAGTGTACAACTGGGGCACAACTGCTGCCACTGAATGGGTGGGTGTGTGTGGGGCCCAATTTTTGGAAAAAAGGGGAGACTCCGCTTGGAGTAACCCTTGCTTACATTGTTTTTAAAAGAAGCCAAGATGAACAAGTCATGGGTCAGCAAAGACTTTGCTACCTACCCCAGTGTCATCCTGGGGACGGCTAAGAATAGCGTATTTTTGAATGTGCTTGATGCAAATCAAAACATCCTGTTTGCAACTAGGGCCCAAGTGCTGCCACTGATGGGGTGGGTGTCTGTGTGGCCCAATTTTTGGAAAAAAGGGAGACTCCGCTTGGAGTAACCCTTGCTTGCTGTGTTTTTAAAAGAAGCCAAGATGAACAGAGCTGGGATCAGGAAAGACTTTGCTACCTACCCCGGTGTCATCCTGTGGACGGCTAAGAATAGCGTATTTTTGAATGTGCTTGATGCAAATCAAAACATCCTGTTTGCAACTAGGGCCCAAGTGCTGCCACTGATGGGGTGGGTGTCTGTGTGGCCCAATTTTTGGAAAAAAGGGAGACTCCGCTTGGAGTAACCCTTGCTTGCTGTGTTTTTAAAAGAAGCCAAGATGAACAGAGCTGGGATCAGGAAAGACTTTGCTACCTACCCCGGTGTCATCCTGGGGACGGCTAAGAATAGCGTATTTTTGAATGTGCTTGATGCAAATCAAAACATCCTGTTTGCAACTAGGGCCCAAGTGCTGCCACTGATGGGGTGGGTGTCTGTGTGGCCCAATTTTTGGAAAAAAGGGAGACTCCGCTTGGAGTAACCCTTGCTTACATTGTTTTTAAAAGAAGCCAAGATGAACAAGTCATGGGTCAGCAAAGACTTTGCTACCTACCCCGGTGTCATCCTGGGGACGGCTAAGAATAGCGTATTTTTGAATGTGCTTGATGCAAATCAAAACATCCTGTTTGCAACTAGGGCCCAAGTGCTGCCACTGATGTGGTGGGTGTCTGTGTGGCCCAATTTTTGGAAAAAAGGGAGACTCCGCTTGGAGTAACCCTTGCTTGCTGTGTTTTTAAAAGAAGCCAAGATGAACAGAGCTGGGATCAGGAAAGACTTTGCTACCTACCCCGGTGTCATCCTGGGGACGGATAAGAATGGCGTATTTTTGAATGTGCTTGATGCAAATCTAGCTGTGAAGTGTACAACTGGGGCACAACTGCTGCCACTGAATGGGTGGGTGTGTGTGGGGCCCAATTTTTGGAAAAAAGGGGAGACTCCGCTTGGAGTAACCCTTGCTTACATTGTTTTTAAAAGAAGCCAAGATGAACAAGTCATGGGTCAGCAAAGACTTTGCTACCTACCCCAGTGTCATCCTGGGGACGGCTAAGAATAGCGTATTTTTGAATGTGCTTGATGCAAATCAAAACATCCTGTTTGCAACTAGGGCCCAAGTGCTGCCACTGATGGGGTGGGTGTCTGTGTGGCCCAATTTTTGGAAAAAAGGGAGACTCCGCTTGGAGTAACCCTTGCTTGCTGTGTTTTTAAAAGAAGCCAAGATGAACAGAGCTGGGATCAGGAAAGACTTTGCTACCTACCCCGGTGTCATCCTGGGGACGGCTAAGAATAGCGTATTTTTGAATGTGCTTGATGCAAATCAAAACATCCTGTTTGCAACTAGGGCCCAAGTGCTGCCACTGATGGGGTGGGTGTCTGTGTGGCCCAATTTTTGGAAAAAAGGGAGACTCCGCTTGGAGTAACCCTTGCTTGCTGTGTTTTTAAAAGAAGCCAAGATGAACAGAGCTGGGATCAGGAAAGACTTTGCTACCTACCCCGGTGTCATCCTGGGGACGGTTAAGAATAGCGTATTTTTGAATGTGCTTGATGCAAATCTAGCTGTGAAGTGTACAACTGGGGCCCAAGTGCTGCCACTGAAGGGGTGGGTGTGTGTGGGGCCCAATTTTTGGAAAAAAGGGAGACTCCGCTTGGAGTAACCCTTGCTTGCTGTGTTTTTAAAAGAAGCCAAGATGAACAGAGCTGGGATCAGGAAAGACTTTGCTACCTACCCCGGTGTCATCCTGGGGACGGATAAGAATGGCGTATTTTTGAATGTGCTTGATGCAAATCTAGCTGTGAAGTGTACAACTGGGGCACAACTGCTGCCACTGAAGGGGTGGGTGTGTGGGGCCCAATTTTTGGAAAAAAGGGAGACTCCGCTTGGAGTCACCTTGCGGTGTTTTACATGACTTTAGAAGGGCGTGCCATGCCTATATCTGTGTGTCCTCCTCTTTTTCCTTGTCCAGCTGTTTTGTTTTCGCATGAGTACATGTCCTTGTCACTTTCCCATGTGTTTGTGTTGTGTTGTGAGTTGTTTGTCACCTTTTGGACACCTTTGAGGGTGTTTTCTAGGTGTTTTACTGTGTTTGTGATTGCCTGCCATTGTTTCCTATGGGCTCGAGTTCGGTTCGTCGAACGTTCGACGAGCCGAACTCGAGCCAGACCCCCCGTTCGGCGAACCGCCTCGAGCCGAACCGGGACCGGTTCGCTCATCTCTAGTGTTAATGCTGAAGGAAAGTATTTTTGGTTAATGAAACATTTACAATTTTTATTACATATTTTACCAGTTTTATTCCTACAAACGGATTTTGCTTAAATTGAAGTTTACATTGAAAATGTTACTTTTTTCTACATAGTTTAGTCGTTTGCTTTTGTATTTATGGGAACCATATATTTTAAAACAAACAGGATTTTTATAATATGGGATTATGTTTTCTGGTAATTTCATATATTACAAGTCGATAGGAAATAACTTCAACTCCGAAAACGTATTGGTTTCAGTGGAGATTGAACCCAGAACGTTCTGCATGTGAAGCAGACTTGATGACCACCACCCTTGAAAACCTGTGAAATCCTGCAAAGTAATGGCAATTAGAGACGAGTTTTGACCGCCAGGGGCAAAAACAAGTAATTCATAGTTATGTTGGTGATGGAAGCCAAAACATCCCGTCATTCGGCAACAAAGCCAAGAACTTCATATATTGTAGTTTGATAGGGTATTATTTCAACACCAAGAACAGATTGCTTTTACTGGGGATTGAACCAAGGACCTGCGTGTTGAGCAGACGTGATGACCAGTACACTATGATACCTGATGGAAAATTACTGTGTATTGGCAAGCAGAGCAGAATTGTGACTGACAGGGCCTTTTTATTGCTGAAGGAAAGTATTTTTGGTTAATGAAACATTTACAATTTTTATTACATATTTGACCAGTTTTATTCCTACAAAGGGATTTTGCTTAAATTGAAGTTTACATTGAATGTGTTACTTTTTTCCACAAAGTTTAGTCGTTTGCTTTTGTATTTATGGGAACTATATATTTTGAAACAAACAGGTTTTTTTATAATATTGGATTATGTTTTCTGCTAAAATGTTCAATAAAAAAGAAACCCAAAATCGTAGTTTTCCTTGTGATAGAAGCCAAAATGTATTGTCATTTGGCAAAGAAACCAAGAATTTCATACATTAAAGGTTGATAGGAAATTACTTCAACACCGAAAACAGATTGGTTTCACTGGGGATTGAACCCAGAACGTTCTGCATGTGATGCAGACTTGATGACAACCACACTTTAAAACTTGTGAAATCCTGCAAAGTAATGGCAATTAGAGACGAGTTTTGACTGCCAGGAAAAAAAAAATTCGTAGTTCTGTTGGTTATGGTATCCAAAACGTCCCGTCATTCAGCAACAAAGCCAAGAACTTTATGTATTGTAATTGCATAGGGTATTATTTCAACACCAAGAACAGATTGGTTTCACTTGGGATTAAACCCAGAACCTTCTGCGTGTTAAGCAGACGTGATGACCACTACACTTTGAAACCTGTGAAATTCTGCAAAGTAATGGAAATTAGAGACGAGTTTTGACCACCAGGGGAAAAAAAAAATATAATTCGTAGTTCTATTGGTGATGGAAGCCAAAACATCCCGTCATTCGGCAACAATGCCAAGAACTTCATATATTGTAGTTGGATAGGGTATTATTTCAACACCAAGAACAGATTGGTTTCACTGGGGATTGAACCCAGGAACGTCTGCGTGTTAAGCAGACATGATGATCACTACTCTATGAAACCTGTGAAATCCTGCAAAGCAATGGCAATTGGAGACAAGTTTTGACCGCCAGGGGAAAAAAAAAAATTCGTAGTTCTGTTGGTGATGGAAGCCAAAACATCCTGTTATTCGACAACAAAGCCAAGAACTTTATATATTGCTGGTTGATAGGGTATTATTTTAACATTAAGACCAGATTGGTTTCACTGGGGATTGAACCCAGGACCTTCTGCAAGTTAACTCAGGACCTTTTGCGAATTAAGCAGACGTGATGACCACTACACTTTGAAACCTGTGAAATCCTGCAAAGTAATGGCAATTAGAGACAAGTTTTGACCGCCAGGGGAAAAAAAAATAATTCGTAGTTCTGTTGATGATGGAATCTAAAACATCTCATCATTCGGCAACAATGCCAAGAACTTCATATATTGTAGTTTGATAGGTTATTATTTCAACACCAAAAACAGATTGGTTTTACTGGGGATTGAACCCAGGACCTTCCGCATCTTAAGCAGACGTGATGCCCACTACACTATGAAACCTTATGGAAAGTTACTGAGTATTGGCAAGCAGAGTAGAATTGTGACTGACGGTGCCTTTTTATTGCTGAAGGAAAGTATTTTTGGTAATGAAACATATACAATTTTTATTACATATTTTACCAGTTTTATTCCTACAAAGGGGTATTGCTTAAATTGAAGTTTACATTGAATGTGTTACTTTTTTCTACACAGTTTAGTAATTTGCTTTTGTATTTATGGGAACTATATATTTTGAAACAAACAGGATTTTTATAATATGGGATTATGTTTTCTGCTAAAATGGACAATAAAAAAGAAACCCAAAATCGTAGTTCTCTTTGTGGTGAAAGCCAAAATGTATTGTCATTTGGCAACGAAACCAAGAATTTTATATATTACAGGCTGATAGCAAATTACTTCAACAGCGAAAACGGCTTGTTTTTTACTAGGGATTGAACCCGGTACCTTCTGCGTGTGAAGCAGATGGGATGACTACTACACTTTGAAACCTGTGAAATCCTTCAAAATAATGGCAATTAGAGACGAGTTTTGACCACCAGGGGAAAAAAAAAATAATTCGTAGTTCTATTGGTGATGGAAGCCAAAACATCCCGTCATTCGGCAACAACGCCAAGAACTTCATGTATTGTAGTTTGATAGGGTATTATTTCAACACCAAGAACAGATTGCTTTTACTGGGGATTGAACCAGTGTTAAGCAGACGTGATGACTACTACACTATGAAACCTTCTGGAAAGTTACTGTGTATTGGCAAGCAGAGCAGAATTGTAACTGATAGGGCCTTTTTATTGCTGAAGAAAAGTAGTTTTGGTAATGAAACATTTACAATTTTTATTACATATTTTACCAGTTTTATTCCTACATAGGGATATTGCTTAAATTGAAGTTTACATTGAATGTGTTACTTTTTTCTACACAGTTTAGTCATTTGCTTCTGTATTTATGGGAACTATATATTTTAAAGCAAACAGGATTTTTATAATATGGGATTATGTTTTCTGTTAAAATGGTCAATAAAAAACAAAACCCAAAATCGTAGTTCTCTTTGTGATGGAAGCCAAAATGTATTATCATTTGGCAACGAAAGCAAGAATTTTATATATTATAGGTTGATAGCAAATTACTTCAACAGCGAAAACGGCTTGTTTTTACTGGGGATTGAACCCAGGACCTTCTGCGTGTGAAGCAGACGTGATGACTACTACAATTTAAAACCTGTGAAATCCTGCAAAGAGAAGGCAATTAGAGACGAGTTTTGACCACCAGGGGAAAAAAAAAATAATTCGTAGTTCTATTGGTGATGGTAGCCAAAACATCCTGTCATTCGGCAAAAAAGCCAAGAACTTCATATATTGTAGTTGGATAGGGTATTATTTTAACACCAAGAACAGACTGGTTTCACTGGGGATTGAACCCAGGACCTTCTGCGTGTTAAGCAGACGTGATGACCACTACACTATGAAACCTGTGAAAACCTGCAAAGTAATGGCAATTAGAGACGAGTTTTGACCGCCAGCGGGAAAAAAGAATAATTCTTAGTTCAGTTGGTGATGGAAGCCAAAACATTCTGTTATTCGGCAACAAAGCCAAGAACTTTATATATTGCTGGTTGATAGGGTATTATTTCATCACCAATGACAGATGGGTTTCACTGGGGATTGAACTCAGGTCTTTCTGCATGTAAAGCAGACGTGATTACCACTACACTATGAAACCTGACAAAAAAATTATAGAGTATTGGCTATCGGAGCCGAAATGTAACTGACGGGGCCTTTTTATTGCTGAAGAAAAGTGTTTTTGGTTAATAAAACATTTACAATTTTTATTTCATATTTTACTAGTTTTATTCCTACAAAGGGATTTTGCTTAAATTGAAGTTTATATTGAATGTGTTACTTTTTCCACAAAGTTTTGTCTTTTGCTTTTGTATTTATGGGAACTATATTTTTTCAAACAAACAGGATTTTTATAATATGGGATTATGTTTTCTGCTAAAATGGTCAATAAAAAAGAAACCCAAAATCGTAGTTCTCTTGGTGATGGAAGCCAAAATGTATTGTCATTTGGCAATGAAACCAAGAATTTCATATATTACAAGTCGATAGGAAATTACTTCAACATCGAAAACAGATTGGTTTCACTGGGGATTGAACCCAGGACCTTCTGCGTGTCAAGCAGACGTGATGACCACTACACTATGAAACCTGTGAAATCTTGCAAAGCAATGGCAATTGGAGACGAGTTTTGACCACCAGGGGAAAAAAAAAAATTCTTAGTTCTGTTGGTGATGGAAGCCAAAACATCCCATCATTCGGCAACAAAGCCAAGAACTTCATATATTGTAGTTTGATACGGTATTATTTCAACACCAAGAACAGATTGCTTTTACTGGGGTTTGAACCCAGGACCTTCTGCGCGTTATGCAGACGTGATGACCACTACACTATGAAACCTGTGAAATCCTGCAAAGTAATGGCAATTAGAGACGAGTTTTGACCGCCAGGGGAAAAAAAAATAATAATTCATAGTTCTGTTGATGATGGAAGCTAAAACAACCCATCATTCGTCAACAAAGCCAAGAACTTCATATATTGTAGTTTGATAGGGTATTATCTCAACACCAAGAACAGACTGGTTTTACTGGGTATTGAACCTGGGACCTTTTACGTGTTAAGCAGACGTGATGACCACTACACTATGAAACCTGATGAAAAGTTGCTGTGTATTGGCTAGCAGAGCAGAATTGTCACTGACGGGGCCTTTTTATTGCTGATGGAAAGTATTTTTGGTAATGAAACATTTACAATTTTTATTACATATTTTACCAGTTTTATTCCTACAAAGGGATATTGCTTAAATTGAAGTTTACATTGAATGTGATACTTTTTTCTACACAGTTTAGTCGTTTGCTTTTGTATTTATGGGAACTATATATTTTGAAACAAACAGGATTTTTATAATATGGGATTATGTTTTCTGCTAAAATGGTCAATAAAAAAGAAACCCAAATTCGTAGTTCTCTTTTTGATGGAAGCCAAAATGTATTGTCATTTGGCAACAAAACCAAAAATTTCATTTCTTACAGGTTGATAGGAAATTACTTCAACACCGAAAACAGGTTGGTTTCACTGGGGATTGAACCCAGAACTTACTGCATGTGAAGCAGACTTAATGACAACCACACTAGAAACCTGTGAAATCCTGCACAGTAATGGCAATTAGAGACGAGTTTTAACTAGAGTTGAGCGCGGTTCGTGGTTCGTGGTTCTCCAGTTCGCGGCTCGAGTGATTTTGGGGGCTGTCTTAGATCGATCTAGAACTCGAGCTTTTTGATAAAAGCTCGATAGTTCTAGATACATTCGAGAACGGTTCTAGCAGCAAAAAAAACAGCTAATTCCTAGCTGGCTTTCCGCTGTAATAGTGTAAGTCACTCTGTGACTTACACTATTATAACATTTCAGTGTATAGTGTGCGGGAACAGCGCGTTCAGATCACTGCTGTATGGATAATGGCAATCGCCATTTTTTTTTTTCCTTGTCTTCCTTCCCTAAGCGCGCGCGTGTAGTGGGGAGGGCCAGCATGTCAGCCAATCCCAGACACACACACAGCTAAGTGGACTTTTAGCCAGAGAAGCAGCGGCATGTGTGATAGGATGTCCATGTCACATGTCCCTGCATTATTAAACCGGACATTTTCCTCCAGCACGCCATTATCTGCCTTCGGCGTCCTTGGTGTCAGACTTCACTGGCGCAGCTCCTATCGCCGATACAGCTGTATACGCTCCATACACAGTGCTGGGCAGCATAGGGATAGCACTTTCTATCAGTCCTTTTAAGGGCTCATACCGGCAGGGTCAGAGCCATAGGTGACAGGTCCTGAAAACAGAGTTTAACAGCTACACAAGATGACAGCGTCTGTGTAGCTAAGGTCAGGGATTTCCTCGCTGCATTTTCCCATTAGGAGGGATAGAAAGGCATGCTTCATTTCCTCTACCCAGAGACCCACAACCCTGCCACTGTACCCTCCTGCCCTTTGCACACTCCAACTCATTGTTACTAAGCCATTATACTAGCAAACACTGAGTGAACTTAGTGGCATCCTAAACGTGGCTATTGGACTTCTGTATAGTTCCAGTAGTGCACAGATATTTGCAGCACCTCTGCCTGCATTGCACACTCAAACTCATTGTTACTAAGCCATTATACTAGCAAACACTGAGTGAACCTAGTGGCATCCTAAACGTGGCTATTGGATTTCTGTATAGTCCCACTAGTGCAAAGATATTTGCAGCACGTCTGCCTGCATTGCACACTCAAACTCATTGTTACTAAGCCATTATACTAGCAAACAATGAGTGAACTTAGTGGCATCCTAAACGTGGCTATTGGACTTCTGTATAGTCCCAGTAGTGCACAGATATTTGCAGCACCTCTGCCTGCATTGCACATTCAAACTCATTGTTACTAAGCCATTATACTAGCAAACACTGAGTGAACCTAGTGGCATCCTAAACGTGGCTATTGGACTTCTGTATAGTCCCACTAGTGCAAAGATATTTGCAGCACGTCTGCCTGCATTGCACACTCAAACTCATTGTTACTAAGCCATTATACTAGCAAACAATGAGTGAACCTAGTGGCATCCTAAACGTGGCTATTGGACTTCTGTATAGTCCCACTAGTGCAAAGATATTTGCAGCACGTCTGCCTGCATTGCACACTCAAACTCATTGTTACTAAGCCATTATACTAGCAAACACTGAGTGAACCTAGTGGCATCCTAAACGTGGCTATTGGACTTCTGTATAGTCCCACTAGTGCAAAGATATTTGCAGCACGTCTGCCTGCATTGCACACTCAAACTCATTTTTACTAAGCCATTATACTAGCAAACACTGAGTGAACCTAGTGGCATTCTAAACGTGGCTATTGGACTTCTGTATAGTCCCAGTAGTGCACCGATATTTGCAGCACGTCTGCCTGCATTGCACACTCAAACTCATTGTTACTAAGCCATTATACTAGCAAACACTGAGTGAACCTAGAGGCATCCTAAACGTGGCTATTGGACTTCTGTATAGTCCCACTAGTGCAAAGATATTTGCAGCACTGCTGCCTGCATTGCACACTCAAACTCATTGTTACTAAGCCATTATACTAGCAAACACTGAGTGAACCTAGTGGCATCCTAAACGTGGCTATTGGACTTCTGTATAGTCCCACTAGTGCAAAGATATTTGCAGCACGTCTGCCTGCATTGCACACTCAAACTCATTGTTACTAAGCCATTATACTAGCAAACACTGAGTGAACCTAGTGGCATCCTAAACTTGGCTATTGGACTTCTGTATAGTCCCAGTAGTGCACAGATATTTGCAGCACGTCTGCCTGCATTGCACACTCAAACTCATTGTTTCTAAGCCATTATACTAGCAAACACTGAGTGAACCTAGTGGCATCCTAAACGTGGCTCTTGGACTTCTGTATAGTCCCACTAGTGCAAAGATATTTGCAGCACGTCTGCCTGCATTGCACACTCAAACTCATTGTTACTAAGCCATTATACTAGCAAACACTGAGTGAACCTAGTGGCATCCTAAACATGGCTATTGGACGTCTGTATTGTCCCACTAGTGCAAAGATATTTGCAGCACGTCTGCCTGCATTGCACACTCAAACTAATTGTTACCAAGCCATTATACTAGCAAACACTGAGTGAACTTAGTGGCATCATAAAATTGGCTGTTGGACTTCTGTATTGTCCCACTAGTGCAAAGATATTTGCAGCACGTCTGCCTGCATTGCACACTCAAACTCATTGTTACTAAGCCATTATACTAGCAAACACTGAGTGAACCTAGTGGCATCTTAAACGTGGCTATTGGACTTCTGTATAGTCTCACTAGTGCGAAGATATTTGCAGCACGTCTGCCTGCATTGCACACTCAAACTCATTGTTACTAAGCCATTATACTAGCAAACACTGAGTGAACCTAGTGGCATCCTAAACGTGGCTATTGGACTTCTGTATAGTCCCACTAGTGCAAAGATATTTGCAGCACGTCTGCCTGCATTGCACACTAAAACTCATTGTTACTTACTAAGACATTATAATACCAAAAATTGAGTAAACTTAGTGGCATACAAGAAGTGGCTGTTGTACTCCATTAGTGGCCCATTGGTGCAAATCTATGTGCAGCACCTGTGCAGGACACCCTCCTGCTCTGTTTTTAATAAGCTATAATGATAGCAAAAAATACTGCCATTTAGTGGCATCATAGAACTGGATGTTGTATTCCATTATTGTCCCACTGGTGCCAAGCTATTTCTAGTACCTGTGCAGGACACCCTCCTGCTCTGTTTTTAATAAGCTATATTGATAGCAAAAAATACTGCCATTTAGTGGCATTATAGAACTGGATGTTGTATTCCATTATTGTCCCACTGGTGCCAAGCTATTTCTAGCACCTGTGCAGGACACCTTCATGCACATTTTGCTACGCTAATGTTATAGCAAACTCAGGGAATTCATTGCTGCATTTGATAATTCGGAGGGATAGAAAGTGAGGCTTTCTTTAGCTTTTCCTTCTGTTCATAGACAGCATCTCCAAGTCCACACCCGAAGAGCAATTTCTCCTCCACGTGTAAGTGTGGAGAGGCAGCTAGTGCGCATGCGTGTGCCGATTTACCCCAGCTACAGCCTAACTACAGTGTTTCACCTAGTGAGTATGCTCAGCCTGACTGTGCCATTCCTGACGCTAAGTCTTCATTTCGGGATACAGCGCATGCTCCCACACTTAGTGTGAAAAGCCTCTTTGCACAGGTACTTGCATTCCGTGCCGGGTCTAAGTCCTGTTTTGTGCCGAGACACCATGCTAAAGCTGATAGTCTTTTTTCAGAGATGCTATTTCATGCAACTGACCATGCTCAGGCACTTACTGCATCAGAAACTAGGTCCGGTAATGAACTCTTTGGCCCTGCCCCTGATGTGGGGGGGCCCATATAGACCACAGGGCATCAGGTGTCCTGACGATGTGGCCAGGCCACTCCCAAATGGCTTGCAGAGGCCCGCCCCTATGACTTGTCACCTCATTATTGATGGTAAAACAATGACTGGTGAGGTGTTTGTGTTGTGGCCGCCATGATGTCATTATTGAAGTTGCGGTTCCAAATAGGACGCTAGTTATGCCACTCATGACGTGTCACTCTGCTTTTTTCTCCAGGAGGTGCATTGTGGTCCACCCTGGTTTGGGGCGGACCCAGGTTATAAAACGGGCTGGAGCCAACAAGGAGGTGCGCAGTCTTCTATTATGCTCCGAAAGAGCACACCTCCATGTGTTGAACCCATTGCGGCTTTAGGCCAGAGGTAGGCAGGGATAGGGCGTCGATGCAGGCCGCCACCACAGTTGGTAACGCAGAACGGTTAAGACCAGCTCCTGTCCTTCAAGTCCTGCTTGTGCAGCCCAGTGGCATTAACAGGCCTGCTACTGCTGATGCACCTGCTGTCCACAGGTGTGGCCCCAATGCACACGGTCAGCGTACTCAATGGCCCCTGTGATGTTAACAGGGAGTTCCTGGGCTGGGTGGGCGTGTGGACCCTGTGACGCTAACAGAGCTCCCAGTCTCAAGATCCGAGTGGCGTCTAACTCGGTTCAGGCAACTATTAGTTTCATAGCCACATAGATCTGTATCCTCCACCGAACCTTCCATTTGCCAACCTCTCCTTTTCCATCTGGGAGCACGGTGGACATTGACTGCTGATGGGGATATATACCTTTCTCTTTTTTTTTTCTTATTAATTTTCGTTATATACCAGTAACATAGTATATACCACCTTATCCAAATCTGCCAGTCCCACCGTAACAGATGGTGTTTCTTCATCAAATGTTACTTTTGCTTAACAACCAAACCCACTCACAAAAACTTTTTTCCCCTTTCCAACACACCTGTTCCCCTTTCCACCAGCATTTGTCATTTTTCAACTCATTTGGTATATGACCAAAAGTGCAACTCTGCAGGGACACCGTACTCAATGCCATCTCAGCCCAGCAGCCAGCCCTCGGTCCCTCAGATGTGGACAAGTAAAAGCCCATTTCCTCCTATCCATGACAAAGCATTGAGATTCACTCTGTGCAGCACTGGTGTTTACTGGAAAAGCAGATCTAAGAATCCGTACCACCTTCTGCAGATACTCCTGTATACGTGCGTCCCTTTCTATGGCTGATATTATTTCGCCAAATTTTGTCTTGTACCGGGGATCTAACAGTGTGGCAACCCAGTAGTTAGCATTACTTCGAATTCGTACAATCCGAGGGTCATGTTGTAGGTAGTGCAGCAAGAAGGCGCTCATGTGTCTTGTGCATCCAGGAGGACCAAGTCCTTGGTTTGTTGGTGGCAGAGAGGTGAGAATCGTGCCTCCTTCCTCTGCCCTCTCCCCCCAACCTCGCACAACCGAAATGTGAGCAAGCTCTCACTCATCTGCTGAGTCTTCCATGCCCATCGCAAGTTCGTCCTCCATTTCTTCATGGGCTCCTGCACCTTCCTCAACAATTTTTGCTGATACTATGCGCCCTTGTTAATCCCTATCCCCCACCATGACTGCCGCCTAGGTTTCGCTCAACGTATGGACCTTGTACATCTTATTATCCCTTCTGCATATGACTCCTCCTGTACTTCCTCCCCTTCCTCTTGGACCAACACCTGACTCCGAATAATGCTTACAGTGTGCTCCATCTTGTAGATGACCAGAATTGTCACACTGAGAATGGCATCGCTAGTGCTAAACATCTTCGTCGACATTTGTAAACTGTGTAGAAGGATGCATAGGTCCTTGATCTGACACCACTCCAGCAGCGTGATCTGCACCACCTCTGGATCAAGTTAGCCCAGGGTATACATTATAACGTATTTCAGCAGGGCTCTGCGGTGCTTCCACAGACGCTGCAACATGAGCAGATTCCAATTCCTGCGTGTCGGAACATCGCATTTCCGGCGTTTAACCGCCAGACCCTAAGACTTCAGGAGCGATGAAAGTTGTTGAGCTGCTGGGTGCGATGGATGAAAGTGAGCACATAGCAGCGTGCCCGCTGCACAAGGCCATGTAGGCCGGGATGGTATTTTAAAAATTGCTGGAGAATCAGATTCAACACGTGAGCCATACAAGGCACGTGTGTCACATTGCCCTGACGAAGGGCCGCAGACAGGTTTGCATCATTGCCGCACACGGCTGTTAAGTCACCAACGTAGTCCACTCAATTAATTTGTACTCCGGTCACCAGGTGACAACGTGTTCCTTTCGTGCATAGTGCTGATGATGGGAAAGGAGTCGATGCCTGCGGCGCAGGTGGACGCAGGTTATGGTCACCCACTGGGTTGCGTTACCTTGACAGATACAGAGCCACAGGCTGAATGTAGGTGGTGGGTATCTCACAGATGAAGTACCATCATTCAGCTACAACCAATGGGAAGACACCACACCCTTTTTTAGGCCCCTCCTGTCTGCAGACCACTGCCAGACAAAGCTATGAACCTTTTGTTACTGTTACCCCCAGTTCAGTTTTATGAGTTTGTGTGCTTGTTACCTGACTACTTTTCCTGCTTGCTGTTTATGTACCTCGTTGGCCGATCCGCATTTCACCTCTGCTTGTTTTCTGATTAAGTCCTGGCCATCCCATTCTGTTCCTCTTCCTCAATTAATGTTTTTGACCCTGCATGACTACTATTCTCTGGAACTGCAGCCTTCCACAGGTATTGATCAACTTGGGCCCTGTGTAATTCCAAATCACTGTATAGGGGTTAAAGGGTTTCAGGGTTCTGGGTGTCCAGCTTGGTGAGTGGCTTGCCTCTAGCCTATCCTTTACAGCCCATCTGAGTGTGTCGATCCAGGCAGGCGTTACACCGTGCCCTCTGCAGAAGGCCATGTAGGCCGGGATAGTGTTTTAAAAATTGCTGGACAACCAGGTTCAACACGTGAGCCATACAAGGCACGTGTGCCACATTGCCCTGAAGAAGGGTCGCAGACTGGTTTGCATCATTGTCGCACCCGACCTTCCCTGGCTGCTGGTTGAGTGGAGACAACCATTGATGAAACTCGGTCTCACTCTCCAGAGCTAACCGTCCACAATTCCTCAGCGGTGTCTCACATTTCCCCTACATTTCAAAGTAAACATTTGACCGCCTGATGGCCTTGAGCTCTGCTGCCAGCATAGTAAGGAGGTGTGTGGGATTCCTTGGGCGCAGTTACAAGGAAGGGTGGACTGACCACACAGGGCTTGGGCCAAGGTGGAGGACCCACACGAGGTTGAGGAGGCAGAAGCAGCGGATGAACTTGTACATACAGAGGAAGGATTGACACACAAGTCGTGGGGACGGAAAGACTTGTACAGCAAACCCTTCTCCATCTCTCACCATAGTTACCCAGTGCCCAGTCAGCAACATGTAACTCCCCTGTCCATGCTTACTGGTCCAAGTATCTGTGGTGAAATGCACCCTGTCACACACAGAGTTTCTCAAGGAATCGGTGAGGTTGTGTGCGACCTACTGTGGTAGCGCGGGCACGCCTTTCTTGGAGAAGGAGTGACGACTGGCCATCGGCTCTTGGGGCACTGCAATGGGCATAAGGTCTCGAAAATCCTCGGTCTCAAAAGGGTGTAAAGGCAGCCTTTCTGTTGCCAACAAGTTGCAGATGATGAAACTCAACCTCTTAGGCATGTCATGCCCTTCGAAAATCTTGTAAAACACAGCGAGGGGACTCCAACCACAGTCTCCCTCGTTGCCACTAGTTGGGCCACACACACCCCACTTGACTGGCATCAGTTGACCCCCCCTTTTGAAAAAGAAAAAGATGCTTTGCATGAAGCACTCTCAAAAATACGCTTGCCTTTATCATCCCCTGGCTGACTCAGGGGAAGAAAAGTCCTCTGAGAGCCATGACTTGTTCATCTTGGTTCTTTTAGAAACACAGCGAGGGGACTCCAACCACAGTCTCCCTCGTTGCCACTAATTGGGCCACACACACCCCACTTGACTGGCATCAGTTGACCCCCCTTGTGAAAAAGAAAAAGATGCTTTGCATGAAGCACTCTCAAAAATAAGCGTGCCTTTCCCGTCCCTTGGGTGACCCAGGGGAAGAAAAGTCCTCTGAGAGCCTTGTCCACATTGTCAGTGGACAGACACGTGTGCTTATCTACCAGCAGACCCCCAGCAGCACTGAAGAAAGGTTCCGAGAGAACGCTGGCTGCAGGACACGACAAGATCCCCAAGGCGTACGTGGCAATCTCAGGCAATTTATCCAGATTGGAAGCCTAAAATGAGCAGGGCTCAAGTTGCACAGTAATGGCATCGATGTTTCCTTGCATATACTCATATATCTGTGTGTCCTCCTCTTTTTCCTTGTCCAGCACTTTTGTTTTCGCATGAGTATATGTCCTTGTCACTTTCCCATGTGTTTGGGATGTGTTGTGCGTTGTTTGTCACCTTTTGGACACCATTGAGGGTGTTTTCTAGGTGTTTTTATGTGTTTGTGATTGCCTGCCATTGTTTCCTATGCAGTTCGAGTTCGGTTCGTTAAACGTTCGACGAACCGAACTCGAACGGGAGCTCCGTTCGGCGAACCGACCTCGAGCCGAACCGCGACCGGTTCGCTCATCTCTAGTTTTGACCGCCAGGGTAAAAAAAAAAAATAATTCGTAGTACTGTTGGTGATGGAAGACAAAACACCCCGTTATTCGTGAACAAAGCCAAGAACTTTTTATATTGCTGGTTGATAGAGTATTACTTCAACACCAAGAACAGATAGGTTTCACTGGGGATTGAATCAGGACCTTCTGCATGTAAAGCACACATGATAACCACTACACTATGAAACATGACAAAAAAATTATAGAGTATTGGCTATCGGAGCAAAATTGTGACTGACAGGGCTTTTTTATTGCTGAAGGAAAGTATTTTTGGTAATGAAACATTTACAATTTTTATTACATATTTTACCAGTTTTATTCCTACAAAGGGATATTGCTTAAATTGAAGTTTACATTGAATGTGTTACTTTTTTCTACATAGTTTAGTCGTTTGCTTTTGTATTTATGGGAACTATATATTTTAAAACAAACAGGTTTTTTTATAATATGGGATTATGTTTTCTGCTAAAATGTTCAATAAAAAAGAAACCCAAAATCGTAGTTCTCCTTGTGATGGAAGCCAAAACATCCTGTTATTCGGCAACAAAGCCAAGTACTTAATATATTGCAGGTTGATAGGGTATTATTTCAACACCAAGAAGAGACTGGTTTCACTGGGGATTGAACCCAGGACCTTCTGTGTGTTAAGCAGACGTGATGACCACTACACTATGAAACCTGTGAAATCCTGCAAAGCAATGGCAATTGGAGACGAGTTTTGACCGCCAGGGAAAAAAAAATAAATTCTTAGTTCTGTTGGTGATGGAAGCCAAAACATCCCATCATTCTGCAACAAAGCCAAGAACTTCATATATTGTAGTTTGATAGGGTATTATTTCAACACCAAGAACAGACTGGTTTTACTGGGGATTAAACCCAGGACCTTCTACGTGTTAAGCAGACATGATGACCACTACACTATGAATCCTGATGAAATGTTACTGTGTATTGGCTAGCAGAGCAGAATTGTGACTGACAGGGCCTTTTTATTGCTGAAGGAAAGTATTTTTGGTAATGAAACATTTCCAATTTTTATTACATATTTTACGAGTTTTATTCCTACAAAGGGATATTGCTTAAATTGAAGTTTACATTGAATGTGTTACTTTTTTCTACATAGTTTAGTCGTTTGCTTTTGTATTTATGGGAACTATATATTTTAAAACAAACAGGTTTTTTTTATAATATGGGATTATGTTTTCTGCTAAAATGTTCAATAAAAAAGAAACCCAAAATCGTAGTTCTCCTTGTGATAGAAGCCAAAATGTATTGTCATTTGGCAACGAAACCAAGAATTTCATACTTTACAGGTTGATAGGAAATTACTTCAACACCGAAAACAAATTGGTTTCACTGGGTATTGAACCCAGAACGTACTGCATATGAAGCAGACTTGATGACCACCACACATTAAAACCTGTGATTCCTGCAAAGTAATGGCAATTAGAGTCGAAATTTGACTGCCAAAAAAAAAAAAAAATTCGTAGTTCTGTTGGTTATGGAAGCTAAAACATCCCGTCATTCGGCAACAAAGCCAAGAACTTCATGTATTGCAGTTGGATAGGGTATTATTTCAACACCAAGAACAGACTGGTTTTACTGGGGATTAAACCCAGGACCTTCTGCGTGATAAGCAGACGTGATGACCACTACACTATGAAACCTGTGAAATCCTGCAAAGCAATGGCAATTGGAGACGAGTTTTGACCGCCAGGGAAAAAAAAAAAAAATTCTTAGTTCTGTTAGTGATGGAAGCCAAAACATCCCATCATTCTGCAACAAATCCAAGAACTTCATATATTGTAGTTTGATAGGGTATTATTTCAACACCAAGAACCTACTGGTTTTACTGGGGATTAAACCCAAGACCTTTCCGTGTTAAGCAGACATGATGACCACTACACTCTGAATCCTGATGAAAAGTTACTGTGTATTGGCTAGCAGAGCAGAATTGTGACTGACAGGGCCTTTTTATTGCTGAAGGAAAGTATTTTTGGTAATGAAACATTTCCAATTTTTATTACATATTTTACGAGTTTTATTCCTACAAAGGGATATTGCTTAAATTGAAGTTTACATTGAATGTGTTACTTTTTTCTACATAGTTTAGTCGTTTGCTTTTGTATTTATGGGAACTATATATTTTAAAACAAACAGGTTTTTTTATAATATGGGATTATGTTTTCTGCTAAAATGTTCAATAAAAAAGAAACCCAAAATCGTAGTTCTCCTTGTGATAGAAGCCAAAATGTATTGTCATTTGGCAACGAAACAAAGAATTGCATACTTTACAGGTTGATAGGAAATTACTTCAACACCGAAAACAGATTTGTTTCACTGGGTATTGAACCCAGAACATTCTGCATATGAAGCAGACTTGATGACCACCACACTTTAGAACCTGTGATTCCTGCAAAGTAATGGCAATTAGAGACGAAATTTGACTGCCAGGAAAAAAAAAAAATTCGTAGTTCCTTTGGTTTTGGAAGCTAAAACATCCCATCATTCGGCAACAAAGCCAAGAACTTCATGTATTGCAGTTGGATAGGGTATTATTTCAACACCAAGAAGAGACTGGTTTCACTGTATTTATGGGAACTATAAATTTTGAAACAAACAGGATTGTTATAATATGGGATTATGTTTTCTGCTAAAATGTTTAATAAAAAAGAAACCCAAAATCGTAGTTCTCCTTGTGATAGAAGCCAAAATGTATTGTCATTTGGCAACGAAACCAAGAATTTCATACTTTACAGGTTGATAGGAAATTACTTCAACACCGAAAACAGATTGGTTTCACTGGGTATTGAACCCAGAACGTTCTGCATATGAAGCAGACTTGATGACCACAACACTTTAAAACCTGTGATTCCTGCAAAGTAATGGCAATTAGAGACGAAATTTGACTGCCAGGAAAAAAAAAAAATTCGTAGTTCCTTTGGTTTTGGAAGCTAAAACATCCCATCATTCGGCAACAAAGCCAAGAACTTCATGTATTGCAGTTGGATAGGGTATTATTTCAACACCAAGAAGAGACTGGTTTCACTGTGGACTGAACCCAGGACCTTCTGCGTGTTAAGCAGACGTGACGACCACTACACTATGAAACCTGTGAAATCCTGCAAAGCAATGGCAATTGGAGACGAGTTTTGACCGCCAGGGAAAAAAAAAAATTCAAAGTTCTGTTGGTGATGGAAGACAAAACATCCTGTTATTCGGCAACAAAGCCAAGAAATTCATATATTGTAGTTGGATAGGGTATTATTTCAACACCAAGAACAGACTAGTTTTACTGGGGATTAAACCCAGGACCTTCTACGTGTTAAGCAGCCATGATAACCACTACACTATGAATCCTGATGAAAAGTTACCGTGCTTTTGTATTTATGGGAACTATATATTTTTAAACAAACAGGATTTTTATAATATGGGATTATGTTTTCTGCTAAAATGGACAATAAAAAAGAAACCCAAAATAGTAGTTCTCTTTGTGATGGAAGCCAAAATGTATTGTCATTTGGCAACGAAACCAAGAATTTTATATATTACAGGTTGATAGCAAATTACTTCAACAGCGAAAGCAGATTGTTTTCACTGGGGATTGAACCCAGGACCTTCTGCGTGTGAAGCAGACGTGATGACCACTACACTATGAAACCTGTGAAATCCTACAAAGCAATGGCAATTGAAAACGAGTTTTGACAGCCAGGGGAAAAAAATATTAGTTCTGTTGGTGATGGAAGCCAAAACATCCCATCATTCGGCAACAAAGCCAAGAACTTCATGTATTGCAGTTGGATAGGGTATTATTTCAACACCAAGAACAGACTGGTTTTACTGGGGATTAAACTCAGGACTTTCTGCGTGTTAAGCAGACGTGATGAGCACTACACTATTAATCCTAATGAAAAGTTACTGTGTATTGGCTAGCAGAGCAGAATTGTGACTGACGGGGCCTTTTTATTGCTGAAGGAAAGTATTTTTGGTAATGAAACATTTACAATTTTTATTACATATTATACCAGTTTTTTTCCTACAAAGGGATATTGCTTAAATTGAAGTTTACATTGAATGTGTTACTTTTTTCTACACAGTTTAGTCGTTTGCTTTTGTATTTATGGGAACTATATATTTTAAAACAAACAGGATTTTTATAATATGGGATTATGTTTTCTGCTAAAATGGTCAATAAAAAAAAAAGCCAAAATCGTAGTTCTTTGTGATGGAAGCCAAAATGTATTGTCATTTGGCAATGAAAGCAAGGATTTTAGATATTACAGGTTGATAGCAAATTACTTCAACAGCGAAAACGGCTTGTCTTTACTGGGGATTGAACCCAGGACATTCTGCGTGTGAAGCAGACGTGATGACTACTACACTTTGAAACCTGCAATTGCAATGGCAATTGAAAACGAGTTTTGACAGCCAGGGGAAAAAAATTATTAGTTCTGTTGGTGATGGAAGCCAAAATGTATTGTCATTTGGCAACGAAACCAAGAATTTTATATATTACAGGTTGATAGCAAATTACTTCAACAGCGAAAACAGATTGGTTTCACTGGGGATTGAACCCAGGACCTTTTGCGTGTGAAGCAGACGTGATGACCACTACACTATGAAACCTGTGAAATCCTGCAACGCAATGGCAATTGAAAACGAGTTTTGACAGCCAGGGGAAAAAAAATATTAGTTCTGTTGGTGATGGAAGCCAAAACATCCCATCATTCGGCAACAAAGCCAAGAACTTCATATATTGTAGTTTGATAGGGTATCATTTCAACACCAAGAACAGACTGGTTTTACTGGGGATTAAACTCAGGACTTTCTGCGTGTTAAGCAGACGTGATGACTACTACACTATGAAACCTTCTGGAAAGTTACTATGTATTGGCAAGCAGAGCAGAATTGTAACTAACGGGGCCTTTTTATTGCTGAAGAAAAGTGTTTTTGGTAATGAAACATTTACAATTTTTATTACATATTATACCAGTTTTTTTCTTACAAAGGGATATTGCTTAAATTGAAGATTACATTGAATGTGTTACTTTTTTCTACACAGTTTAATCGTTTGCTTTTGTATTTATGGGAACTATAAATTTTGAAACAAACAGGATTGTTATAATATGGGATTATGTTTTCTGCTAAAATGTTCAATAAAAAAGAAACGCAAAATCGTAGTTCTCCTTGTGATAGAATCCAAAATGTATTGTCATTTGGCAACGAAACCAAGAATTTCATACTTTACAGGTTGATAGGAAATTACTTCAACACCGAAAACTGATTGGTTTCACTGGGTATTGAACCCAGAACGTTCTGCATATGAAGCAGACTTGATGACCACCACACTTTAAAACCTGTGATTCCTGCAAAGTAATGGCAATTAGAGACGAAATTTGACTGCCAGAAAAAAAAAAAATTCGTAGTTGTGTTGGTTATGGAAGCTAAAAGATCCCGTCATTCGGCAACAAAGCCAAGAACTTCATGTATTGCAGTTGGATAGAGTATTATTTCAACACCAAGAAGAGACTGGTTTCACTGGGGATTGAACCCAGGACCTTCTGCGTGTTAAGCAGACGTGATGACCACTACACTATGAAACCTGTGAAATCCTGCAAAGCAATGGCAATTGGAGACGAGTTTTGACCGCCAGGGAAAAAAAAAAAAATTCTTAGTTCTGTTGGTGATGGAAGCCAAAACATCCCATCATTCTGCAACAAAGCCAAGAACTTCACATATTGTAGTTTGATAGGGTATTATTTCAACACCAAGAACAGACTGGTTTTACTGGGGATTAAACCCAGGACCTTCTACGTGTTAAGCAGACATGATGACCACTACACTATGAATCCTGATGAAAAGTTACTGTGTATTGGCTAGCAGATCAGAATTGTGACTGACAGGGCCTTTTTATTGCTGAAGGAAAGTATTTTTGGTAATGAAACATTTCCAATTTTTATTACATATTTTACGAGTTTTATTCCTACAAAGGGATATTGCTTAAATTGAAGTTTACATTGAATGTGTTACTTTTTTCTACATAGTTTAGTCGTTTGCTTTTGTATTTATGGGAACTATATATTTTGAAACAAACAGGTTTTTTTATAATATGGGATTTTGTTTTCTGCTAAAATGTTCAATAAAAAAGAAACCCAAAATCGTAGTTCTCCTTGTGATAGAAGCCAAAATGTATTGTCATTTGGCAACGAAACCAAGAATTTCATACTTTACAGGTTGATAGGAAATTACTTCAACACCAAAAACAGATTGGTTTAACTGGGTATTGAATCCAGAACGTTCTGCATATGAAGCAGACTTGATGACCACCACACTTTAAAACCTGTGAAATCCTGCAAAGTAATGGCAATTAGAGACGAGTTTTGACTGCCAGGAAAAAAAAAAATTCGTAGTTCTGTTGGTTATGGAAGCTAAAACATCCCGTCATTCGGCAACAAAGCCAAGAACTTCATGTATTGCAGTTGGATAGGGTATTATTTCAACATCAAGAAGAGACTGGTTTCACTGGGGATTGAACCTAGGACCTTCTGCGTGTTAAGCAGATGTGATAACCACTACACTATGAAACCTGTGAAATCCTGCAAAGCAATGGCAATTGGAGACGAGTTTTGACCGCCAGGGAAAAAAAAAAAAATTCAAAGTTCTGTTGGTGATGGAAGACAAAACATCCTGTTATTCAGCAACAAAGCCAAGAAATTCATATATTGCAGTTGGATAGGGTATTATTTCAACACCAAGAAGAGATTGGTTTCACTGGGGATTGAACCCAGGACCTTCTGCGTGTTAAGCAGACGTGATGACCACTACACTATGAAACCTGATGAAAAGTTACTGTGTATTGGCTAGCAGAGCAGAATTGTGACTGACGGGGCCTTTTTATTTCTGAAGGAAAGTATTTTTGGTAATGAAACATTTACAATTTTTATTACATATTTTACCAGTTTTATTCCAACAAAGGGATATTGCTTAAATTGAAGTTTACATTGAATGTGTTACTTTTTTCTACACAGTTTAGTCGTTTGCTTTTGTATTTATGGGAACTATATATTTTTAAACAAACAGGATTTTTATAATATGGGATTATGTTTTCTGCTAAAATGAAAATGAAACCCAAAATAGTAGTTCTCTTTGTGATGGAAGCCAAAATGTATTGTCATTTGGCAACGAAACCAAGAATTTTATATATTACAGGTTGATAGCAAATTACTTCAACAGCGAAAACAGCTTGGTTTCACTGGGGATTGAACCCAGGACCTTCTGCGTGTGAAGCAGACGTGATGACCACTACACTATGAAACCTGTGATATCCTGCAAAGCAATGGCAATTGAAAACGAATTTTGACAGCCAGGGGAAAAAAATTATTAGTTCTGTTGGTGATGGAAGCCAAAACATTCCATCTGTCGGCAACAAAGCCAAGAACTTCATATATTGTAGTTTGATAGGGTATTATTTCAACACCAACAACAGATTGCTTTTACTGGGGATTGAACCAGTGTTAAGCAGACGTGATGACTACTACACTATGAAACCTTCTGGAAAGTTACTGTGTATTGGCAAGCAGAGCAGAATTGTAACTGATGGGGCCTTTTTATTGCTGAAGAAAAGTGTTTTTGGTAATGAAACATTTACAATTTTTATTACATATTTTACCAGTTTTATTCCTACAAAGGGATATTGCTTAAATTGAAGATTACATTGAATGTGTTACTTTTTTCAACACAGTTTAATCGTTTGCTTTTGTATTTATGGGAACTATAAATTTTGAAACAAACAGGATTGTTATATTTTGGGATTATGTTTTCTGCTAAAATGTTCAATAAAAAAGAAACCCAAAATCGTAGTTCTCCTTGTGATAGAAGCCAAAATGTATTGTCATTTGGCAACGAAACCAAGAATTTCATACTTTACAGGTTGATAGGAAATTACTTCAACACCGAAAACAAATTGGTTTCACTGGGTATTGAACCCAGAACGTTCTGCATATGAAGCAGACTTGATGACCACCACACTTTAAAACCTGTGATTCCTGCAAAGTAATGGCAATTAGAGACGAAATTTGACTGCCAGGAAAAAAAAAAAAATCGTAGTTCTGTTGGTTATGGAAGCTAAAACATCCCGTCATTCGGCAACAAAGCCAAGAACTTCATGTATTGTAGTTGGATAGGGTATTATTTCAACACCAAGAAGAGACTGGTTTCACTGGGGATTGAACCCAGGACCTTCTGCGTGTTAAGCAGACGTGATGACCACTACACTATGAAACCTGTAAAATCCTGCAAAGCAATGGCAATTGGAGACGAGTTTTGACCGCCAGGGAAAAAAAAAAAAATCTTAGTTCTGTTGGTGATGGAAGCCAAAACATCCCATCATTCTGCAACAAAGCCAAGAACTTCATATATTGTAGTTTGATAGGGTATTATTTCAACACCAAGAACAGATTGCTTTTACTGGGGATTGAACCAGTGTTAAGCAGACGTGATGACTACTACACTATGAAACCTTCTGGAAAGTTACTGTGTATTGGCAAGCAGAGCAGAATTGTAACTGATGGGGCCTTTTTATTGCTGAAGAAAAGTGTTTTTGGTAATGAAACATTTACAATTTTTATTACATATTTTACCAGTTTTATTCCTACAAAGGGATATTGCTTAAATTGAAGGTTACATTGAATGTGTTACTTTTTTCTACAAAGTTTAATCGTTTGCTTTTGTATTTATGGGAACTATAAATTTTGAAACAAACAGGATTGTTATAATATGGGATTATGTTTTCTGCTAAAATGTTCAATAAAAAAGAAACCCAAAATCGTAGTTCTCCTTGTGATAGAAGCCAAAATGTATTGTCATTTGGCAACGAAACCAAGAATTTCATACTTTACAGGTTGATAGGAAATTACTTCAACACCGAAAACAGATTGGTTTCACTGGGTATTGAACCCAGAACGTTTTGCATATGAAGCAGACTTGATGACCACCACACTTTAAAACCTGTGATTCCTGCAAAGTAATGGCAATTAGAGACGAAATTTGACTGCCAGGAAAAAAAAAAAAATTCGTAGTTCTGTTGGTTATGGAAGCTAAAACATCCCGTCATTCGGCAACAAAGCCGAGAACTTCATGTATTGCAGTTGGATAGGGTATTATTTTAACACCAAGAACAGACTGGTTTTACTGGGGATTAAACCCAGGACCTTCTGCGTGTGAAGCAGACGTGATGACCACTACACTATGAAACCTGTGAAATCCTGCAAAGCAATGGCAATTGAAAACGAGTTTTGACCGCCAGGGGAAAAAAATTATTAGTTCTGTTGGTGATGGAAGCCAAAACATCCCATCATTCGGCAACAAAGCCAAGAACTTCATATATTGTAGTTTGATAGGGTATTATTTCAACACCGAGAACAGATTGATTTTACTGGGGATTGAACCAGTGTTAAGCAGACGTGATGACTACTACACTATGAAACCTTCTGGAAAGTTACTATGTATTGGCAAGCAGAGCAGAATTGTAACTGACGGGGCCTTTTTATTGCTGAAGAAAAGTGTTTTTGGTAATGAAACATTTACAATTTTTATTACATATTATACCAGTTTTATTCCTACAAAGGGATATTGCTTAAATTGAAGATTACATTGAATGTGTTACTTTTTTCTACACAGTTTAATCGTTTGCTTTTGTATTTATGGGAACTATAAATTTTGAAACAAACAGGATTGTTATAATATGGGATTATGTTTTCTGCTAAAATGTTCAATAAAAAAGATTGAACCCAGGACCTTCTGCGTGTGAAGCAGACGTGATGACCACTACACTATGAAACCTGTGAAATCCTGCAAAGCAATGGCAATTGAAAACGAGTATTGACAGCCAGGGGAAAAAAATTATTAGTTCTGTTGGTGATGGAAGCCAAAACATCCCATCATTCGGCAACAAAGCCAAGAACTTCATATATTGTAGTTTGATAGGGTATTATTTCAACACCAAGAACAGATTGCTTTTACTGGGGATTGAACCAGTGTTAAGCAGACGTGATGACTACTACACTATGAAACCTTCTAAAAAGTTACTGTGTATTGGCAAGCAGAGCAGAATTGTAACTGATGGGGCTTTTTTATTGCTGAAGAAAAGTGTTTTTGGTAATGAAACATTTACAATTTTTATTACATATTTTACCAGTTTTATTCCTACAAAGGGATATTGCTTAAATTGAAGATTACATTGAATGTGTTACTTTTTTCTACACAGTTTAATCGTTTGCTTTTGTATTTATGGGAACTATAAATTTTGAAACAAACAGGATTGTTATAATATGGGATTATGTTTTCTGCTAAAATGTTCAATAAAAAAGAAACCCAAAATCGTAGTTCTCCTTGTGATAGAAGCCAAAATGTATTGTCATTTGGCAACGAAACCAAGAATTTCATACTTTACAGGTTGATAGGAAATTACTTCAACACCGAAAACAAATTGGTTTCACTGGGTATTGAACCCAGAACGTTCTGCATATGAAGCAGACTTGATGACCACCACACTTTAAAACCTGTGATTCATGCAAAGTAATGGCAATTAGAGACGAAATTTGACTGCCAGGAAAAAAAAAAAATTCGTAGTTCTGTTGGTTATGGAAGCTAAAACATCCCGTCATTCGGCAACAAAGCCAAGAACTTCATGTATTGCAGTTGGATAGGGTATTATTTCAACACCAAGAAGAGACTGGTTTCACTGGGGATTGAACCCAGGACCTTCTGCGTGTTAAGCAGACGTGATGACCACTACACTATGAAACCTGTAAAATCCTGCAAAGCAATGGCAATTGGAGACGAGTTTTGACCGCCAGGGAAAAAAAAAAATTCTTACTTCTGTTGGTGATGGAAGCCAAAACATCCCATCATTCTGCAACAAAGCCAAGAACTTCATATATTGTAGTTTGATAGGGTATTATTTCAACACCAAGAACAGACTGGTTTTACTGGGGATTAAACCCAGGACCTTCTACGTGTTAAGCAGACATGATGACCACTACACTATGAATACTGATGAAAAGTTACTGTGTATTGGCTAGCAGAGCAGAATTGTGACTGACAGGGCCTTTTTATTGCTGAAGGAAAGTATTTTTGGTAATGAAACATTTCCAATTTTTATTACATATTTTACGAGTTTTATTCCATTCAAAGGGATATTGCTTAAATTGAAGTTTACATTGAATGTGTTACTTTTTTCTACATAGTTTAGTCGTTTGCTTTTGTATTTATGTGAACTATATATTTTAAAACAAACAGGTTTTTTTATAATATGGGATTATGTTTTCTGCTAAAATGTTCAATAAAAAAGAAACCCAAAATCGTAGTTCTCCTTGTGATAGAAGCCAAAATGTATTGTCATTTGGCAACGAAACCAAGAAATTCATACTTTACAGGTTGATAGGAAATTACTTCAACACCGAAAACAGATTGGTTTCACTGGGTATTGAACCCAGAACGTTTTGCATATGAAGCAGACTTGATGACCACCACACTTTAAAACCTGTGATTCCTGCAAAGTAATGGCAATTAGAGACGAAATTTGACTGCCAGGAAAAAAAAAAAAATTCGTAGTTCTGTTGGTTATGGAAGCTAAAACATCCCGTCATTCGGCAACAAAGCCGAGAACTTCATGTATTGCAGTTGGATAGGGTATTATTTTAACACCAAGAACAGACTGGTTTTACTGGGGATTAAACCCAGGACCTTCTGCGTGTGAAGCAGACGTGATGACCACTACACTATGAAACCTGTGAAATCCTGCAAAGCAATGGCAATTGAAAACGAGTTTTGACCGCCAGGGGAAAAAAATTATTAGTTCTGTTGGTGATGGAAGCCAAAACATCCCATCATTCGGCAACAAAGCCAAGAACTTCATATATTGTAGTTTGATAGGGTATTATTTCAACACCGAGAACAGATTGATTTTACTGGGGATTGAACCAGTGTTAAGCAGACGTGATGACTACTACACTATGAAACCTTCTGGAAAGTTACTATGTATTGGCAAGCAGAGCAGAATTGTAACTGACGGGGCCTTTTTATTGCTGAAGAAAGGTGTTTTTGGTAATGAAACATTTACAATTTTTATTACATATTATACCAGTTTTATTCCTACAAAGGGATATTGCTTAAATTGAAGATTACATTGAATGTGTTACTTTTTTCTACACAGTTTAATCGTTTGCTTTTGTATTTATGGGAACTATAAATTTTGAAACAAACAGGATTGTTATAATATGGGATTATGTTTTCTGCTAAAATGTTCAATAAAAAAGATTGAACCCAGGACCTTCTGCGTGTGAAGCAGACGTGATGACCACTACACTATGAAACCTGTGAAATCCTACAAAGCAATGGCAATTGAAAACGAGTATTGACAGCCAGGGGAAAAAAATTATTAGTTCTGTTGGTGATGGAAGCCAAAACATCCCATCATTCGGCAACAAAGCCAAGAACTTCATATATTGTAGTTTGATAGGGTATTATTTCAACACCAAGAACAGATTGCTTTTACTGGGGATTGAACCAGTGTTAAGCAGACGTGATGACTACTACACTATGAAACCTTCTAAAAAGTTACTGTGTATTGGCAAGCAGAGCAGAATTGTAACTGATGGGGCTTTTTTATTGCTGAAGAAAAGTGTTTTTGGTAATGAAACATTTACAATTTTTATTACATATTTTACCAGTTTTATTCCTACAAAGGGATATTGCTTAAATTGAAGATTACATTGAATGTGTTACTTTTTTCTACACAGTTTAATCGTTTGCTTTTGTATTTATGGGAACTATAAATTTTGAAACAAACAGGATTGTTATAATATGGGATTATGTTTTCTGCTAAAATGTTCAATAAAAAAGAAACCCAAAATCGTAGTTCTCCTTGTGATAGAAGCCAAAATGTATTGTCATTTGGCAACGAAACCAAGAATTTCATACTTTACAGGTTGATAGGAAATTACTTCAACACCGAAAACAAATTGGTTTCACTGGGTATTGAACCCAGAACGCTCTGCATATGAAGCAGACTTGATGACCACCACACTTTAAAACCTGTGATTCATGCAAAGTAATGGCAATTAGAGACGAAATTTGACTGCCAGGAAAAAAAAAATAATTCGTAGTTCTGTTGGTTATGGAAGCTAAAACATCCCGTCATTCGGCAACAAAGCCAAGAACTTCATGTATTGCAGTTGGATAGGGTATTATTTCAACACCAAGAAGAGACTGGTTTCACTGGGGATTGAACCCAGGACCTTCTGCGTGTTAAGCAGACGTGATGACCACTACACTATGAAACCTGTAAAATCCTGCAAAGCAATGGCAATTGGAGACGAGTTTTGACCGCCAGGGAAAAAAAAAAATTCTTACTTCTGTTGGTGATGGAAGCCAAAACATCCCATCATTCTGCAACAAAGCCAAGAACTTCATATATTGTAGTTTGATAGGGTATTATTTCAACACCAAGAACAGACTGGTTTTACTGGGGATTAAACCCAGGACCTTCTACGTGTTAAGCAGACATGATGACCACTACACTATGAATACTGATGAAAAGTTACTGTGTATTGGCTAGCAGAGCAGAATTGTGACTGACAGGGCCTTTTTATTGCTGAAGGAAAGTATTTTTGGTAATGAAACATTTCCAATTTTTATTACATATTTTACGAGTTTTATTCCATTCAAAGGGATATTGCTTAAATTGAAGTTTACATTGAATGTGTTACTTTTTTCTACATAGTTTAGTCGTTTGCTTTTGTATTTATGGGAACTATATATTTTGAAACAAACAGGTTTTTTTATAATATGGGATTTTGTTTTCTGCTAAAATGTTCAATAAAAAAGAAACCCAAAATCGTAGTTCTCCTTGTGATAGAAGCCAAAATGTATTGTCATTTGGCAACGAAACCAAGAATTTCATACTTTACAGGTTGATAGGAAATTACTTCAACACCAAAAACAGATTGGTTTAACTGGGTATTGAATCCAGAACGTTCTGCATATGAAGCAGACTTGATGACCACCACACTTTAAAACCTGTGAAATCCTGCAAAGTAATGGCAATTAGAGACGAGTTTTGACTGCCAGGAAAAAAAAAAATTCGTAGTTCTGTTGGTTATGGAAGCTAAAACATCCCGTCATTCGGCAACAAAGCCAAGAACTTCATGTATTGCAGTTGGATAGGGTATTATTTCAACATCAAGAAGAGACTGGTTTCACTGGGGATTGAACCTAGGACCTTCTGCGTGTTAAGCAGATGTGATAACCACTACACTATGAAACCTGTGAAATCCTGCAAAGCAATGGCAATTGGAGACGAGTTTTGACCGCCAGGGAAAAAAAAAATTCAAAGTTCTGTTGGTGATGGAAGACAAAACATCCTGTTATTCAGCAACAAAGCCAAGAAATTCATATATTGCAGTTGGATAGGGTATTATTTCAACACCAAGAAGAGATTGGTTTCACTGGGGATTGAACCCAGGACCTTCTGCGTGTTAAGCAGACGTGATGACCACTACACTATGAAACCTGATGAAAAGTTACTGTGTATTGGCTAGCAGAGCAGAATTGTGACTGACGGGGCCTTTTTATTTCTGAAGGAAAGTATTTTTGGTAATGAAACATTTACAATTTTTATTACATATTTTACCAGTTTTATTCCAACAAAGGGATATTGCTTAAATTGAAGTTTACATTGAATGTGTTACTTTTTTCTACACAGTTTAGTCGTTTGCTTTTGTATTTATGGGAACTATATATTTTTAAACAAACAGGATTTTTATAATATGGGATTATGTTTTCTGCTAAAATGAAAATGAAACCCAAAATAGTAGTTCTCTTTGTGATGGAAGCCAAAATGTATTGTCATTTGGCAACGAAACCAAGAATTTTATATATTACAGGTTGATAGCAAATTACTTCAACAGCGAAAACAGCTTGGTTTCACTGGGGATTGAACCCAGGACCTTCTGCGTGTGAAGCAGACGTGATGACCACTACACTATGAAACCTGTGATATCCTGCAAAGCAATGGCAATTGAAAACGAATTTTGACAGCCAGGGGAAAAAAATTATTAGTTCTGTTGGTGATGGAAGCCAAAACATTCCATCTGTCGGCAACAAAGCCAAGAACTTCATATATTGTAGTTTGATAGGGTATTATTTCAACACCAACAACAGATTGCTTTTACTGGGGATTGAACCAGTGTTAAGCAGACGTGATGACTACTACACTATGAAACCTTCTGGAAAGTTACTGTGTATTGGCAAGCAGAGCAGAATTGTAACTGATGGGGCCTTTTTATTGCTGAAGAAAAGTGTTTTTGGTAATGAAACATTTACAATTTTTATTACATATTTTACCAGTTTTATTCCTACAAAGGGATATTGCTTAAATTGAAGATTACATTGAATGTGTTACTTTTTTCAACACAGTTTAATCGTTTGCTTTTGTATTTATGGGAACTATAAATTTTGAAACAAACAGGATTGTTATATTTTGGGATTATGTTTTCTGCTAAAATGTTCAATAAAAAAGAAACCCAAAATCGTAGTTCTCCTTGTGATAGAAGCCAAAATGTATTGTCATTTGGCAACGAAACCAAGAATTTCATACTTTACAGGTTGATAGGAAATTACTTCAACACCGAAAACAAATTGGTTTCACTGGGTATTGAACCCAGAACGTTCTGCATATGAAGCAGACTTGATGACCACCACACTTTAAAACCTGTGATTCCTGCAAAGTAATGGCAATTAGAGACGAAATTTGACTGCCAGGAAAAAAAAAAAAATCGTAGTTCTGTTGGTTATGGAAGCTAAAACATCCCGTCATTCGGCAACAAAGCCAAGAACTTCATGTATTGTAGTTGGATAGGGTATTATTTCAACACCAAGAAGAGACTGGTTTCACTGGGGATTGAACCCAGGACCTTCTGCGTGTTAAGCAGACGTGATGACCACTACACTATGAAACCTGTAAAATCCTGCAAAGCAATGGCAATTGGAGACGAGTTTTGACCGCCAGGGAAAAAAAAAAAAATCTTAGTTCTGTTGGTGATGGAAGCCAAAACATCCCATCATTCTGCAACAAAGCCAAGAACTTCATATATTGTAGTTTGATAGGGTATTATTTCAACACCAAGAACAGATTGCTTTTACTGGGGATTGAACCAGTGTTAAGCAGACGTGATGACTACTACACTATGAAACCTTCTGGAAAGTTACTGTGTATTGGCAAGCAGAGCAGAATTGTAACTGATGGGGCCTTTTTATTGCTGAAGAAAAGTGTTTTTGGTAATGAAACATTTACAATTTTTATTACATATTTTACCAGTTTTATTCCTACAAAGGGATATTGCTTAAATTGAAGGTTACATTGAATGTGTTACTTTTTTCTACAAAGTTTAATCGTTTGCTTTTGTATTTATGGGAACTATAAATTTTGAAACAAACAGGATTGTTATAATATGGGATTATGTTTTCTGCTAAAATGTTCAATAAAAAAGAAACCCAAAATCGTAGTTCTCCTTGTGATAGAAGCCAAAATGTATTGTCATTTGGCAACGAAACCAAGAATTTCATACTTTACAGGTTGATAGGAAATTACTTCAACACCGAAAACAGATTGGTTTCACTGGGTATTGAACCCAGAACGTTTTGCATATGAAGCAGACTTGATGACCACCACACTTTAAAACCTGTGATTCCTGCAAAGTAATGGCAATTAGAGACGAAATTTGACTGCCAGGAAAAAAAAAAAAATTCGTAGTTCTGTTGGTTATGGAAGCTAAAATATCCCGTCATTCGGCAACAAAGCCGAGAACTTCATGTATTGCAGTTGGATAGGGTATTATTTTAACACCAAGAACAGACTGGTTTTACTGGGGATTAAACCCAGGACCTTCTGCGTGTGAAGCAGACGTGATGACCACTACACTATGAAACCTGTGAAATCCTGCAAAGCAATGGCAATTGAAAACGAGTTTTGACCGCCAGGGGAAAAAAATTATTAGTTCTGTTGGTGATGGAAGCCAAAACATCCCATCATTCGGCAACAAAGCCAAGAACTTCATATATTGTAGTTTGATAGGGTATTATTTCAACACCGAGAACAGATTGATTTTACTGGGGATTGAACCAGTGTTAAGCAGACGTGATGACTACTACACTATGAAACCTTCTGGAAAGTTACTATGTATTGGCAAGCAGAGCAGAATTGTAACTGACGGGGCCTTTTTATTGCTGAAGAAAAGTGTTTTTGGTAATGAAACATTTACAATTTTTATTACATATTATACCAGTTTTATTCCTACAAAGGGATATTGCTTAAATTGAAGATTACATTGAATGTGTTACTTTTTTCTACACAGTTTAATCGTTTGCTTTTGTATTTATGGGAACTATAAATTTTGAAACAAACAGGATTGTTATAATATGGGATTATGTTTTCTGCTAAAATGTTCAATAAAAAAGATTGAACCCAGGACCTTCTGCGTGTGAAGCAGACGTGATGACCACTACACTATGAAACCTGTGAAATCCTGCAAAGCAATGGCAATTGAAAACGAGTATTGACAGCCAGGGGAAAAAAATTATTAGTTCTGTTGGTGATGGAAGCCAAAACATCCCATCATTCGGCAACAAAGCCAAGAACTTCATATATTGTAGTTTGATAGGGTATTATTTCAACACCAAGAACAGATTGCTTTTACTGGGGATTGAACCAGTGTTAAGCAGACGTGATGACTACTACACTATGAAACCTTCTAAAAAGTTACTGTGTATTGGCAAGCAGAGCAGAATTGTAACTGATGGGGCTTTTTTATTGCTGAAGAAAAGTGTTTTTGGTAATGAAACATTTACAATTTTTATTACATATTTTACCAGTTTTATTCCTACAAAGGGATATTGCTTAAATTGAAGATTACATTGAATGTGTTACTTTTTTCTACACAGTTTAATCGTTTGCTTTTGTATTTATGGGAACTATAAATTTTGAAACAAACAGGATTGTTATAATATGGGATTATGTTTTCTGCTAAAATGTTCAATAAAAAAGAAACCCAAAATCGTAGTTCTCCTTGTGATAGAAGCCAAAATGTATTGTCATTTGGCAACGAAACCAAGAATTTCATACTTTACAGGTTGATAGGAAATTACTTCAACACCGAAAACAAATTGGTTTCACTGGGTATTGAACCCAGAACGTTCTGCATATGAAGCAGACTTGATGACCACCACACTTTAAAACCTGTGATTCATGCAAAGTAATGGCAATTAGAGACGAAATTTGACTGCCAGGAAAAAAAAAAAATTCGTAGTTCTGTTGGTTATGGAAGCTAAAACATCCCGTCATTCGGCAACAAAGCCAAGAACTTCATGTATTGCAGTTGGATAGGGTATTATTTCAACACCAAGAAGAGACTGGTTTCACTGGGGATTGAACCCAGGACCTTCTGCGTGTTAAGCAGACGTGATGACCACTACACTATGAAACCTGTAAAATCCTGCAAAGCAATGGCAATTGGAGACGAGTTTTGACCGCCAGGGAAAAAAAAAAATTCTTACTTCTGTTGGTGATGGAAGCCAAAACATCCCATCATTCTGCAACAAAGCCAAGAACTTCATATATTGTAGTTTGATAGGGTATTATTTCAACACCAAGAACAGACTGGTTTTACTGGGGATTAAACCCAGGACCTTCTACGTGTTAAGCAGACATGATGACCACTACACTATGAATACTGATGAAAAGTTACTGTGTATTGGCTAGCAGAGCAGAATTGTGACTGACAGGGCCTTTTTATTGCTGAAGGAAAGTATTTTTGGTAATGAAACATTTCCAATTTTTATTACATATTTTACGAGTTTTATTCCATTCAAAGGGATATTGCTTAAATTGAAGTTTACATTGAATGTGTTACTTTTTTCTACATAGTTTAGTCGTTTGCTTTTGTATTTATGTGAACTATATATTTTAAAACAAACAGGTTTTTTTATAATATGGGATTATGTTTTCTGCTAAAATGTTCAATAAAAAAGAAACCCAAAATCGTAGTTCTCCTTGTGATAGAAGCCAAAATGTATTGTCATTTGGCAACGAAACCAAGAAATTCATACTTTACAGGTTGATAGGAAATTACTTCAACACCGAAAACAGATTGGTTTCACTGGGTATTGAACCCAGAACGTTTTGCATATGAAGCAGACTTGATGACCACCACACTTTAAAACCTGTGATTCCTGCAAAGTAATGGCAATTAGAGACGAAATTTGACTGCCAGGAAAAAAAAAAAAATTCGTAGTTCTGTTGGTTATGGAAGCTAAAACATCCCGTCATTCGGCAACAAAGCCGAGAACTTCATGTATTGCAGTTGGATAGGGTATTATTTTAACACCAAGAACAGACTGGTTTTACTGGGGATTAAACCCAGGACCTTCTGCGTGTGAAGCAGACGTGATGACCACTACACTATGAAACCTGTGAAATCCTGCAAAGCAATGGCAATTGAAAACGAGTTTTGACCGCCAGGGGAAAAAAATTATTAGTTCTGTTGGTGATGGAAGCCAAAACATCCCATCATTCGGCAACAAAGCCAAGAACTTCATATATTGTAGTTTGATAGGGTATTATTTCAACACCGAGAACAGATTGATTTTACTGGGGATTGAACCAGTGTTAAGCAGACGTGATGACTACTACACTATGAAACCTTCTGGAAAGTTACTATGTATTGGCAAGCAGAGCAGAATTGTAACTGACGGGGCCTTTTTATTGCTGAAGAAAGGTGTTTTTGGTAATGAAACATTTACAATTTTTATTACATATTATACCAGTTTTATTCCTACAAAGGGATATTGCTTAAATTGAAGATTACATTGAATGTGTTACTTTTTTCTACACAGTTTAATCGTTTGCTTTTGTATTTATGGGAACTATAAATTTTGAAACAAACAGGATTGTTATAATATGGGATTATGTTTTCTGCTAAAATGTTCAATAAAAAAGATTGAACCCAGGACCTTCTGCGTGTGAAGCAGACGTGATGACCACTACACTATGAAACCTGTGAAATCCTACAAAGCAATGGCAATTGAAAACGAGTATTGACAGCCAGGGGAAAAAAATTATTAGTTCTGTTGGTGATGGAAGCCAAAACATCCCATCATTCGGCAACAAAGCCAAGAACTTCATATATTGTAGTTTGATAGGGTATTATTTCAACACCAAGAACAGATTGCTTTTACTGGGGATTGAACCAGTGTTAAGCAGACGTGATGACTACTACACTATGAAACCTTCTAAAAAGTTACTGTGTATTGGCAAGCAGAGCAGAATTGTAACTGATGGGGCTTTTTTATTGCTGAAGAAAAGTGTTTTTGGTAATGAAACATTTACAATTTTTATTACATATTTTACCAGTTTTATTCCTACAAAGGGATATTGCTTAAATTGAAGATTACATTGAATGTGTTACTTTTTTCTACACAGTTTAATCGTTTGCTTTTGTATTTATGGGAACTATAAATTTTGAAACAAACAGGATTGTTATAATATGGGATTATGTTTTCTGCTAAAATGTTCAATAAAAAAGAAACCCAAAATCGTAGTTCTCCTTGTGATAGAAGCCAAAATGTATTGTCATTTGGCAACGAAACCAAGAATTTCATACTTTACAGGTTGATAGGAAATTACTTCAACACCGAAAACAAATTGGTTTCACTGGGTATTGAACCCAGAACGCTCTGCATATGAAGCAGACTTGATGACCACCACACTTTAAAACCTGTGATTCATGCAAAGTAATGGCAATTAGAGACGAAATTTGACTGCCAGGAAAAAAAAAATAATTCGTAGTTCTGTTGGTTATGGAAGCTAAAACATCCCGTCATTCGGCAACAAAGCCAAGAACTTCATGTATTGCAGTTGGATAGGGTATTATTTCAACACCAAGAAGAGACTGGTTTCACTGGGGATTGAACCCAGGACCTTCTGCGTGTTAAGCAGACGTGATGACCACTACACTATGAAACCTGTAAAATCCTGCAAAGCAATGGCAATTGGAGACGAGTTTTGACCGCCAGGGAAAAAAAAAAATTCTTACTTCTGTTGGTGATGGAAGCCAAAACATCCCATCATTCTGCAACAAAGCCAAGAACTTCATATATTGTAGTTTGATAGGGTATTATTTCAACACCAAGAACAGACTGGTTTTACTGGGGATTAAACCCAGGACCTTCTACGTGTTAAGCAGACATGATGACCACTACACTATGAATACTGATGAAAAGTTACTGTGTATTGGCTAGCAGAGCAGAATTGTGACTGACAGGGCCTTTTTATTGCTGAAGGAAAGTATTTTTGGTAATGAAACATTTCCAATTTTTATTACATATTTTACGAGTTTTATTCCATTCAAAGGGATATTGCTTAAATTGAAGTTTACATTGAATGTGTTACTTTTTTCTACATAGTTTAGTCGTTTGCTTTTGTATTTATGTGAACTATATATTTTAAAACAAACAGGTTTTTTTATAATATGGGATTATGTTTTCTGCTAAAATGTTCAATAAAAAAGAAACCCAAAATCGTAGTTCTCCTTGTGATAGAAGCCAAAATGTATTGTCATTTGGCAACGAAACCAAGAAATTCATACTTTACAGGTTGATAGGAAATTACTTCAACCCCGAAAACAGATTGGTTTAACTGGGTATTGAATCCAGAACATTCTGCATATGAAGCAGACTTGATGACCACCCCACTTTAAAACCTGTGAAATCCTGCAAAGTAATGGCAATTAGAGACGAGTTTTGACTGCCAGGAAAAAAAAATAATTCGTAGTTCTGTTGGTTATGGAAGCTAAAACATCCCGTCATTCGGCAACAAAGCCAAGAACTTCATGTATTGTAGTTGGATAAGGTATTATTTCAACACCAAGAACAGACTGGTTTTACTGGGGATTAAACCCAGGACTTTCTGCGTGTTAAGCAGACGTGATGACCACTACACTATGAATCTTAATGAAAAGTTATTGTGTATTGGCTAGCAGAGCAGAATTGTGACTGACGGGGCCTTTTTATTGCTGAAGGAAAGTATTTTTGGTAATGAAACATTTACAATTTTTATTACATATTTTACCAGTTTTATTCCTACAAAGGGATATTGCTTAAATTGAAGTTTACATTGAATGTGTTACTTTTTTCTACACAGTTTAATCGTTTGCTTTTGTATTTATGGGAACTATAAATTTTGAAACAAACAGGATTGTTATAATATGGGATTATGTTTTCTGCTAAAATGTTCAATAAAAAAGAAACCCAAAATCGTAGTTCTCCTTGTGATAGAAGCCAAAATGTATTGTCATTTGGCAACGAAACCAAGAATTTCATACTTTACAGGTTGATAGGAAATTACTTCAACACCGAAAACAGATTGGTTTCACTGGGTATTGAACCCAGAACGCTCTGCATATGAAGCAGACTTGATGACCACCACACTTTAAAACCTGTGATTCCTGCAAAGTAATGGCAATTAGAGACGAAATTTGACTGCCAGGAAAAAAAAAAAATTCGTAGTTCCGTTGGTTATGGAAGCTAAAACATCCCGTCATTCGGCAACAAAGCCAAGAACTTCATGTATTGCAGTTGGATAGGGTATTATTTCAACACCAAGAAGAGACTGGTTTCACTGGGGATTGAACCCAGGACCTTCTGCGTGTTAAGCAGACGTGATAACCACTACACTATGAAACCTGTGAAATCCTGCAAAGCAATGGCAATTGGAGACGAGTTTTGACCGCCAGGAAAAAAAAAAAAATTCAAAGTTCTGTTGGTGATGGAAGACAAAACATACTGTTATTCGGCAACAAAGCCAAGAAATTCATATATTGTAGTTGGATAGGGTATTATTTCAACACCAAGAAGAGATTGGTTTCACTGGGGATCGAACCCAGGACCTTCTGCGTGTTAAGCAGACGTGATGACCACTACACTATGAAACCTGATGTAAAGTTACTGTGTATTGGCTAGCAGAGCAGAATTGTGACTGACGGGGCCTTTTTATTGCTGAAGGAAAGTATTTTTGGTAATGAAACATTTACAATTTTTATTACATATTTTACCAGTTTTATTCCTACAAAGGGATATTGCTTAAATTGAAGTTTACATTGAATGTGTTACTTTTTTCTACACAGTTTATTCGTTTGCTTTTGTATTTATGGGAACTATATATTTTTAAACAAACAGGATTTTTATAATATGGGATTATGTTTTCTGCTAAAATGGACAATAAAAAAGAAACCCAAAATAGTAGTTCTCTTTGTGATGGAAGCCAAAATGTATTGTCATTTGGCAACGAAACCAAGAATTTTATATATTCCAGGTTGATAGCAAATTACTTCAACAGCGAAAACAGATTGGTTTCACTGGGGATTGAACCCAGGACCTTCTGCGTGTGAAGCAGACGTGATGACCACTACACTATGAAACCTGTGAAATCCTGCAAAGCAATGGCAATTGAAAACGAGTTTTGACAGCCAGGGGAAAAAAATTATTAGTTCTGTTGGTGATGGAAGCCAAAACATCCCATCATTCGGCAACAAAGCCAAGAACTTCATATATTGTAGTTTGATAGGGTATTATTTCAACACCAAGAACAGATTGCTTTTACTGGGGATTGAACCAGTGTTAAGCAGACGTGATGACTAGAGTTGAGCGCGGTTCGTGGTTCGTGGTTCTCCAGTTCTAGGCTCGAGTGATTTTGGGGCATGTTCTAGATCGAACTAGAACTCGAGCTTTTTGTAAAAGCTCGATAGTTCTAGAAACGTTCGAGAACGGTTCTAGCAGCAAAAAACCAGCTAAATCCTAGCTTGGTTTCTGCTGTAATAGTGTAAGTCACTCTGTGAATCACACTATTATGACATTTCAGTGTATAGTGTGCGTGAACAGCGCCTTCAGATCACTGCTGTTTCATTTTTTTTTTTTTTTTCTTGTCTTCCTTCCCTAAGCGCGCGCGTGTAGTGGGGCGGGCCAGCATGTCAGCCAATCCCAGACACACACACAGCTAAGTGGACTTTTAGCCAGAGAAGCAACGGCATGTGTGATAGGATGTCCATGTCACATGTCCCTGCATTATAAAAACGGACATTTTCCTCCCAGGACACCATTATCTGCCTTCTGCGTCTTTGGTGTCAGACATCACTGTCGCAGCTCCGTCCTCCTGAGTCCTATCGCCGATACAGCTGTATGCGCTGCATACACAGCGTTAGACAGCTTAGGGAGAGCACTTTCTAGCAGTCCTTTTAAGGGCTCAAACCGGCAGGGTCAGAGAGCCATAGGTGACAGGTCTTGAAAACAGCAACAGCGTCTGTGTAGCCAAGGTCAGGGATTTCCTCCCTGCATTTCACCATTAGGAGGGAATAGAAAGGCTCTACCCAGAGTCCCACAATCCTGCCACTGTACCCTCTTGTCCTCTGCACACTCCAACTCATTATAACTAAGCCATTATACTAGAAAACACTCAGTGTACCTAGTGGCATCCTATCTGTGGCTATTGGACTTTGCTATAGTCCCACTAGTGCAAAGACATTTGCAGAGCGCGTCTGCCTGCATTGCACACTCCAACTCATGATAACTAAGCCATTATACTAGCAAACACTCAGTGTACCTAGTGGCATCCTATCTGTGGCTATTGGACTTTGCTATAGTCCCACTAGTGCAAAGACATTTGCAGAGCGCGTCTGCCTGCATTGCACACTCCAACTCATGATAACTAAGCCATTATACTAGCAAACACTCAGTGTACCTAGTGGCATCCTATCTGTGGCTATTGGACTTTGCTATAGTCCCACTAGTGCAAAGACATTTGCAGAGCGCGTCTGCCTGCATTGCACACTCCAACTCATTATAACTAAGCCATTATACTAGCAAACACTCAGTGTACCTAGTGGCATCCTATCTGTGGCTATTGGACTTTGCTATAGTCCCACTAGTGCAAAGACATTTGCAGAGCGCGTCTGCCTGCATTGCACACTCCAACTCATGATAACTAAGCCATTATACTAGCAAACACTCAGTGTACCTAGTGGCATCCTATCTGTGGCTATTGGACTTTGCTATAGTCCCACTAGTGCAAAGACATTTGCAGAGCGCGTCTGCCTGCATTGCACACTCCAACTCATGATAACTAAGCCATTATACTAGCAAACACTCAGTGTACCTAGTGGCATCCTATACGTGGCTATTGGACTTTGCTATAGTCCCACTAGTGCAAAGACATTTGCAGAGCGCGTCTGCCTGCATTGCACACTCCAACTCATTATAACTAAGCCATTATACTAGCAAACACACAGTGTACCTAGTGGCATCCTATCTGTGGCTATTGGACTTTGCTATAGTCCCACTAGTGCAAAGACATTTGCAGAGCGCGTCTGCCTGCATTGCACACTCCAACTCATTATAACTAAGCCATTATACTAGCAAACACTCAGTGTACCTAGTGGCATCCTATACGTGGCTATTGAACTTTGCTATAGTCCCACTAGTGCAAAGACATTTGCAGAGCGCGTCTGCCTGCATTGCACACTCCAACTCATGATAACTAAGCCATTATACTAGCAAACACTCAGTGTACCTAGTGGCATCCTATCTGTGGCTATTGGACTTTGCTATAGTCCCACTAGTGCAAAGACATTTGCAGAGCGCGTCTGCCTGCATTGCACACTCCAACTCATGATAACTAAGCCATTATACTAGAAAACACTCAGTGTACCTAGTGGCATCCTATCTGTGGCTATTGGACTTTGCTATAGTCCCACTAGTGCAAAGACATTTGCAGAGCGCGTCTGCCTGCATTGCACACTCCAACTCATGATAACTAAGCCATTATACTAGCAAACACTCAGTGTACCTAGTGGCATCCTATCTGTGGCTATTGGACTTTGCTATAGTCCCACTAGTGCAAAGACATTTGCAGAGCGCGTCTGCCTGCATTGCACACTCCAACTCATGATAACTAAGCCATTATACTAGCAAACACTCAGTGTACCTAGTGGCATCCTATCTGTGGCTATTGGACTTTGCTATAGTCCCACTAGTGCAAAGACATTTGCAGAGCGCGTCTGCCTGCATTGCACACTCCAACTCATTATAACTAAGCCATTATACTAGCAAACACTCAGTGTACCTAGTGGCATCCTATCTGTGGCTATTGGACTTTGCTATAGTCCCACTAGTGCAAAGACATTTGCAGAGCGCGTCTGCCTGCATTGCACACTCCAACTCATGATAACTAAGCCATTATACTAGCAAACACTCAGTGTACCTAGTGGCATCCTATCTGTGGCTATTGGACTTTGCTATAGTCCCACTAGTGCAAAGACATTTGCAGAGCGCGTCTGCCCTCATTGCACACTCCAACTCATGATAACTAAGCCATTATACTAGCAAACACTCAGTGTACCTAGTGGCATCCTATACGTGGCTATTGGACTTTGCTATAGTCCCACTAGTGCAAAGACATTTGCAGAGCGCGTCTGCCTGCATTGCACACTCCAACTCATTATAACTAAGCCATTATACTAGCAAACACTCAGTGTACCTAGTGGCATCCTATACGTGGCTATTGGACTTTGCTATAGTCCCACTAGTGCAAAGACATTTGCAGAGCGCGTCTGCCTGCATTGCACACTCCAACTCATTATAACTAAGCCATTATACTAGCAAACACTCAGTGTACCTAGTGGCATCCTATCTGTGGCTATTGGACTTTGCTATAGTCCCACTAGTGCAAAGACATTTGCAGAGCGCGTCTGCCTGCATTGCACACTCCAACTCATTATAACTAAGCCATTATACTAGCAAACACTCAGTGTACCTAGTGGCATCCTATCTGTGGCTATTGGACTTTGCTATAGTCCCACTAGTGCAAAGACATTTGCAGAGCGCGTCTGCCTGCATTGCACACTCCAACTCATTATAACTAAGCCATTATACTAGCAAACACTCAGTGTACCTAGTGGCATCCTATCTGTGGCTATTGGACTTTGCTATAGTCCCACTAGTGCAAAGACATTTGCAGAGCGCGTCTGCCTGCATTGCACACTCCAACTCATGATAACTAAGCCCTTATACTAGCAAACACTCAGTGTACCTAGTGGCATCCTATACGTGGCTATTGGACTTTGCTATAGTCCCACTAGTGCAAAGACATTTGCAGAGCGCGTCTGCCTGCATTGCACACTCCAACTCATGATAACTAAGCCATTATACTAGCAAACACTCAGTGTACCTAGTGGCATCCTATCTGTGGCTATTGGACTTTGCTATAGTCCCACTAGTGCAAAGACATTTGCAGAGCGCGTCTGCCTGCATTGCACACTCCAACTCATTATAATTAAGCCATTATACTAGCAAACACTCAGTGTACCTAGTGGCATCCTTTACGTGGCTATTGGACTTTGCTATAGTCCCACTAGTGCAAAGACATTTGCAGAGCGCGTCTGCCTGCATTGCACACTCCAACTCATTATAACTAAGCCATTATACTAGCAAACACTCAGTGTACCTAGTGGCATCCTATCTGTGGCTATTGGACTTTGCTATAGTCCCACTAGTGCAAAGACATTTGCAGAGCGCGTCTGCCTGCATTGCACACTCCAACTCATTATAACTAAGCCATTATACTAGCAAACACTCAGTGTACCTAGTGGCATCCTATCTGTGGCTATTGGACTTTGCTATAGTCCCACTAGTGCAAAGACATTTGCAGAGCGCGTCTGCCTGCATTGCACACTCCAACTCATGATAACTAAGCCATTATACTAGCAAACACTCAGTGTACCTAGTGGCATCCTATACGTGGCTATTGGACTTTGCTATAGTCCCACTAGTGCAAAGACATTTGCAGAGCGCGTCTGCCTGCATTGCACACTCCAACTCATTATAACTAAGCCATTATACTAGCAAACACTCAGTGTACCTAGTGGCATCCTATCTGTGGCTATTGGACTTTGCTATAGTCCCACTAGTGCAAAGACATTTGCAGAGCGCGTCTGCCTGCATTGCACACTCCAACTCATTATAACTAAGCCATTATACTAGCAAACACTCAGTGTACCTAGTGGCATCCTATACGTGGCTATTGGACTTTGCTATAGTCCCACTAGTGCAAAGACATTTGCAGAGCGCGTCTGCCTGCATTGCACACTCCAACTCATGATAACTAAGCCATTATACTAGCAAACACTCAGTGTACCTAGTGGCATCCTATACGTGGCTATTGGACTTTGCTATAGTCCCACTAGTGCAAAGACATTTGCAGAGCGCGTCTGCCTGCATTGCACACTCCAACTCATGATAACTAAGCCATTATACTAGCAAACACTCAGTGTACCTAGTGGCATCCTATCTGTGGCTATTGGACTTTGCTATAGTCCCACTAGTGCAAAGACATTTGCAGAGCGCGTCTGCCTGCATTGCACACTCCAACTCATTATAACTAAGCCATTATACTAGCAAACACTCAGTGTACCTAGTGGCATCCTATCTGTGGCTATTGGACTTTGCTATAGTCCCACTAGTGCAAAGACATTTGCAGAGCGCGTCTGCCTGCATTGCACACTCCAACTCATGATAACTAAGCCATTATACTAGCAAACACTCAGTGTACCTAGTGGCATCCTATCTGTGGCTATTGGACTTTGCTATAGTCCCACTAGTGCAAAGACATTTGCAGAGCGCGTCTGCCTGCATTGCACACTCCAACTCTTGATAACTAAGCCATTATACTAGCAAACACTCAGTGTACCTAGTGGCATCCTATACGTGGCTATTGGACTTTGCTATAGTCCCACTAGTGCAAAGACATTTGCAGAGCGCGTCTGCCTGCATTGCACACTCCAACTCATTATAACTAAGCCATTATACTAGCAAACACACAGTGTACCTAGTGGCATCCTATCTGTGGCTATTGGACTTTGCTATAGTCCCACTAGTGCAAAGACATTTGCAGAGCGCGTCTGCCTGCATTGCACACTCCAACTCATTATAACTAAGCCATTATACTAGCAAACACTCAGTGTACCTAGTGGCATCCTATACGTGGCTATTGGACTTTGCTATAGTCCCACTAGTGCAAAGACATTTGCAGAGCGCGTCTGCCTGCATTGCACACTCCAACTCATGATAACTAAGCCATTATACTAGCAAACACTCAGTGTACCTAGTGGCATCCTATCTGTGGCTATTGGACTTTGCTATAGTCCCACTAGTGCAAAGACATTTGCAGAGCGCGTCTGCCTGCATTGCACACTCCAACTCATGATAACTAAGCCATTATACTAGAAAACACTCAGTGTACCTAGTGGCATCCTATCTGTGGCTATTGGACTTTGCTATAGTCCCACTAGTGCAAAGACATTTGCAGAGCGCGTCTGCCTGCATTGCACACTCCAACTCATGATAACTAAGCCATTATACTAGCAAACACTCAGTGTACCTAGTGGCATCCTATCTGTGGCTATTGGACTTTGCTATAGTCCCACTAGTGCAAAGACATTTGCAGAGCGCGTCTGCCTGCATTGCACACTCCAACTCATGATAACTAAGCCATTATACTAGCAAACACTCAGTGTACCTAGTGGCATCCTATCTGTGGCTATTGGACTTTGCTATAGTCCCACTAGTGCAAAGACATTTGCAGAGCGCGTCTGCCTGCATTGCACACTCCAACTCATTATAACTAAGCCATTATACTAGCAAACACTCAGTGTACCTAGTGGCATCCTATCTGTGGCTATTGGACTTTGCTATAGTCCCACTAGTGCAAAGACATTTGCAGAGCGCGTCTGCCTGCATTGCACACTCCAACTCATGATAACTAAGCCATTATACTAGCAAACACTCAGTGTACCTAGTGGCATCCTATCTGTGGCTATTGGACTTTGCTATAGTCCCACTAGTGCAAAGACATATGCAGAGCGCGTCTGCCCTCATTGCACACTCCAACTCATGATAACTAAGCCATTATACTAGCAAACACTCAGTGTACCTAGTGGCATCCTATACGTGGCTATTGGACTTTGCTATAGTCCCACTAGTGCAAAGACATTTGCAGAGCGCGTCTGCCTGCATTGCACACTCCAACTCATTATAACTAAGCCATTATACTAGCAAACACACAGTGTACCTAGTGGCATCCTATCTGTGGCTATTGGACTTTGCTATAGTCCCACTAGTGCAAAGACATTTGCAGAGCGCGTCTGCCTGCATTTCACACTCCAACTCATTATAACTAAGCCATTATACTAGCAAACACTCAGTGTACCTAGTGGCATCCTATACGTGGCTATTGGACTTTGCTATAGTCCCACTAGTGCAAAGACATTTGCAGAGCGCGTCTGCCTGCATTGCACACTCCAACTCATTATAACTAAGCCATTATACTAGCAAACACTCAGTGTACCTAGTGGCATCCTATCTGTGGCTATTGGACTTTGCTATAGTCCCACTAGTGCAAAGACATTTGCAGAGCGCGTCTGCCTGCATTGCACACTCCAACTCATTATAACTAAGCCATTATACTAGCAAACACTCAGTGTACCTAGTGGCATCCTATCTGTGGCTATTGGACTTTGCTATAGTCCCACTAGTGCAAAGACATTTGCAGAGCGCGTCTGCCTGCATTGCACACTCCAACTCATTATAACTAAGCCATTATACTAGCAAACACTCAGTGTACCTAGTGGCATCCTATCTGTGGCTATTGGACTTTGCTATAGTCCCACTAGTGCAAAGACATTTGCAGAGCGCGTCTGCCTGCATTGCACACTCCAACTCATGATAACTAAGCCCTTATACTAGCAAACACTCAGTGTACCTAGTGGCATCCTATACGTGGCTATTGGACTTTGCTATAGTCCCACTAGTGCAAAGACATTTGTAGAGCGCGTCTGCCTGCATTGCACACTCCAACTCATGATAACTAAGCCATTATACTAGCAAACACTCAGTGTACCTAGTGGCATCCTATCTGTGGCTATTGGACTTTGCTATAGTCCCACTAGTGCAAAGACATTTGCAGAGCGCGTCTGCCTGCATTGCACACTCCAACTCATTATAACTAAGCCATTATACTAGCAAACACTCAGTGTACCTAGTGGCATCCTTTACGTGGCTATTGGACTTTGCTATAGTCCCACTAGTGCAAAGACATTTGCAGAGCGCGTCTGCCTGCATTGCACACTCCAACTCATTATAACTAAGCCATTATACTAGCAAACACTCAGTGTACCTAGTGGCATCCTATCTGTGGCTATTGGACTTTGCTATAGTCCCACTAGTGCAAAGACATTTGCAGAGCGCGTCTGCCTGCATTGCACACTCCAACTCATTATAACTAAGCCATTATACTAGCAAACACTCAGTGTACCTAGTGGCATCCTATCTGTGGCTATTGGACTTTGCTATAGTCCCACTAGTGCAAAGACATTTGCAGAGCGCGTCTGCCTGCATTGCACACTCCAACTCATGATAACTAAGCCATTATACTAGCAAACACTCAGTGTACCTAGTGGCATCCTATACGTGGCTATTGGACTTTGCTATAGTCCCACTAGTGCAAAGACATTTGCAGAGCGCGTCTGCCTGCATTGCACACTCCAACTCATTATAACTAAGCCATTATACTAGCAAACACTCAGTGTACCTAGTGGCATCCTATCTGTGGCTATTGGACTTTGCTATAGTCCCACTAGTGCAAAGACATTTGCAGAGCGCGTCTGCCTGCATTGCACACTCCAACTCATTATAACTAAGCCATTATACTAGCAAACACTCAGTGTACCTAGTGGCATCCTATACGTGGCTATTGGACTTTGCTATAGTCCCACTAGTGCAAAGACATTTGCAGAGCGCGTCTGCCTGCATTGCACACTCCAACTCATTATAACTAAGCCATTATACTAGCAAACACTCAGTGTACCTAGTGGCATCCTATCTGTGGCTATTGGACTTTGCTATAGTCCCACTAGTGCAAAGACATTTGCAGAGCGCGTCTGCCTGCATTGCACACTCCAACTCATTATAACTAAGCCATTATACTAGCAAACACTCAGTGTACTAGTGGCATCCTATACGTGGCTATTGGACTTTGCTATAGTCCCACTAGTGCAAAGACATTTGCAGAGCGCGTCTGCCTGCATTGCACACTCCAACTCATTATAACTAAGCCATTATACTAGCAAACACTCAGTGTACCTAGTGGCATCCTATCTGTGGCTATTGGACTTTGCTATAGTCCCACTAGTGCAAAGACATTTGCAAAGCGCGTCTGCCTGCATTGCACACTCCAACTCATAACTAAGCCATTATACTAGCAAACACTCAGTGTACCTAGTGGCATCCTATCTGTGACTATTGGACTTTGCTATAGTCCCACTAGTGCAAAGACATTTGCAGAGCGCGTCTGCCTGCATTGCACACTCCAACTCATGATAACTAAGCCATTATACTAGCAAACACTCAGTGTACCTAGTGGCATCCTATACGTGGCTATTGGACTTTGCTATAGTCCCACTAGTGCAAAGACATTTGCAGAGCGCGTCTGCCTGCATTGCACACTCCAACTCATTATAACTAAGCCATTATACTAGCAAACACTCAGTGTACCTAGTGGCATCCTATCTGTGGCTATTGGACTTTGCTATAGTCCCACTAGTGCAAAGACATTTGCAGAGCGCGTCTGCCTGCATTGCACACTCCAACTCATGATAACTAAGCCATTATACCAGCAAACACTCAGTGTACCTAGTGGCATCCTATCTGTGGCTATTGGACTTTGCTATAGTCCCACTAGTGCAAAGACATTTGCAGAGCGCGTCTGCCTGCATTGCACACTCCAACTCATTATAACTAAGCCATTATACTAGCAAACACTCAGTGTACCTAGTGGCATCCTATCTGTGTCTATTGGACTTTGCTATAGTCCCACTAGTGCAAAGACATTTGCAAAGCGCGTCTGCCTGCATTGCACACTCCAACTCATAACTAAGCCATTATACTAGCAAACACTCAGTGTACCTAGTGGCATCCTATCTGTGACTATTGGACTTTGCTATAGTCCCACTAGTGCAAAGACATTTGCAGAGCGCGTCTGCCTGCATTGCACACTCCAACTCATGATAACTAAGCCATTATACTAGCAAACACTCAGTGTACCTAGTGGCATCCTATACGTGGCTATTGGACTTTGCTATAGTCCCACTAGTGCAAAGACATTTGCAGAGCGCGTCTGCCTGCATTGCACACTCCAACTCATTATAACTAAGCCATTATACTAGCAAACACTCAGTGTACCTAGTGGCATCCTATCTGTGGCTATTGGACTTTGCTATAGTCCCACTAGTGCAAAGACATTTGCAGAGCGCGTCTGCCTGCATTGCACACTCCAACTCATGATAACTAAGCCATTATACTAGCAAACACTCAGTGTACCTAGTGGCATCCTATCTGTGGCTATTGGACTTTGCTATAGTCCCACTAGTGCAAAGACATTTGCAGAGCGCGTCTGCCTGCATTGCACACTCCAACTCATTATAACTAAGCCATTATACTAGCAAACACTCAGTGTACCTAGTGGCATCCTATCTGTGGCTATTGGACTTTGCTATAGTCCCACTAGTGCAAAGACATTTGCAGAGCGCGTCTGCCTGCATTGCACACTCCAACTCATGATAACTAAGCCATTATACTAGCAAACACTCAGTGTACCTAGTGGCATCCTATACGTGGCTATTGGACTTTGCTATAGTCCCACTAGTGCAAAGACATTTGCAGAGCGCGTCTGCCTGCATTGCACACTCCAACTCATTATAACTAAGCCATTATACTAGCAAACACTCAGTGTACCTAGTGGCATCCTATCTGTGGCTATTGGACTTTGCTATAGTCCCACTAGTGCAAAGACATTTGCAGAGCGCGTCTGCCTGCATTGCACACTCCAACTCATTATAACTAAGCCATTATACTAGCAAACACTCAGTGTACCTAGTGGCATCCTATCTGTGGCTATTGGACTTTGCTATAGTCCCACTAGTGCAAAGACATTTGCAGAGCGCGTCTGCCTGCATTGCACACTCCAACTCATTATAACTAAGCCATTATACTAGCAAACACTCAGTGTACCTAGTGGCATCCTATCTGTGGCTATTGGACTTTGCTATAGTCCCATTAGTGCAAAGACATTTGCAGAGCGCGTCTGCCTGCATTGCACACTCCAACTCATGATAACTAAGCCATTATACTAGCAAACACTCAGTGTACCTAGTGGCATCCTATCTGTGGCTATTGGACTTTGCTATAGTCCCACTAGTGCAAAGACATTTGCAGAGCGCGTCTGCCTGCATTGCACACTCCAACTCATGATAACTAAGCCATTATACTAGCAAACACTCAGTGTACCTAGTGGCATCCTATACATGGCTATTGGACTTTGCTATAGTCCCACTAGTGCAAAGACATTTGCAGAGCGCGTCTGCCTGCATTGCACACTCCAACTCATTATAACTAAGCCATTATACTAGCAAACACTCAGTGTACCTAGTGGCATCCTATCTGTGGCTATTGGACTTTGCTATAGTCCCACTAGTGCAAAGACATTTGCAGAGCGCGTCTGCCTGCATTGCACACTCCAACTCATTATAACTAAGCCATTATACTAGCAAACACTCAGTGTACCTAGTGGCATCCTATACGTGGCTATTGGACTTTGCTATAGTCCCACTAGTGCAAAGACATTTGCAGAGCGCGTCTGCCTGCATTGCACACTCCAACTCATTATAACTAAGCCATTATACTAGCAAACACTCAGTGTACCTAGTGGCATCCTATCTGTGGCTATTGGACTTTGCTATAGTCCCACTAGTGCAAAGACATTTGCAGAGCGCGTCTGCCTGCATTGCACACTCCAACTCATTATAACTAAGCCATTATACTAGCAAACACTCAGTGTACCTAGTGGCATCCTATCTGTGGCTATTGGACTTTGCTATAGTCCCACTAGTGCAAAGACATTTGCAGAGCGCGTCTGCCTGCATTGCACACTCCAACTTATTATAACTAAGCCATTATACTAGCAAACACTCAGTGTACCTAGTGGCATCCTATCTGTGGCTATTGGACTTTGCTATAGTCCCACTAGTGCAAAGACATTTGCAGAGCGCGTCTGCCTGCATTGCACACTCCAACTCATGATAACTAAGCCATTATACTAGCAAACACTCAGTGTACCTAGTGGCATCCTATCTGTGGCTATTGGACTTTGCTATAGTCCCACTAGTGCAAAGACATTTGCAGAGCGCGTCTGCCTGCATTGCACACTCCAACTCATTATAACTAAGCCATTATACTAGCAAACACTCAGTGTACCTAGTGGCATCCTATCTGTGGCTATTGGACTTTGCTATAGTCCCACTAGTGCAAAGACATTTGCAGAGCGCGTCTGCCTGCATTGCACACTCCAACTCATTATAACTAAGCCATTATACTAGCAAACACTCAGTGTACCTAGTGGCATCCTATCTGTGGCTATTGGACTTTGCTATAGTCCCACTAGTGCAAAGACATTTGCAGAGCGCGTCTGCCTGCATTGCACACTCCAACTCATTATAACTAAGCCATTATACTAGCAAACACTCAGTGTACTAGTGGCATCCTATACGTGGCTATTGGACTTTGCTATAGTCCCACTAGTGCAAAGACATTTGCAGAGCGCGTCTGCCTGCATTGCACACTCCAACTCATTATAACTAAGCCATTATACTAGCAAACACTCAGTGTACCTAGTGGCATCCTATCTGTGGCTATTGGACTTTGCTATAGTCCCACTAGTGCAAAGACATTTGCAAAGCGCGTCTGCCTGCATTGCACACTCCAACTCATAACTAAGCCATTATACTAGCAAACACTCAGTGTACCTAGTGGCATCCTATCTGTGACTATTGGACTTTGCTATAGTCCCACTAGTGCAAAGACATTTGCAGAGCGCGTCTGCCTGCATTGCACACTCCAACTCATGATAACTAAGCCATTATACTAGCAAACACTCAGTGTACCTAGTGGCATCCTATACGTGGCTATTGGACTTTGCTATAGTCCCACTAGTGCAAAGACATTTGCAGAGCGCGTCTGCCTGCATTGCACACTCCAACTCATTATAACTAAGCCATTATACTAGCAAACACTCAGTGTACCTAGTGGCATCCTATCTGTGGCTATTGGACTTTGCTATAGTCCCACTAGTGCAAAGACATTTGCAGAGCGCGTCTGCCTGCATTGCACACTCCAACTCATGATAACTAAGCCATTATACCAGCAAACACTCAGTGTACCTAGTGGCATCCTATCTGTGGCTATTGGACTTTGTTATAGTCCCACTAGTGCAAAGACATTTGCAGAGCGCGTCTGCCTGCATTGCACACTCCAACTCATTATAACTAAGCCATTATACTAGCAAACACTCAGTGTACCTAGTGGCATCCTATCTGTGGCTATTGGACTTTGCTATAGTCCCACTAGTGCAAAGACATTTGCAAAGCGCGTCTGCCTGCATTGCACACTCCAACTCATAACTAAGCCATTATACTAGCAAACACTCAGTGTACCTAGTGGCATCCTATCTGTGACTATTGGACTTTGCTATAGTCCCACTAGTGCAAAGACATTTGCAGAGCGCGTCTGCCTGCATTGCACACTCCAACTCATGATAACTAAGCCATTATACTAGCAAACACTCAGTGTACCTAGTGGCATCCTATACGTGGCTATTGGACTTTGCTATAGTCCCACTAGTGCAAAGACATTTGCAGAGCGCGTCTGCCTGCATTGCACACTCCAACTCATTATAACTAAGCCATTATACTAGCAAACACTCAGTGTACCTAGTGGCATCCTATCTGTGGCTATTGGACTTTGCTATAGTCCCACTAGTGCAAAGACATTTGCAGAGCGCGTCTGCCTGCATTGCACACTCCAACTCATGATAACTAAGCCATTATACTAGCAAACACTCAGTGTACCTAGTGGCATCCTATCTGTGGCTATTGGACTTTGCTATAGTCCCACTAGTGCAAAGACATTTGCAGAGCGCGTCTGCCTGCATTGCACACTCCAACTCATGATAACTAAGCCATTATACTAGCAAACACTCAGTGTACCTAGTGGCATCCTATACGTGGCTATTGGACTTTGCTATAGTCCCACTAGTGCAAAGACATTTGCAGAGCGCGTCTGCCTGCATTGCACACTCCAACTCATTATAACTAAGCCATTATACTAGCAAACACTCAGTGTACCTAGTGGCATCCTATCTGTGGCTATTGGACTTTGCTATAGTCCCACTAGTGCAAAGACATTTGCAGAGCGCGTCTGCCTGCATTGCACACTCCAACTCATTATAACTAAGCCATTATACTAGCAAACACTCAGTGTACCTAGTGGCATCCTATCTGTGGCTATTGGACTTTGCTATAGTCCCACTAGTGCAAAGACATTTGCAGAGCGCGTCTGCCTGCATTGCACACTCCAACTCATTATAACTAAGCCATTATACTAGCAAACACTCAGTGTACCTAGTGGCATCCTATCTGTGGCTATTGGACTTTGCTATAGTCCCATTAGTGCAAAGACATTTGCAGAGCGCGTCTGCCTGCATTGCACACTCCAACTCATGATAACTAAGCCATTATACTAGCAAACACTCAGTGTACCTAGTGGCATCCTATCTGTGGCTATTGGACTTTGCTATAGTCCCACTAGTGCAAAGACATTTGCAGAGCGCGTCTGCCTGCATTGCACACTCCAACTCATGATAACTAAGCCATTATACTAGCAAACACTCAGTGTACCTAGTGGCATCCTATACATGGCTATTGGACTTTGCTATAGTCCCACTAGTGCAAAGACATTTGCAGAGCGCGTCTGCCTGCATTGCACACTCCAACTCATTATAACTAAGCCATTATACTAGCAAACACTCAGTGTACCTAGTGGCATCCTATCTGTGGCTATTGGACTTTGCTATAGTCCCACTAGTGCAAAGACATTTGCAGAGCGCGTCTGCCTGCATTGCACACTCCAACTCATTATAACTAAGCCATTATACTAGCAAACACTCAGTGTACCTAGTGGCATCCTATCTGTGGCTATTGGACTTTGCTATAGTCCCACTAGTGCAAAGACATTTGCAGAGCGCGTCTGCCTGCATTGCACACTCCAACTTATTATAACTAAGCCATTATACTAGCAAACACTCAGTGTACCTAGTGGCATCCTATCTGTGGCTATTGGACTTTGCTATAGTCCCACTAGTGCAAAGACATTTGCAGAGCGCGTCTGCCTGCATTGCACACTCCAACTCATGATAACTAAGCCATTATACTAGCAAACACTCAGTGTACCTAGTGGCATCCTATCTGTGGCTATTGGACTTTGCTATAGTCCCACTAGTGCAAAGACATTTGCAGAGCGCGTCTGCCTGCATTGCACACTCCAACTCATTATAACTAAGCCATTATACTAGCAAACACTCAGTGTACCTAGTGGCATCCTATCTGTGGCTATTGGACTTTGCTATAGTCCCACTAGTGCAAAGACATTTGCAGAGCGCGTCTGCCTGCATTGCACACTCCAACTCATTATAACTAAGCCATTATACTAGCAAACACTCAGTGTACCTAGTGGCATCCTATCTGTGGCTATTGGACTTTGCTATAGTCCCACTAGTGCAAAGACATTTGCAGAGCGCGTCTGCCTGCATTGCACACTCCAACTCATTATAACTAAGCCATTATACTAGCAAACACTCAGTGTACCTAGTGGCATCCTATCTGTGGCTATTGGACTTTGCTATAGTCCCATTAGTGCAAAGACATTTGCAGAGCGCGTCTGCCTGCATTGCACACTCCAACTCATGATAACTAAGCCATTATACTAGCAAACACTCAGTGTACCTAGTGGCATCCTATCTGTGGCTATTGGACTTTGCTATAGTCCCACTAGTGCAAAGACATTTGCAAAGCGCGTCTGCCTGCATTGCACACTCCAACTCATGATAACTAAGCCATTATACTAGCAAACACTCAGTGTACCTAGTGGCATCCTATACATGGCTATTGGACTTTGCTATAGTCCCACTAGTGCAAAGACATTTGCAGAGCGCGTCTGCCTGCATTGCACACTCCAACTCATTATAACTAAGCCATTATACTAGCAAACACTCAGTGTACCTAGTGGCATCCTATCTGTGGCTATTGGACTTTGCTATAGTCCCACTAGTGCAAAGACATTTGCAGAGCGCGTCTGCCTGCATTGCACACTCCAACTCATTATAACTAAGCCATTATACTAGCAAACACTCAGTGTACCTAGTGGCATCCTATACGTGGCTATTGGACTTTGCTATAGTCCCACTAGTGCAAAGACATTTGCAGAGCGCGTCTGCCTGCATTGCACACTCCAACTCATTATAACTAAGCCATTATACTAGCAAACACTCAGTGTACCTAGTGGCATCCTATCTGTGGCTATTGGACTTTGCTATAGTCCCACTAGTGCAAAGACATTTGCAGAGCGCGTCTGCCTGCATTGCACACTCCAACTCATTATAACTAAGCCATTATACTAGCAAACACTCAGTGTACCTAGTGGCATCCTATCTGTGGCTATTGGACTTTGCTATAGTCCCACTAGTGCAAAGACATTTGCAGAGCGCGTCTGCCTGCATTGCACACTCCAACTTATTATAACTAAGCCATTATACTAGCAAACACTCAGTGTACCTAGTGGCATCCTATCTGTGGCTATTGGACTTTGCTATAGTCCCACTAGTGCAAAGACATTTGCAGAGCGCGTCTGCCTGCATTGCACACTCCAACTCATGATAACTAAGCCATTATACTAGCAAACACTCAGTGTACCTAGTGGCATCCTATCTGTGGCTATTGGACTTTGCTATAGTCCCACTAGTGCAAAGACATTTGCAGAGCGCGTCTGCCTGCATTGCACACTCCAACTCATTATAACTAAGCCATTATACTAGCAAACACTCAGTGTACCTAGTGGCATCCTATCTGTGGCTATTGGACTTTGCTATAGTCCCACTAGTGCAAAGACATTTGCAGAGCGCGTCTGCCTGCATTGCACACTCCAACTCATTATAACTAAGCCATTATACTAGCAAACACTCAGTGTACCTAGTGGCATCCTATCTGTGGCTATTGGACTTTGCTATAGTCCCACTAGTGCAAAGACATTTGCAGAGCGCGTCTGCCTGCATTGCACACTCCAACTCATTATAACTAAGCCATTATACTAGCAAACACTCAGTGTACCTAGTGACATCCTATCTGTGGCTATTGGACTTTGCTATAGTCCCACTAGTGCAAAGACATTTGCAGAGCGCGTCTGCCTGCATTGCACACTCCAACTCATGATAACTAAGCCATTATACTAGCAAACACTCAGTGTACCTAGTGGCATCCTATCTGTGGCTATTGGACTTTGCTATAGTCCCACTAGTGCAAAGACATTTGCAGAGCGCGTCTGCCTGCATTGCACACTCCAACTCATTATAACTAAGCCATTATACTAGCAAACACTCAGTGTACCTAGTGGCATCCTATCTGTGGCTATTGGACTTTGCTATAGTCCCACTAGTGCAAAGACATTTGCAGAGCGCGTCTGCCTGCATTGCACACTCCAACTCATTATAACTAAGCCATTATACTAGCAAACACTCAGTGTACCTAGTGGCATCCTATCTGTGGCTATTGGACTTTGCTATAGTCCCACTAGTGCAAAGACATTTGCAGAGCGCGTCTGCCTGCATTGCACACTCCAACTCATTATAACTAAGCCATTATACTAGCAAACACTCAGTGTACCTAGTGGCATCCTATCTGTGGCTATTGGACTTTGCTATAGTCCCACTAGTGCAAAGACATTTGCAGAGCGCGTCTGCCTGCATTGCACACTCCAACTCATTATAACTAAGCCATTATACTAGCAAACACTCAGTGTACCTAGTGGCATCCTATCTGTGGCTATTGGACTTTGCTATAGTCCCACTAGTGCAAAGACATTTGCAGAGCGCGTCTGCCTGCATTGCACACTCCAACTCATTATAACTAAGCCATTAGACTAGCAATTTTTGCTGCCAGTTTAAGGCCTGTAGTTGCATTGTCAGGGATATTTATTCTTTATTATTCTGCTGTTAATAAAGCTAGACCACCACTGCAATCTACACCACCTCTCAATTTTTACTATCACATTTTCAGTCCACAATCTTGTCGCAATCAACATGAGTGGCAAAATGACAGATGCTGGTGGACAGGGGAAGAGGCGTGGTGGAAAAGGCAAAAAAGGTTTTGTCCGTGGGGAAGGTGGCAAAGCTCCATTATCCTCTGCTGAAGATAGACCCTCTACCAGCAAAAGTAAGATGTCTACTATTTACCATGGACAATCCGATGTGCTCCCTTTTTTACGGACACGAACAACAGGAAGAAAGGTAGATGATGGGCAAAAAAGGAAAATGCTTGAATGGATCTCAAGTGGTCCAACAAGTGCCCTCTCAGCCACTTCAAGTACCGCATCCAAAAAACACCAGTCCTCTGAGTTGTCATCCCAATCACACTTGATTTCTCCCAGCTCTGAAGTCTCCATCAGCCCTGCACAGTATGGTGGAACTGAGATGGCTGAGTCTGCAGAGCTGTTCAGTCACACTATAGCCTGGGAATCAGAGGTCTGCTCCCAAGCTACAGTGAGTACAGATTAGGAAATGGTCTGCAGTGATGCCCAGAACCTTTGTGACTCGGATTCAGGCCGTGAGGAACAAGTTTCTGAGCATAATGTTGACCCTTTGTCACAAACTGTAACACCTGTGGTTATAGACAATGAGGAACATTCTGATGAAGATGAGACGCAGATACCCAATTGGGATGACAACTTAAATTTTCGGTCAGGGCAAGAAGAGGCTCGGTCTGAGGGGGAGGGGAGTGCAAACACAACAATTGATGATGAAGTTCTAGATCCCACCTACTGTCAACCCCCAGTCAGGCACTCGAGGAGGTCAACAGAGGCGGTGGAGGAGGATGCAACCGACAACGAAGTTACCTTGCGCCTTCCTGGACAGAGTCGGAGCACTGGTAGCACGTCTACAACTGCATCCTCAGCCACCACTCTGCCTCTGAGCATTATTCGTGGTGGATCAACAGGTCGCATGGCCTCTAAGCCTTGCCTAGCCTGGTCCTTTTTTGACATAGAAAAAGATCGCCCAAATTATGTGATATGTAAACTTTGTCATGATTCTCTTAGTAGAGGTCAAAACCTCAGCAGTTTGACAACTTCTTCCATGAATCGTCACATGAATAAATATCATAGGTCCCGGTGGGAAGCTCACCGTGCTGCAATGCGGCCTAGCGGAGCGAACCATCCACCGCCTGCCCCTTCCAGTGCATCCGCGCGCTCTTCATCTTCTAGGACTGTGGGGACAGCTGTCACACCTGTTTTTCCACGCACAACTTCCACCACTGTAACCGCAACAGGCAGTTTGCTTGGTAGGTCGTCAGTTGGTTTGGAAGGGGAAACAAGTGAGTGTGTACAGCTCTCTCAGACATCGATAGCACCAACGTTGGATGAAGGCAACATCATGTCTCCGCCTGCACTTTCCTCACAAACCTGCATTTTTCCAGGGACACCCTACTCAACACCGTCTACACACAGCAGCCAGATCTCTGTCCCTCAGATGTGGTCAAATAAAAGGCCACTTCCTGCGACCCATGACAAAGCTAAGAGGTTGACTCTATCCCTCTGTAAGCTGTTGGCTACCGAAATGCTGCCTTTCCGCCTAGTGGACACACAGGATTTTAGAGACCTTATGTCTGTCGCTGTGCCCCAGTACCAGATGCCTAGTCGCCACTACTTCTCTAAGAAAGGTGTGCCCGCGCTACACCAGCATGTCGCACACAACATCACCGCTTCCTTGAGAAACTCTGTGTGTGAACGGGTGCATTTCACCACCGATACTTGGACCAGTAAGCATGGACAGGGACGTTACATGTCGCTGACTGGGCACTGGGTAACTATGGTGATAGATGGTGAAGGGTCTGCTGCACAAGTCTTGCCGTCCCCACGACTTGTGTGTCAATCCTCTGTCTGTCCAAGTTCCGCCACTGCTTCTGCATCCTCCACCTCATCTGAGTCCTCCACCTCCGCCCCAAGCCTGCCTGGTCAGGCCACCAGCGTTCTCACTGCGCAGAAGGAATCACGCACCCCTCATTACTATGCTGGCAGCAGAGCGCAACGGCATCAGGCGGTCTTTAGCTTGACATGTCTTGGGAATAAGAGTCACACAGCTGAGGAGTTGTGGTCAGCTCTGCGGTCCGAGTTTAATAAATGGTTGTCTCCACTCAACCTGCAGCCTGGTAAGGCCGTGTGCGACAATGCTGCAAACCTGGGTGCGGCCCTTCGCCTGGGCAAGGTGACACACGTACCTTGTATGGCTCACGTGTTGAACCTTGTCGTCCAGCAATTTTTAACACACTATCCCGGCCTAGATGGCCTTCTGAACAGGGCACGAAAACTGTCTGCTCACTTCCGCCGTTCAAGCGCCGCAGCTGAGCGACTTGCATCGCTCCAGAAGTCTTTCGGCCTGCCGGTTCATCGCCTGAAATGCGATGTGGCGACACGCTGGAATTCAACTCTCCACATGTTACAGCGACTGTGGCAGCACCGCAGAGCCCTGGTGCAATACGTCATGACGTATAGCCTGGGCCAACGAGATGCAGAGGTGGGGCAGATCACCCTGATGGAGTGGTCTCAGATCAAGGACCTATGCACCCTTCTGCACAGTTTCGACATGGCGACGAATATGTTTAGCGCTGACAATGCCATTATCAGCATGACGATTCCAGTCATTTACATGCTGGAGCACACGCTAAACACTATTCGGAGTCAGGGGGTGGGACAACATGAAGGGGAGGAACTACAGGAGGATTTCATGTCGCAAGTGACAACAACATCACCAAGGTCCAGACGTTCATCATCACCAACGCAGCAGGCATGGGACCATGGGGGACAGGGATCGACAAAGGCGCATAGTAGCAGGCGAAATGTTGAGCAAGGTGCAGGAGAACATGAAGAAATGGAGGACGAACTGTCCATGGACATGGAAGACTCAGCGGATGAGGGAGACCTTGGTCAAATTTCAGTTGAAAGAGGTTGGGGGGAGATGTCAGAGGAAGAAAGAACGGGTAGCACCTCTATGCCACAAACACAGCGTGGACTTGGTCCGCATGGCTGCGCAAGACACATGAGTGCCTTTTTGTTGCACTACCTCCAACATGACAGTCGTATTGTCAAAATTAGAAGTGATGATGACTACTGGATTGCCACACTATTAGATCCCCGGTACAAGTCCAAATTTTGTGACATAATTCCAGCCATAGAAAGGGACGCACGTATGCAGGAGTATCAGCAGAAGCTGTTACTCGATCTTATCTCGGCTTTTCCACCAAACAACCGTGCAGGTGCAGGGAGGGAATCTCCCAGTTGTAACTTGACAAACATGGGACGGTCTCGTCATCTTCAACAGTCTACCCGTACCAGTAGGACCATATCTGGTGCTGGTAACAGCAATTTTATGGAATCTTTTCATAATTTTTTTAGATCCTCTTTTGCAAGGCCACCAGAGACAACAAGTCTGACACATAGTCAACGGCTGGAGAGGATGATACAGGAGTATCTCCAAATGAACATCGATGCCATGACTTTGCAAATGGAGCCTTGCTCCTTTTGGGCTTCAAATCTAGAAAAATGGCCAGAGCTCTCCAGTTACGCCTTGGAGATTTTGTCGTGTCCAGCTGCCAGCGCTGTCTCTGAACGTGTCTTCAGTGCTGCTGGGTGTGTGCTGACAGATAAGCGCACGCGTCTGTCCAGTGACAATGTGGACAGACTGACGTTCATCAAAATGAAAAAGTCATGGATCCAGAAGGAATTTACTACCCCTGTGTCATCCTGGGGAGAGTAAATGCTTGTGGATTTGGAATGTGCTTGATGCAAATCAAAACATCCTGTTTGCAACTAGGGCACAAGTGCTGCCACTGATGGGGTGTCTGTGTGGCCCAATTTTTGGAAAAAAGGGAGACTCCGCTTGGAGTAACCCTTGCTTGATGTGTTTTTAAAATAAGCCAAGATGAACAGAGCTGGGATCAGGAAAGACTTTGCTACCTACCCCGGTGTCATCCTGGGGACGTATAAGAATGGCGTATTTTTGAATGTGCTTGATGCAAATCTAGCTGTGAAGTGTACAACTGGGGCACAACTGCTGCCACTGAAGGGGTGGGTGTGTGTGGGGCCCAATTTTTGGAAAAAAGGGAGACTCCGCTTGGAGTAACCCTTGCTTGCTGTGTTTTTAAAAGAAGCCAAGATGAACAGAGCTGGGATCAGGAAAGACTTTGCTACCTACCCCGGTGTCATCCTGGGGACGGATAAGAATGGCGTATTTTTGAATGTGTTTGATGCAAATCTAGCTGTGAAGTGTACAACTGGGGCACAACTGCTGCCACTGAAGGGGTGGGTGTGTGTGGGGCCCAATTTTTGGAAAAAAGGGAGACTCCGCTTGGAGTAACCCTTGCTTGCTGTGTTTTTAAAAGAAGCCAAGATGAACAGAGCTGGGATCAGGAAAGACTTTGCTACCTACCCCGGTGTCATCCTGGGGACGTATAAGAATGGCGTATTTTTGAATGTGCTTGATGCAAATCTAGCTGTGAAGTGTACAACTGGGGCACAACTGCTGCCACTGAAGGGGTGGGTGTGTGTGGGGCCCAATTTTTGGAAAAAAGGGAGACTCGGCTTGGAGTAACCCTTGCTTGCTGTGTTTTTAAAAGAAGCCAAGATGAACAGAGCTGGGATCAGGAAAGACTTTGCTACCTACCCCGGTGTCATCCTGGGGACGGATAAGAATGGCGTATTTTTGAATGTGCTTGATGCAAATCTAGCTGTGAAGTGTACAACTGGGGCACAACTGCTGCCACTGAAGGGGTGGGTGTGTGTGGGGCCCAATTTTTGGAAAAAAGGGAGACTCTGCTTGGAGTAACCCTTGCTTGATGTGTTTTTAAAAGAAGCCAAGATGAACAGAGCTGGGATCAGGAAAGACTTTGCTACCTACCCCGGTGTCATCCTGGGGACGGATAAGAATGGCGTATTTTTTAATGTGCTTGATGCAAATCTAGCTGTGAAGTGTACAACTGGGGCACAACTGCTGCCACTGAAGGGGTGGGTGTGTGTGGGGCCCAATTTTTGGAAAAAAGGGAGACTCCGCTTGGAGTAACCCTTGCTTGATGTGTTTTTAAAAGACGCCAAGATGAACAGAGCTGGGATCAGGAAAGACTTTGCTACCTACCCCGGTGTCATCCTGGGGACGGATAAGAATGGCGTATTTTTGAATGTGCTTGATGCAAATCTAGCTGTGAAGTGTACAACTGGGGCACAACTGCTGCCACTGAAGGGGTGGGTGTGTGTGGGGCCCAATTTTTGGAAAAAAAGGGAGACTCCGCTTGGAGTAACCCTTGCTTACATTGTTTTTAAAAGAAGCCAAGATGAACAGAGCTGGGATCAGGAAAGACTTTGCTACCTACCCCGGTGTCATCCTGGGGACAGATAAGAATGGCGTATTTTTGAATGTGCTTGATGCAAATCTAGCTGTGAAGTGTACAACTGGGGCACAACTGCTGCCACTGAAGGGTGGGTGTGTGTGGGGCCCAATTTTTGGAAAAAAGGGAGACTCCGCTTGGAGTCACCTTGCGGTGTTTTACATGACTTTAGAAGGGCGTGCCATGCCTATATCTGTGTGTCCTCCTCTTTTTCCTTGTCCAGCTGTTTTGCTTTCGCATGAGTATATGTCCTTGTCACTTTCCCATGTGTTTGAGTTGTTTGTCACCTTTTGGACACCTTTGAGGGTGTTTTCTAGGTGTTTTTCTGTGTTTGTGATTGCCTGCCATTGTTTCCTAGGCAGTTCGAGTTCGGTTCGTCGAACCGAACTTGAACGGGACCTCCGTTCGGCGAACCGACCTCGAGCCGAACCGGGACCGGTTCGCTCATCTCTAGTGATGACTACTACACTATGAAACCTTCTGGAAAGTTACTGTGTATTGGCAAGCAGAGCAGAATTGTAACTGATGGGGCCTTTTTATTGCTGAAGAAAAGTGTTTTTGGTAATGAAACATATAAAATTTTTATTACATATTTTACCAGTTTTATTCCTACAAAGGGATATTGCTTAAATTGAAGATTACATTGAATGTGTTACTTTTTTCTACACAGTTTAATCGTTTGCTTTTGTATTTATGGGAACTATAAATTTTGAAACAAACAGGATTGTTATAATATGGGATTATGTTTTCTGCTAAAATGTTCAATAAAAAAGAAACCCAAAATCGTAGTTCTCCTTGTGATAGAAGCCAAAATGTATTGTCATTTGGCAACGAAACCAAGAATTTCATACTTTACAGGTTGATAGGAAATTACTTCAACACCGAAAACAGATTGGTTTCACTGGGTATTGAACCCAGAACGTACTGCATATGAAGCAGACTTGATGACCACCACACATTAAAACCTGTGATTCCTGCAAAGTAATGGCAATTAGAGACGAAATTTGACTGCCAGGAAAAAAAAAAAATTCGTAGTTCTGTTGGTTATGGAAGCTAAAACATCCCGTCATTCGGCAACAAAGCCAAGAACTTCATGTATTGCAGTTGGATAGGGTATTATTTCAACACCAAGAACAGACTGGTTTTACTGGGGATTAAACCCAGGACCTTCTGCGTGTTAAGCAGACGTGATGACCACTACACTATGAAACCTGTGAAATCCTGCAAAGCAATGGCAATTGAAAACGAGTTTTGACCGCCAGGGGAAAAAAATTATTAGTTCTGTTGGTGATGGAAGCCAAAACACCCCATCATTCGGCAACAAAGCCAAGAACTTCATATATTGTAGTTTGATAGGGTATTATTTCAACATCAAGAACAGATTGCTTTTACTGGGGATTGAACCAGTGTTAAGCAGACGTGATGACTACTACACTATGAAACCTTCTGGAAAGTTACTGTGTATTGGCAAGCAGAGCAGAATTGTAACTGATGGGGCCTTTTTATTGCTGAAGAAAAGTGTTTTTGGTAATGAAACATTTCCAATTTTTATTACATATTTTACCAGTTTTATTCCTACAAAGGGATATTGCATAAATTGAAGATTACATTGAATGTGTTACTTTTTTCTACACAGTTTAATCGTTTGCTTTTGTATTTATGGGAACTATAAATTTTGAAACAAACAGGATTGTGATAATATGGGATTATGTTTTCTGCTAAAATGTTCAATAAAAAAGAAACCCAAAATCGTAGTTCTCCTTGTGATAGAAGCCAAAATGTATTGTCATTTGGCAACGAAACCAAGAATTTTATACTTTACAGGTTAATAGGAAATTACTTCAACACCGAAAACAGAATGGTTTCACTGGGTATTGAACCCAGAACGTTCTGCATATAAAGCAGACTTGATGACCACCACACTTTAAAACCTGTGATTCCTGCAAAGTAATGGCAATTACAGACGAAATTTGACTGTCAGGAAAAAAAAAAAATTCGTAGTTCTGTTGGTTATGGAAGCTAAAACATCCCGTCATTCGGCAACAAAGCCAAGAACTTCATGTATTGCAGTTGGATAGAGTATTATTTCAACACCAAGAACAGACTGGTTTTACTGGGGATTAAACCCAGGACCTTCTGCATGTTAAGTAGACGTGATGACCTTCTACGTGTTAAGCAGACATGATGACCACTACAGTATGCATCCTGATGAAAAGTTACTGTGTATTGGCTAGCAAAGCAGAATTGTGACTGACAGGGCCTTTTTATTGCTGAAGGAAAGTATTTTTGGTAATGAAACATTTACAATTTTTATTACATATTTTACCAGTTTTATTCCCACAAAGGGATATTGCTTAAATTGAAGTTTACATTGAATGTGTTACTTTTTTCTACACAGTTTAGTCGTTTGCTTTTGTATTTATGGGAACTATATATTTTTAAACAAACAGGATTTTTATAATATGGGATTATGTTTTCTGCTAAAATGGACAATAAAAAAGGAACCCAAAATAGTAGTTCTCTTTGTGATGGAAGCCAAAATGTATTGTCATTTGGCAACGAAACCAAGAATTTTATATATTACAGGTTGATAGCAAATTACTTCAACAGCGAAAACAGATTGGTTTCACTGGGGATTGAACCCAGGACCTTCTGCGTGTTAAGCAGACGTGATGACCACTACACTATGAAACCTGTGAAATCCTGCAAAGCAATGGCAATTGAAAACGAGTTTTGACAGCCAGGGGAAAAAAATTATTAGTTCTGTTGGTGATGGAAGCCAAAACATCCCATCATTCGGCAACAAAGCCAAGAACTTCATATATTGTAGTTTGATAGGGTATTATTTCAACACCAAGAACAGATTGCTTTTACTGGGGATTGAACCAGTGTTAAGCAGACGTGATGACTACTACACTATGAAACCTTCTGGAAAGTTACTATGTATTAGCAAGCAGAGCAGAATTGTAACTGACGGGGCTTTTTTATTGCTGAAGAAAAGTGTTTTTGGTAATGAAACATTTACAATTTTTATTACATATTTTACCAGTTTTATTCCTACAAAGGGATATTGCTTAAATTGAAGATTACATTGAATGTGTTACTTTTTTCTACACAGTTTAATCGTTTGCTTTTGTATTTATGGGAACTATAAATTTTGAAACAAACAGGATTGTTATAATATGGGATTATGTTTTCTGCTAAAATGTTCAATAAAAAAGATTGAACCCAGGACCTTCTGCGTGTGAAGCAGACGTGATGACCACTACACTATGAAACCTGTGAAATCCTTCAAAGCAATGGCAATTGAAAACGAGTTTTGACAGCCAGGGGAAAAAAATTATTAGTTCTGTTGGTGATGGAAGCCAAAACACCCCATCATTCGGCAACAAAGCCAAGAACTTCATATATTGTAGTTTGATAGGGTATTATTTCAACACCAAGAACAGATTGCTTTTACTGGGGATTGAACCAGTGTTAAGCAGATGTGATGACTACTACACTATGAAACCTTCTGGAAAATTACTGTGTATTGGCAAGCAGAGCAGAATTGTAACTGATGGGGCCTTTTTATTGCTGAAGAAAAGTGTTTTTGGTAATGAAACATTTACAATTTTTATTACATATTTTACCAGTTTTATTCCTACAAAGGGATATTGCTTAAATCGAAGTTTACATTGAATGTGTTACTTTTTTCTACACAGTTTAATCGTTTGCTTTTGTATTTATGGGAACTATAAATTTTGAAACAAACAGGATTGTTATAATATGGGATTATGTTTTCTGCTAAAATGTTCAATAAAAAAGAAACCCAAAATCGTAGTTCTCCTTGTGATAGAAGCCAAAATGTATTGTCATTTGGCAACGAAACCAAGAATTTCATACTTTACATGTTAATAGGAAATTACTATAACACCGAAAACAGATTGGTTTCACTGGGTATTGAACCGAGAACGTTCTGCATATGAAGCAAACTTGATGACCACCATACTTTAAAACCGGTGATTCCTGCAAAGTAATTGCAATTAGAGACGAAATTTGACTGCCAGGAAAAAAAAAATTCGTAGTTCTGTTGGTTATGGAAGCTAAAACATCCCGTCATTTGGCAACAAAGCCAAGAACTTCATGTATTGCAGTTGGATAGGGTATTATTTCAACACCAAGAACAGACTGGTTTTTACTGGGGATTAAACCCAGGACCTTCTGCGTGTTAAGCAGACGTGATGACCACTACACTATAAAACCTGTGAAATCCTGTTGATAGCAAATTACTTCAACAGCGAAAACAGATTGGTTTCACTGGGGATTGAACCCAGGACCTTCTGCGAGTGAAGCAGACGTGATGACCACTACACTATGAAACCTGTGAAATCCTGCAAAGCAATGGCAATTGAAAACAAGTTTTGACCGCCAGGGGAAAAAAATTATTAGTTCTGTTGGTGATGGAAGCCAAAACATCCCATCATTCGGCAACAAAGCCAAGAACTTCATATATTGTAGTTTGATAAGGTATTATTTCAACACCAAGAACAGATTGCTTTTACTGGGGATTGAACCAGTGTTAAGCAGATGTGATGACTACTACACTATGAAACCTTCTGGAAAGTTACTGTGTTTTGGCAAGCAGAGCAGAATTGTAACTGATGGGGCCTTTTTATTGCTGAAGAAAAGTGTTTTTGGTAATGAAACATTTACAATTTTTATTACATATTTTACCAGTTTTATTCCTACAAAGGGATATTGCTTAAATCGAAGTTTACATTGAATGTGTTACTTTTTTCTACACAGTTTAATCGTTTGCTTTTGTATATATGGGAACTATAAATTTTGAAACAAACAGGATTGTTATAATATGGGATTATGTTTTCTGCTAAAATGTTCAATAAAAAAGAAACGCAAAATCGTAGTTCTCCTTGTGATAGAAGCCAAAATGTATAGTCATTTGGCAACGAAACCAAGAATTTCATACTTTACAGGTTGATAGGAAATTACTTCAACACCGAAAACAGATTGGTTTCACTGGGTATTGATGACCACCACACTTTAAAACCTGTGATTCCTGCAAAGTAATGGCAATTAGAGACGAAATTTGACTGCCAGGAAAAAAAAAAAATTCGTAGTTCTGTTGGTTATGGAAGCTAAAACATCCCGTCATTCGGCAACAAAGCCAAGAACTTCATGTATTGCAGTTGGATAGGGTATTATTTCAACACCAAGAAGAGACTGGTTTCACTGGGGATTGAACCCAGGACCTTCTGCGTGTTAAGCAGACGTGATGACCACTACACTATGAAACCTGTGAAATCCTGCAAAGCAATGGCAATTGGAGACGAGTTTTGACCGCCTGGGAAAAAAAAAAATTCTTAGTTCTGTTGGTGATGGAAGCCAAAACATCCCATCATTCTGCAACAAAGCCAAGAACTTCATATATTGTAGTTTGATAGGGTATTATTTCAACACCAAGAACAGACTGGTTTTACTGGGGATTAAACCCAGGACCTTCTACGTGTTAAGCAGACATGATGACCACTACACTATGAATCCTGATGAAAAGTTACTGTATATTGGCTAGCAGAGCAGAATTGTGACTGACAGGGCCTTTTTATTGCTGAAGGAAAGTATTTTTGGCAATGAAACATTTCTAATTTTTATTACATATTTTACGAGTTTTATTCCTACAAAGGGATATTGCTTAAATTGAAGTTTACATTGAATGTGTTACTTTTTTCTACATAGTTTAGTAGTTTGCTTTTGTATTTATGGGAACTATATATTTTAAAACAAACAGGTTTTTTTATAATATGGGATTATGTTTTCTGCTAAAATGTTCAATAAAAAAGAAACCCAAAATCGTAGTTCTCCTTGTGATAGAAGCCAAAATGTATTGTCATTTGGCAACGAAACCAAGTATTTCATACTTTACAGGTTGATAGGAAATTACTTCAACATCGAAAACAGATTGGTTTAACTGGGTATTGAATCCAGAACGTTCTGCATATGAAGCAGAATTGATGACCACCACACTTTAAATCCTGTGAAATCCTGCAAAGTAATGGCAATTAGAGATGAGTTTTAAATGCCAGGAAAAAAAAAAATTCGTAGTTCTGTTGGTTATGGAAGCTAAAACATCCCGTCATTCGGCAACAAAGCCAAGAACTTCATGTATTGTAGTTGGATAAGGTATTATTTCAACACCAAGAACAGACTGGTTTTACTGGGGATTAAACCCAGGACTTTCTGCGTGTTAAGCAGACTTGATGACCACTACACTATGAATCTTAATAAAAAGTTACTGTGTATTGGCTAGCAGAGCAGAATTGTGACTGACGGGGCCTTTTTATTGCTGAAGGAAAGTATTTTTGGTAATGAAACATTTACAATTTTTATTACATATTTTACCAGTTTTATTCCTACAAAGGGATATTGCTTAAATTGAAGTTTGCATTGAATGTGTTACTTTTTTCTACACAGTTTAATCGTTTGCTTTTGTATTTATGGGAACTATAAATTTTGAAACAAACAGGATTGTTATAATATGGGATTATGTTTTCTTCTAAAATGTTCAATAAAAAAGAAACCCAAAATCGTAGTTCTCCTTGTGATAGAAGCCAAAATGTATTGTCATTTGGCAACGAAACCAAGAATTTCATACTTTACAGGTTGATAGGAAATTACTTCAACACCGAAAACAGATTGGTTTCATTGGGTATTGAACCCAGAACGTTCTGCATTTGAAGCAGACTTGATGACCACCACACTTTAAAACCTGTGACTCCTGCAAAGTAATGGCAATTAGAGACGAAATTTGACTGCCAGGAAAAAAAAAAAATTCGTAGTTCCGTTGGTTATGGAAGCTAAAACATCCCGTCATTCGGCAACAAAGCCAAGAACTTCATGTATTGCAGTTGGATAGGGTATTATTTCAACACCAAGAAGAGACTGGTTTCACTGGGGATTGAACCCAGGACCTTCTGCGTGTTAAGCAGACGTGATAACCACTACACTATGAAACCTGTGAAATCCTGCAAAGCAATGGCAATTGGAGACGAGTTTTGACCGCCAGGGAAAAAAAAAAAAAATTCAAAGTTCTGTTGGTGATGGAAGACAAAACATCCAGTTATTCGGCAACAAAGCCAAGAACTTCATTTATTGTAGTTTGATAGGGTATTATTTCAACACCAAGAAGAGACTGGTTTCACTGGGGATTGAACCCAGGACCTTCTGCGTGTTAAGCAGACGTGATGACCACTACACTATGAAACCTGATGAAAAGTTACTGTGTATTGGCTAGCAGAGCAGAATTGTGACTGACGGGGCCTTTTTATTGCTGAAGGAAAGTATTTTGGTAATGAAACATTTACAATTTTTATTACATATTTTACCAGTTTTATTCCTACAAAGGGATATTGCTTAAATTGAAGTTTACATTGAATGTGTTACTTTTTTCTACACAGTTTAGTCGTTTGCTTTTGTATTTTCGGGAACTATATATTTTTAAACAAACAGGATTTTTATAATATGGGATTATGTTTTCTGCTAAAATGGACAATAAAAAAGAAACCCAAAATAGTAGTTCTCTTTGTGATGGAAGCCAAAATGTATTGTCATTTGGCAACGAAACCAAGAAATGTATATATTACAGGTTGATAGCAAATTACTTCAACAGCGAAAACAGATTGGTTTCACTGGGGATTGAACCCAGGACCTTCTGCGTGTGAAGCAGACGTGATGACCACTACACTATGAACCCTGTGAAATCCTGCAAAGCAATGGCAATTGAAAACGAGTTTTGAGAGCAAGGGGAAAAAAATTATTAGTTCTGTTGGTGATGGAAGCCAAAACATCCCATCATTCGGCAACAAAGCCAAGAAATTCATATATTGTAGTTTGATAGGGTATTATTTCAACACCAAGAACAGATTGCTTTTACTGGGGATTGAACCAGTGTTAAGCAGACGTGATGACTACTACACTATGAAACCTTCTGGAAAGTTACTGTGTATTGGCAAGCAGAGCAGAATTGTAACTGATGGGGCCTTTTTATTGCTGAAGAAAAGTGTTTTTGGTAATGAAACATTTACAATTTTTATTACATATTTTACCAGTTTTATTCCTACAAAGGGATATTGCTTAAATTGAAGATTACATTGAATGTGTTACTTTTTTCCACACAGTTTAATCGTTTGCTTTTGTATTTATGGGAACTATAAATTTTGAAACAAACAGGATTGTTATAATATGGGATTATGTTTTCTGCTAAAATGTTCAATAAAAAAGAAACCCAAAATCGTAGTTCTCCTTGTGATAGAAGCCAAAATGTATTGTCATTTGGCAACGAAACCAAGTATTTCATACTTTACAGGTTGATAGGAAATTACTTCAACATCGAAAACAGATTGGTTTAACTGGGTATTGAATCCAGAACGTTCTGCATATGAAGCAGAATTGATGACCACCACACTTTAAATCCTGTGAAATCCTGCAAAGTAATGGCAATTAGAGATGAGTTTTAAATGCCAGGAAAAAAAAAAATTCGTAGTTCTGTTGGTTATGGAAGCTAAAACATCCCGTCATTCGGCAACAAAGCCAAGAACTTCAAGTATTGTAGTTGGATAAGGTATTATTTCAACACCAAGAACAGACTGGTTTTACTGGGGATTAAACCCAGGACTTTCTGCGTGTTAAGCAGACTTGATGACCACTACACTATGAATCTTAATAAAAAGTTACTGTGTATTGGCTAGCAGAGCAGAATTGTGACTGACGGGGCCTTTTTATTGCTGAAGGAAAGTATTTTTGGTAATGAAACATTTACAATTTTTATTACATATTTTACCAGTTTTATTCCTACAAAGGGATATTGCTTAAATTGAAGTTTGCATTGAATGTGTTACTTTTTTCTACACAGTTTAATCGTTTGCTTTTGTATTTATGGAAACTATAAATTTTGAAACAAACAGGATTGTTATAATATGGGATTATGTTTTCTTCTAAAATGTTCAATAAAAAAGAAACCCAAAATCGTAGTTCTCCTTGTGATAGAAGCCAAAATGTATTGTCATTTGGCAACGAAACCAAGAATTTCATACTTTACAGGTTGATAGGAAATTACTTCAACACCGAAAACAGATTGGTTTCATTGGGTATTGAACCCAGAACGTTCTGCATTTGAAGCAGACTTGATGACCACCACACTTTAAAACCTGTGATTCCTGCAAAGTAATGGCAATTAGAGACGAAATTTGACTGCCAGGAAAAAAAAAAAATTCGTAGTTCCGTTGGTTATGGAAGCTAAAACATCCCGTCATTCGGCAACAAAGCCAAGAACTTCATGTATTGCAGTTGGATAGGGTATTATTTCAACACCAAGAAGAGACTGGTTTCACTGGGGATTGAACCCAGGACCTTCTGCGTGTTAAGCAGACGTGATAACCACTACACTATGAAACCTGTGAAATCCTGCAAAGCAATGGCAATTGGAGACGAGTTTTGACCCCCAGGGAAAAAAAAAAAAAATTCAAAGTTCTGTTGGTGATGGAAGACAAAACATCCAGTTATTCGGCAACAAAGCCAAGAACTTCATTTATTGTAGTTTGATAGGGTATTATTTCAACACCAAGAAGAGACTGGTTTCACTGGGGATTGAACCCAGGACCTTCTGCGTGTTAAGCAGACGTGATGACCACTACACTATGAAACCTGATGAAAAGTTACTGTGTATTGGCTAGCAGAGCAGAATTGTGACTGACGGGGCCTTTTTATTGCTGAAGGAAAGTATTTTTGGTAATGAAACATTTACAATTTTTATTACATATTTTACCAGTTTTATTCCTACAAAGGGATATTGCTTAAATTGAAGTTTGCATTGAATGTGTTACTTTTTTCTACACAGTTTAATCGTTTGCTTTTGTATTTATGGAAACTATAAATTTTGAAACAAACAGGATTGTTATAATATGGGATTATGTTTTCTGCTAAAATGTTCAATAAAAAAGAAACCCAAAATCGTAGTTCTCCTTGTGATAGAAGCCAAAATGTATTGTCATTTGGCAACGAAACCAAGAATTTCATACTTTACATGTTAATAGGAAATTACTATAACACCGAAAACAGATTGGTTTCACTGGGTATTGAACCGAGAACGTTCTGCATATGAAGCAAACTTGATGACCACCATACTTTAAAACCGGTGATTCCTGCAAAGTAATTGCAATTAGAGACGAAATTTGACTGCCAGGAAAAAAAAAATTCGTAGTTCTGTTGGTTATGGAAGCTAAAACATCCCGTCATTTGGCAACAAAGCCAAGAACTTCATGTATTGCAGTTGGATAGGGTATTATTTCAACACCAAGAACAGACTGGTTTTTACTGGGGATTAAACCCAGGACCTTCTGCGTGTTAAGCAGACGTGATGACCACTACACTATAAAACCTGTGAAATCCTGTTGATAGCAAATTACTTCAACAGCGAAAACAGATTGGTTTCACTGGGGATTGAACCCAGGACCTTCTGCGAGTGAAGCAGACGTGATGACCACTACACTATGAAACCTGTGAAATCCTGCAAAGCAATGGCAATTGAAAACAAGTTTTGACCGCCAGGGGAAAAAAATTATTAGTTCTGTTGGTGATGGAAGCCAAAACATCCCATCATTCGGCAACAAAGCCAAGAACTTCATATATTGTAGTTTGATAAGGTATTATTTCAACACCAAGAACAGATTGCTTTTACTGGGGATTGAACCAGTGTTAAGCAGATGTGATGACTACTACACTATGAAACCTTCTGGAAAGTTACTGTGTTTTGGCAAGCAGAGCAGAATTGTAACTGATGGGGCCTTTTTATTGCTGAAGAAAAGTGTTTTTGGTAATGAAACATTTACAATTTTTATTACATATTTTACCAGTTTTATTCCTACAAAGGGATATTGCTTAAATCGAAGTTTACATTGAATGTGTTACTTTTTTCTACACAGTTTAATCGTTTGCTTTTGTATATATGGGAACTATAAATTTTGAAACAAACAGGATTGTTATAATATGGGATTATGTTTTCTGCTAAAATGTTCAATAAAAAAGAAACGCAAAATCGTAGTTCTCCTTGTGATAGAAGCCAAAATGTATAGTCATTTGGCAACGAAACCAAGAATTTCATACTTTACAGGTTGATAGGAAATTACTTCAACACCGAAAACAGATTGGTTTCACTGGGTATTGATGACCACCACACTTTAAAACCTGTGATTCCTGCAAAGTAATGGCAATTAGAGACGAAATTTGACTGCCAGGAAAAAAAAAAAATTCGTAGTTCTGTTGGTTATGGAAGCTAAAACATCCCGTCATTCGGCAACAAAGCCAAGAACTTCATGTATTGCAGTTGGATAGGGTATTATTTCAACACCAAGAAGAGACTGGTTTCACTGGGGATTGAACCCAGGACCTTCTGCGTGTTAAGCAGACGTGATGACCACTACACTATGAAACCTGTGAAATCCTGCAAAGCAATGGCAATTGGAGACGAGTTTTGACCGCCTGGGAAAAAAAAAAATTCTTAGTTCTGTTGGTGATGGAAGCCAAAACATCCCATCATTCTGCAACAAAGCCAAGAACTTCATATATTGTAGTTTGATAGGGTATTATTTCAACACCAAGAACAGACTGGTTTTACTGGGGATTAAACCCAGGACCTTCTACGTGTTAAGCAGACATGATGACCACTACACTATGAATCCTGATGAAAAGTTACTGTATATTGGCTAGCAGAGCAGAATTGTGACTGACAGGGCCTTTTTATTGCTGAAGGAAAGTATTTTTGGCAATGAAACATTTCTAATTTTTATTACATATTTTACGAGTTTTATTCCTACAAAGGGATATTGCTTAAATTGAAGTTTACATTGAATGTGTTACTTTTTTCTACATAGTTTAGTAGTTTGCTTTTGTATTTATGGGAACTATATATTTTAAAACAAACAGGTTTTTTTATAATATGGGATTATGTTTTCTGCTAAAATGTTCAATAAAAAAGAAACCCAAAATCGTAGTTCTCCTTGTGATAGAAGCCAAAATGTATTGTCATTTGGCAACGAAACCAAGTATTTCATACTTTACAGGTTGATAGGAAATTACTTCAACATCGAAAACAGATTGGTTTAACTGGGTATTGAATCCAGAACGTTCTGCATATGAAGCAGAATTGATGACCACCACACTTTAAATCCTGTGAAATCCTGCAAAGTAATGGCAATTAGAGATGAGTTTTAAATGCCAGGAAAAAAAAAATTCGTAGTTCTGTTGGTTATGGAAGCTAAAACATCCCGTCATTCGGCAACAAAGCCAAGAACTTCATGTATTGTAGTTGGATAAGGTATTATTTCAACACCAAGAACAGACTGGTTTTACTGGGGATTAAACCCAGGACTTTCTGCGTGTTAAGCAGACTTGATGACCACTACACTATGAATCTTAATAAAAAGTTACTGTGTATTGGCTAGCAGAGCAGAATTGTGACTGACGGGGCCTTTTTATTGCTGAAGGAAAGTATTTTTGGTAATGAAACATTTACAATTTTTATTACATATTTTACCAGTTTTATTCCTACAAAGGGATATTGCTTAAATTGAAGTTTGCATTGAATGTGTTACTTTTTTCTACACAGTTTAATCGTTTGCTTTTGTATTTATGGGAACTATAAATTTTGAAACAAACAGGATTGTTATAATATGGGATTATGTTTTCTTCTAAAATGTTCAATAAAAAAGAAACCCAAAATCGTAGTTCTCCTTGTGATAGAAGCCAAAATGTATTGTCATTTGGCAACGAAACCAAGAATTTCATACTTTACAGGTTGATAGGAAATTACTTCAACACCGAAAACAGATTGGTTTCATTGGGTATTGAACCCAGAACGTTCTGCATTTGAAGCAGACTTGATGACCACCACACTTTAAAACCTGTGACTCCTGCAAAGTAATGGCAATTAGAGACGAAATTTGACTGCCAGGAAAAAAAAAAAATTCGTAGTTCCGTTGGTTATGGAAGCTAAAACATCCCGTCATTCGGCAACAAAGCCAAGAACTTCATGTATTGCAGTTGGATAGGGTATTATTTCAACACCAAGAAGAGACTGGTTTCACTGGGGATTGAACCCAGGACCTTCTGCGTGTTAAGCAGACGTGATAACCACTACACTATGAAACCTGTGAAATCCTGCAAAGCAATGGCAATTGGAGACGAGTTTTGACCGCCAGGGAAAAAAAAAAAAAAATTCAAAGTTCTGTTGGTGATGGAAGACAAAACATCCAGTTATTCGGCAACAAAGCCAAGAACTTCATTTATTGTAGTTTGATAGGGTATTATTTCAACACCAAGAAGAGACTGGTTTCACTGGGGATTGAACCCAGGACCTTCTGCGTGTTAAGCAGACGTGATGACCACTACACTATGAAACCTGATGAAAAGTTACTGTGTATTGGCTAGCAGAGCAGAATTGTGACTGACGGGGCCTTTTTATTGCTGAAGGAAAGTATTTTGGTAATGAAACATTTACAATTTTTATTACATATTTTACCAGTTTTATTCCTACAAAGGGATATTGCTTAAATTGAAGTTTACATTGAATGTGTTACTTTTTTCTACACAGTTTAGTCGTTTGCTTTTGTATTTTCGGGAACTATATATTTTTAAACAAACAGGATTTTTATAATATGGGATTATGTTTTCTGCTAAAATGGACAATAAAAAAGAAACCCAAAATAGTAGTTCTCTTTGTGATGGAAGCCAAAATGTATTGTCATTTGGCAACGAAACCAAGAAATGTATATATTACAGGTTGATAGCAAATTACTTCAACAGCGAAAACAGATTGGTTTCACTGGGGATTGAACCCAGGACCTTCTGCGTGTGAAGCAGACGTGATGACCACTACACTATGAACCCTGTGAAATCCTGCAAAGCAATGGCAATTGAAAACGAGTTTTGAGAGCAAGGGGAAAAAAATTATTAGTTCTGTTGGTGATGGAAGCCAAAACATCCCATCATTCGGCAACAAAGCCAAGAAATTCATATATTGTAGTTTGATAGGGTATTATTTCAACACCAAGAACAGATTGCTTTTACTGGGGATTGAACCAGTGTTAAGCAGACGTGATGACTACTACACTATGAAACCTTCTGGAAAGTTACTGTGTATTGGCAAGCAGAGCAGAATTGTAACTGATGGGGCCTTTTTATTGCTGAAGAAAAGTGTTTTTGGTAATGAAACATTTACAATTTTTATTACATATTTTACCAGTTTTATTCCTACAAAGGGATATTGCTTAAATTGAAGATTACATTGAATGTGTTACTTTTTTCCACACAGTTTAATCGTTTGCTTTTGTATTTATGGGAACTATAAATTTTGAAACAAACAGGATTGTTATAATATGGGATTATGTTTTCTGCTAAAATGTTCAATAAAAAAGAAACCCAAAATCGTAGTTCTCCTTGTGATAGAAGCCAAAATGTATTGTCATTTGGCAACGAAACCAAGTATTTCATACTTTACAGGTTGATAGGAAATTACTTCAACATCGAAAACAGATTGGTTTAACTGGGTATTGAATCCAGAACGTTCTGCATATGAAGCAGAATTGATGACCACCACACTTTAAATCCTGTGAAATCCTGCAAAGTAATGGCAATTAGAGATGAGTTTTAAATGCCAGGAAAAAAAAAAATTCGTAGTTCTGTTGGTTATGGAAGCTAAAACATCCCGTCATTCGGCAACAAAGCCAAGAACTTCAAGTATTGTAGTTGGATAAGGTATTATTTCAACACCAAGAACAGACTGGTTTTACTGGGGATTAAACCCAGGACTTTCTGCGTGTTAAGCAGACTTGATGACCACTACACTATGAATCTTAATAAAAAGTTACTGTGTATTGGCTAGCAGAGCAGAATTGTGACTGACGGGGCCTTTTTATTGCTGAAGGAAAGTATTTTTGGTAATGAAACATTTACAATTTTTATTACATATTTTACCAGTTTTATTCCTACAAAGGGATATTGCTTAAATTGAAGTTTGCATTGAATGTGTTACTTTTTTCTACACAGTTTAATCGTTTGCTTTTGTATTTATGGAAACTATAAATTTTGAAACAAACAGGATTGTTATAATATGGGATTATGTTTTCTTCTAAAATGTTCAATAAAAAAGAAACCCAAAATCGTAGTTCTCCTTGTGATAGAAGCCAAAATGTATTGTCATTTGGCAACGAAACCAAGAATTTCATACTTTACAGGTTGATAGGAAATTACTTCAACACCGAAAACAGATTGGTTTCATTGGGTATTGAACCCAGAACGTTCTGCATTTGAAGCAGACTTGATGACCACCACACTTTAAAACCTGTGATTCCTGCAAAGTAATGGCAATTAGAGACGAAATTTGACTGCCAGGAAAAAAAAAAAATTCGTAGTTCCGTTGGTTATGGAAGCTAAAACATCCCGTCATTCGGCAACAAAGCCAAGAACTTCATGTATTGCAGTTGGATAGGGTATTATTTCAACACCAAGAAGAGACTGGTTTCACTGGGGATTGAACCCAGGACCTTCTGCGTGTTAAGCAGACGTGATAACCACTACACTATGAAACCTGTGAAATCCTGCAAAGCAATGGCAATTGGAGACGAGTTTTGACCCCCAGGGAAAAAAAAAAAAAATTCAAAGTTCTGTTGGTGATGGAAGACAAAACATCCAGTTATTCGGCAACAAAGCCAAGAACTTCATTTATTGTAGTTTGATAGGGTATTATTTCAACACCAAGAAGAGACTGGTTTCACTGGGGATTGAACCCAGGACCTTCTGCGTGTTAAGCAGACGTGATGACCACTACACTATGAAACCTGATGAAAAGTTACTGTGTATTGGCTAGCAGAGCAGAATTGTGACTGACGGGGCCTTTTTATTGCTGAAGGAAAGTATTTTGGTAATGAAACATTTACAATTTTTATTACATATTTTACCAGTTTTATTCCTACAAAGGGATATTGCTTAAATTGAAGTTTACATTGAATGTGTTACTTTTTTCTACACAGTTTAGTCGTTTGCTTTTGTATTTTCGGGAACTATATATTTTTAAACAAACAGGATTTTTATAATATGGGATTATGTTTTCTGCTAAAATGGACAATAAAAAAGAAACCCAAAATAGTAGTTCTCTTTGTGATGGAAGCCAAAATGTATTGTCATTTGGCAACGAAACCAAGAAATGTATATATTACAGGTTGATAGCAAATTACTTCAACAGCGAAAACAGATTGGTTTCACTGGGGATTGAACCCAGGACCTTCTGCGTGTGAAGCAGACGTGATGACCACTACACTATGAACCCTGTGAAATCCTGCAAAGCAATGGCAATTGAAAACGAGTTTTGACAGCAAGGGGAAAAAAATTATTAGTTCTGTTGGTGATGGAAGCCAAAACATCCCATCATTCGGCAACAAAGCCAAGAAATTCATATATTGTAGTTTGATAGGGTATTATTTCAACACCAAGAACAGATTGCTTTTACTGGGGATTGAACCAGTGTTAAGCAGACGTGATGACTACTACACTATGAAACCTTCTGGAAAGTTACTGTGTATTGGCAAGCAGAGCAGAATTGTAACTGATGGGGCCTTTTTATTGCTGAAGAAAAGTGTTTTTGGTAATGAAACATTTACAATTTTTATTACATATTTTACCAGTTTTATTCCTACAAAGGGATATTGCTTAAATTGAAGATTACATTGAATGTGTTACTTTTTTCCACACAGTTTAATCGTTTGCTTTTGTATTTATGGGAACTATAAATTTTGAAACAAACAGGATTGTTATAATATGGGATTATGTTTTCTGCTAAAATGTTCAATAAAAAAGAAACCCAAAATCGTAGTTCTCCTTGTGATAGAAGCCAAAATGTATTGTCATTTGGCAACGAAACCAAGTATTTCATACTTTACAGGTTGATAGGAAATTACTTCAACATCGAAAACAGATTGGTTTAACTGGGTATTGAATCCAGAACGTTCTGCATATGAAGCAGAATTGATGACCACCACACTTTAAATCCTGTGAAATCCTGCAAAGTAATGGCAATTAGAGATGAGTTTTAAATGCCAGGAAAAAAAAAAATTCGTAGTTCTGTTGGTTATGGAAGCTAAAACATCCCGTCATTCGGCAACAAAGCCAAGAACTTCAAGTATTGTAGTTGGATAAGGTATTATTTCAACACCAAGAACAGACTGGTTTTACTGGGGATTAAACCCAGGACTTTCTGCGTGTTAAGCAGACTTGATGACCACTACACTATGAATCTTAATAAAAAGTTACTGTGTATTGGCTAGCAGAGCAGAATTGTGACTGACGGGGCCTTTTTATTGCTGAAGGAAAGTATTTTTGGTAATGAAACATTTACAATTTTTATTACATATTTTACCAGTTTTATTCCTACAAAGGGATATTGCTTAAATTGAAGTTTGCATTGAATGTGTTACTTTTTTCTACACAGTTTAATCGTTTGCTTTTGTATTTATGGGAACTATAAATTTTGAAACAAACAGGATTGTTATAATATGGGATTATGTTTTCTTCTAAAATGTTCAATAAAAAAGAAACCCAAAATCGTAGTTCTCCTTGTGATAGAAGCCAAAATGTATTGTCATTTGGCAACGAAACCAAGAATTTCATACTTTACAGGTTGATAGGAAATTACTTCAACACCGAAAACAGATTGGTTTCATTGGGTATTGAACCCAGAACGTTCTGCATTTGAAGCAGACTTGATGACCACCACACTTTAAAACCTGTGATTCCTGCAAAGTAATGGCAATTAGAGACGAAATTTGACTGCCAGGAAAAAAAAAAAATTCGTAGTTCCGTTGGTTATGGAAGCTAAAACATCCCGTCATTCGGCAACAAAGCCAAGAACTTCATGTATTGCAGTTGGATAGGGTATTATTTCAACACCAAGAAGAGACTGGTTTCACTGGGGATTGAACCCAGGACCTTCTGCGTGTTAAGCAGACGTGATAACCACTACACTATGAAACCTGTGAAATCCTGCAAAGCAATGGCAATTGGAGACGAGTTTTGACCCCCAGGGAAAAAAAAAAAAATTCAAAGTTCTGTTGGTGATGGAAGACAAAACATCCAGTTATTCGGCAACAAAGCCAAGAACTTCATTTATTGTAGTTTGATAGGGTATTATTTCAACACCAAGAAGAGACTGGTTTCACTGGGGATTGAACCCAGGACCTTCTGCGTGTTAAGCAGACGTGATGACCACTACACTATGAAACCTGATGAAAAGTTACTGTGTATTGGCTAGCAGAGCAGAATTGTGACTGACGGGGCCTTTTTATTGCTGAAGGAAAGTATTTTTGGTAATGAAACATTTACAATTTTTATTACATATTTTACCAGTTTTATTCCTACAAAGGGATATTGCTTAAATTGAAGTTTACATTGAATGTGTTACTTTTTTCTACACAGTTTAGTCGTTTGCTTTTGTATTTATGGGAACTATATATTTTTAAACAAACAGGATTTTTATAATATGGGATTATGTTTTCTGCTAAAATGGACAATAAAAAAGAAACCCAAAATAGTAGTTCTCTTTGTGATGGAAGCCAAAATGTATTGTCATTTGGCAACGAAACCAAGAAATGTATATATTACAGGTTGATAGCAAATTACTTCAACAGCGAAAACAGATTGGTTTCACTGGGGATTGAACCCAGGACCTTCTGCGTGTGAAGCAGACGTGATGACCACTACACTATGAACCCTGTGAAATCCTGCAAAGCAATGGCAATTGAAAACGAGTTTTGACAGCAAGGGGAAAAAAATTATTAGTTCTGTTGGTGATGGAAGCCAAAACATCCCATCATTCGGCAACAAAGCCAAGAAATTCATATATTGTAGTTTGATAGGGTATTATTTCAACACCAAGAACAGATTGCTTTTACTGGGGATTGAACCAGTGTTAAGCAGACGTGATGACTACTACACTATGAAACCTTCTGGAAAGTTACTGTGTATTGGCAAGCAGAGCAGAATTGTAACTGATGGGGCCTTTTTATTGCTGAAGAAAAGTGTTTTTGGTAATGAAACATTTACAATTTTTATTACATATTTTACCAGTTTTATTCCTACAAAGGGATATTGCTTAAATTGAAGATTACATTGAATGTGTTACTTTTTTCCACACAGTTTAATCGTTTGCTTTTGTATTTATGGGAACTATAAATTTTGAAACAAACAGGATTGTTATAATATGGGATTATGTTTTCTGCTAAAATGTTCAATAAAAAAGAAACCCAAAATCGTAGTTCTCCTTGTGATAGAAGCCAAAATGTATTGTCATTTGGCAACGAAACCAAGAATTTCATACTTTACAGGTTGATAGGAAATTACTTCAACACCGAAAACAGATTGGTTTAACTGGGTATTGAATCCAGAACGTTCTGCATATGAAGCAGACTTGATGACCACCACACTTTAAAACCTGTGATTCCTGCAAAGTAATGGCAATTAGAGACGAAATTTGACTGCCAGGAAAAAAAAAAAATTCGTAGTTCTGTTAATTATGGAAGCTAAAACATCCCGTCATTCGGCAACAAAGCCAAGAACTTCATGTATTGCAGTTGGATAGGGTATTATTTTAACACCAAGAACAGACTGGTTTTACTGGGGATTAAACCCAGGACCTTCTGCGTGTTAAGCAGACGTGATGACCACTACACTATGAAACCTGTGAAAACCTGTTGATAGCAAATTACTTCAACAGCGAAAACGGATTGGTTTCACTGGGGATTGAACCCAGGACCTTCTGCGTGTGAAGCAGACGTGATGACCACTACACTATGAAACCTGTGAAATCCTGCAAAGCAATGGCAATTGAAAACGAGTTTTGACCGCCAGGGGAAAAAAATGATTAGTTCTGTTGGTGATGGAAGCCAAAACATCCCATCATTCGGCAACAAAGCCAAGAACTTCATATATTGTAGTTTGATAGGGTATTATTTCAACACCAAGAACAGATTGCTTTTACTGGGGATTGAACCAGTGTTAAGCAGACGTGATGACTACTACACTATGAAACCTTCTGGAAAGTTACTATGTATTGGCAAGCAGAGCAGAATTTAGCCAAAATGTATTGTCATTTGGCAACGAAACCAAGAATTTCATACTTTACAGGTTGATAGGAAATTACTTCAACACCGAAAACAGATTGGTTTCACTGGGTATTGAACCCAGAACGTTCTGCATATGAAGCAGACTTGACGACCACCACACTTTAAAACCTGTGATTCCTGCAAAGTAATGGCAATTAGAGACGAAATTTGACTGCCAGGAAAAAAAAAAATTCGTAGTTCTGTTGGTTATGGAAGCTAAAACATCCCGTCATTCGGCAACAAAGCCAAGAACTTCATGTATTGCAGTTGGATAGGGTATTATTTCAACACCAAGAACAGACTGGTTTTACTGGGGATTAAACCCAGGACCTTCTGCGTGTTAAGCAGATGTGATGACCTTCTACGTGTTAAGCAGACATGATGACCACTACACTATGAATCCTGATGAAAAGTTACTGTGTATTGGCTAGCAGAGCAGAATTGTGACTGACAGGGCCTTTTTATTGCTGAAGGAAAGTATTTTTGGTAATGAAACATTTACAATTTTTATTACATATTTTACCAGTTTTATTCCTACAAATGGATATTGCTTAAATTGAAGTTTACAATGAATGTGTTACTTTTTTCTACACAGTTTAGTCGTTTGCTTTTGTATTTATGGGAACTATATATTTTTAAACAAACAGGATTTTTATAATATGGGATTATGTTTTCTGCTAAAATGGACAATAAAAAAGAAACCCAAAATAGTAGTTCTCTTTGTGATGGAAGCCAAAATGTATTGTCATTTGGCAACGAAACCAAGAAATGTATATATTACAGGTTGATAGCAAATTACTTCAACAGCGAAAACAGATTGGTTTCACTGGGGATTGAACCCAGGACCTTCTGCGTGTGAAGCAGACGTGATGACCACTACACTATGAACCCTGTGAAATCCTGCAAAGCAATGGCAATTGAAAACGAGTTTTGACAGCAAGGGGAAAAAAATTATTAGTTCTGTTGGTGATGGAAGCCAAAACATCCCATCATTCGGCAACAAAGCCAAGAAATTCATATATTGTAGTTTGATAGGGTATTATTTCAACACCAAGAACAGATTGCTTTTACTGGGGATTGAACCAGTGTTAAGCAGACGTGATGACTACTACACTATGAAACCTTCTGGAAAGTTACTGTGTATTGGCAAGCAGAGCAGAATTGTAACTGATGGGGCCTTTTTATTGCTGAAGAAAAGTGTTTTTGGTAATGAAACATTTACAATTTTTATTACATATTTTACCAGTTTTATTCCTACAAAGGGATATTGCTTAAATTGAAGATTACATTGAATGTGTTACTTTTTTCCACACAGTTTAATCGTTTGCTTTTGTATTTATGGGAACTATAAATTTTGAAACAAACAGGATTGTTATAATATGGGATTATGTTTTCTGCTAAAATGTTCAATAAAAAAGAAACCCAAAATCGTAGTTCTCCTTGTGATAGAAGCCAAAATGTATTGTCATTTGGCAACGAAACCAAGTATTTCATACTTTACAGGTTGATAGGAAATTACTTCAACATCGAAAACAGATTGGTTTAACTGGGTATTGAATCCAGAACGTTCTGCATATGAAGCAGAATTGATGACCACCACACTTTAAATCCTGTGAAATCCTGCAAAGTAATGGCAATTAGAGATGAGTTTTAAATGCCAGGAAAAAAAAAAATTCGTAGTTCTGTTGGTTATGGAAGCTAAAACATCCCGTCATTCGGCAACAAAGCCAAGAACTTCAAGTATTGTAGTTGGATAAGGTATTATTTCAACACCAAGAACAGACTGGTTTTACTGGGGATTAAACCCAGGACTTTCTGCGTGTTAAGCAGACTTGATGACCACTACACTATGAATCTTAATAAAAAGTTACTGTGTATTGGCTAGCAGAGCAGAATTGTGACTGACGGGGCCTTTTTATTGCTGAAGGAAAGTATTTTTGGTAATGAAACATTTACAATTTTTATTACATATTTTACCAGTTTTATTCCTACAAAGGGATATTGCTTAAATTGAAGTTTGCATTGAATGTGTTACTTTTTTCTACACAGTTTAATCGTTTGCTTTTGTATTTATGGGAACTATAAATTTTGAAACAAACAGGATTGTTATAATATGGGATTATGTTTTCTTCTAAAATGTTCAATAAAAAAGAAACCCAAAATCGTAGTTCTCCTTGTGATAGAAGCCAAAATGTATTGTCATTTGGCAACGAAACCAAGAATTTCATACTTTACAGGTTGATAGGAAATTACTTCAACACCGAAAACAGATTGGTTTCATTGGGTATTGAACCCAGAACGTTCTGCATTTGAAGCAGACTTGATGACCACCACACTTTAAAACCTGTGATTCCTGCAAAGTAATGGCAATTAGAGACGAAATTTGACTGCCAGGAAAAAAAAAAAATTCGTAGTTCCGTTGGTTATGGAAGCTAAAACATCCCGTCATTCGGCAACAAAGCCAAGAACTTCATGTATTGCAGTTGGATAGGGTATTATTTCAACACCAAGAAGAGACTGGTTTCACTGGGGATTGAACCCAGGACCTTCTGCGTGTTAAGCAGACGTGATAACCACTACACTATGAAACCTGTGAAATCCTGCAAAGCAATGGCAATTGGAGACGAGTTTTGACCCCCAGGGAAAAAAAAAAAAAATTCAAAGTTCTGTTGGTGATGGAAGACAAAACATCCAGTTATTCGGCAACAAAGCCAAGAACTTCATTTATTGTAGTTTGATAGGGTATTATTTCAACACCAAGAAGAGACTGGTTTCACTGGGGATTGAACCCAGGACCTTCTGCGTGTTAAGCAGACGTGATGACCACTACACTATGAAACCTGATGAAAAGTTACTGTGTATTGGCTAGCAGAGCAGAATTGTGACTGACGGGGCCTTTTTATTGCTGAAGGAAAGTATTTTTGGTAATGAAACATTTACAATTTTTATTACATATTTTACCAGTTTTATTCCTACAAAGGGATATTGCTTAAATTGAAGTTTACATTGAATGTGTTACTTTTTTCTACACAGTTTAGTCGTTTGCTTTTGTATTTATGGGAACTATATATTTTTAAACAAACAGGATTTTTATAATATGGGATTATGTTTTCTGCTAAAATGGACAATAAAAAAGAAACCCAAAATAGTAGTTCCCTTTGTGATGGAAGCCAAAATGTATTGTCATTTGGCAACGAAACCAAGAATTTTATATATTACAGGTTGATAGCAAATTACTTCAACAGCGAAAACAGATTGGTTTCACTAGGGATTGAACCCAGGACCTTCTGCGTGTGAAGCAGACGTGATGACCACTACACTATGAAACCTGTGAAATCCTGCAAAGCAATGGCAATTGAAAACGAGTTTTGACAGCCAGGGGAAAAAAATTATTAGTTCTGTTGGTGATGGAAGCCAAAACATCCCATCATTCGGCAACAAAGCCAAGAACTTCATATATTGTAGTTTGATAGGGTATTATTTCAACACCAAGAACAGATTGCTTTTACTGGGGATTGAACCAGTGTTAAGCAGACGTGATGACTACTACACTATGAAACCTTCTGGAAAGTTACTGTGTATTGGCAAGCAGAGCAGAATTGTAACTGATGGGGCCTTTTTATTGCTGAAGAAAAGTGTTTTTGGTAATGAAACATTTACAATTTTTATTACATATTTTACCAGTTTTATTCCTACAAAGGGATATTGCTTAAATTGAAGATTACATTGAATGTGTTACTTTTTTCCACACAGTTTAATCGTTTGCTTTTGTATTTATGGGAACTATAAATTTTGAAACAAACAGGATTGTTATAATATGGGATTATGTTTTCTGCTAAAATGTTCAATAAAAAAGAAACCCAAAATCGTAGTTCTCCTTGTGATAGAAGCCAAAATGTATAGTCATTTGGCAACAAAACCAAGAATTTCATACTTTACAGGTTGATAGGAAATTACTTCAACACCGAAAACAGATTGGTTTCACTGGGTATTGAATCCAGAACGTTCTGCATATGAAGCAGACTTGATGACCACCACACTTTAAAACCTGTGATTCCTGCAAAGTAATGGCAATTAGAGACGAAATTTGACTGCCAGGAAAAAAAAAATTCGTAGTTCTGTTGGTTATGGAAGCTAAAACATCCCGTCATTCCGCAACAAAGCCAAGAACTACATGTATTGCAGTTGGATAGGGTATTATTTCAACACCAAGAACAGACTGGTTTTACTGGGGATTAAACCCAGGACCTTCTGCGTGTTAAGCAGACGTGATGACCTTCTACGTGTTAAGCAGACATGATGACCACTACACTATGAATCCTGATGAAAAGTTACTGTGTATTGGCTAGCAGAGCAGAATTGTGACTGACAGGGCCTTTTTATTGCTGAAGGAAAGTATTTTTGGTAATGAAACATTTACAATTTTTATTACATATTTTACCAGTTTTATTCCTACAAAGGGATATTGCTTAAATTGAAGTTTACATTGAATGTGTTACTTTTTTCTACACAGTTTAGTCGTTTGCTTTTGTATTTATGGGAACTATATATTTTTAAACAAACATGATTTTTATAATATGGGATTATGTTTTCTGCTAAAATGGACAATAAAAAAGAAACCCAAAATAGTAGTTCTCTTTGTGATGGAAGCCAAAATGTATTGTCATTTGGCAACGAAACCAAGAATTTTATATATTACAGGTTGATAGCAAATTACTTCAACAGCGAAAACAGATTGGTTTCACTGGCGATTGAACCCAGGACCTTCTGCGTGTGAAGCAGACGTGATGACCACTACACTATGAAACCTGTGAAATCCTGCAAAGAAATGGCAATTGAAAACGAGTTTTGACAGCCAGGGGAAAAAATTATTAGTTCTGTTGGTGATGGAAGCCAAAACATCCCATCATTCGGCAACAAAGCCAAGAACTTCATATATTGTAGTTTGATAGGGTATTATTTCAACACCAAGAACAGACTGGTTTTACTGGGGATTAAACCCAGGACCTTCTGCGTGTTAAGCAGACGTGATGACCACTACACTATGAAACCTGTGAAATCCTGTTGATAGCAAATTACTTCAACAGCGAAAATGGATTGGTTTCACTGGGGATTGAACCCAGGACCTTCTGCGTGTAAAGCAGACGTGATGACCACTACACTATGAAACCTGTGAAATCCTGCAAAGCAATGGCAATTGAAAACGAGTTTTGACCGCCAGGGGAAAAAAATTATTAGTTCTGTTGGTGATGGAAGCCAAAACATCCCATCATTCGGCAACAAAGCCAAGAACTTCATATATTGTAGTTTGATAGTGTATTATTTCAACACCAAGAACAGATTGCTTTTACTGGGGATTGAACCAGTGTTAAGCAGATGTGATGACTACTACACTATGAAACCTTCTGGAAAGTCACTGTGTATTGGCAAGCAGAGCAGAATTGTAACTGATGGGGCCTTTTTATTGCTGAAGAAAAGTATTTTTGGTAATGAAACATTTACAATTTTTATTACATATTTTACCAGTTTTATTCCTACAAAGGGAAATTGCTTAAATTGAAGTTTACATTGAATGTGTTACTTTTTTCTACACAGTTTAATCGTTTGCTTTTGTATTTATGGGAACTATAAATTTTGAAACAAACAGGATTGTTATAATATGGGATTATGTTTTCTGCTAAAATGTTCAATAAAAAAGAAACCCAAAATCGTAGTTCTCCTTGTGATAGAAGCCAAAATGTATTGTCATTTGGCAACGAAACCAAGAATTTCATACTTTACAGGTTGAAAGGAAATTACTTCAACACCGAAAACAGATTGGTTTCACTGGGTATTGAACCCAGAACGTTCTGCATATGAAGCAGACTTGATGACCACCACACTTTAAAACCTGTGATTCCTGCAAAGTAATGGCAATTAGAGACGAAATTTGACTGCCAGGAAAAAAAAAAAATTCGTAGTTCCGTTGGTTATGGAAGCTAAAACATCCCGTCATTCGGCAACAAAGCCAAGAACTTCATGTATTGCAGTTGGATAGGGTATTATTTCAACACCAAGAAGAGACTGGTTTCACTGGGGATTAAACCCAGGACCTTCTGCGTGTTAAGCAGACGTGATGACCACTACACTATGAAACCTGTGAAATCCTGTTGATAGCAAATTACTTCAACAGCGAAAACGGATTGGTTTCACTGGGGATTGAACCCAGGACCTTCTGCGTGTGAAGCAGACGTGATGACCACTACACTATGAAACCTGTGAAATCCTGCAAAAGCAATGGCAATTGAAAACGAGTTTTGACCGCCAGGGGAAAAAAATTATTAGTTCTGTTGGTGATGGAAGCCAAAACATCCCATCATTCGGCAACAAAGCCAAGAACTTCATATATTGTAGTTTGATAGGGTATTATTTCAACATCAAGAACAGATTGCTTTTACTGGGGATTGAACCAGTGTTAAGCAGACGTGATGACTACTACACTATGAAACCTTCTGGAAAGTTACTGTGTATTGGCAAGCAGAGCAGAATTGTAACTGATGGGGCCTTTTTATTGCTGAAGAAAAGTGTTTTTGGTAATGAAACATTTCCAATTTTTATTACATATTTTACCAGTTTTATTCCTACAAAGGGATATTGCTTAAATTGAAGTTTACATTGAATGTGTTACTTTTTTCTACACAGTTTAGTCATTTGCTTTTGTATTTATGGGAACTATATATTTTTAAACAAACAGGATTTTTATAATATGGGATTATGTTTTCTGCTAAAATGGACAATAAAAAAGAAACCCAAAATAGTAGTTCCCTTTGTGATGGAAGCCAAAATGTATTGTCATTTGGCAACGAAACCAAGAATTTTATATATTACAGGTTGATAGCAAATTACTTCAACAGCGAAAACAGATTGGTTTCACTAGGGATTGAACCCAGGACCTTCTGCGTGTGAAGCAGACGTGATGACCACTACACTATGAAACCTGTGAAATCCTGCAAAGCAATGGCAATTGAAAACGAGTTTTGACAGCCAGGGGAAAAAAATTATTAGTTCTGTTGGTGATGGAAGCCAAAACATCCCATCATTCGGCAACAAAGCCAAGAACTTCATATATTGTAGTTTGATAGGGTATTATTTCAACACCAAGAACAGATTGCTTTTACTGGGGATTGAACCAGTGTTAAGCAGACGTGATGACTACTACACTATAAAACCTTCTGGAAAGTTACTGTGTATTGGCAAGCAGAGCAGAATTGTAACTGATGGGGCCTTTTTATTGCTGAAGAAAAGTGTTTTTGGTAATGAAACATTTACAATTTTTATTACATATTTTACCAGTTTTATTCCTACAAAGGGATATTGCTTAAATTGAAGATTACATTGAATGTGTTACTTTTTTCTACACAGTTTAATCGTTTGCTTTTGTATTTATGGGAACTATAAATTTTGAAACAAACAGGATTGTTATAATATGGGATTATGTTTTCTGCTAAAATGTTCAATAAAAAAGAAACCCAAAATCGTAGTTCTCCTTGTGATAGAAGCCAAAATGTATAGTCATTTGGCAACGAAACCAAGAATTTCATACTTTACAGGTTGATAGGAAATTACTTCAACACCGAAAACAGATTGGTTTCACTGGGTATTGAACCCAGAACGATCTGCATATGAAGCAGACTTGATGACCACCACACTTTAAAACCTGTGATTCCTGCAAAGTAATGGCAATTAGAGACGAAATTTGACTGCCAGGAAAAAAAAAATTCGTAGTTCTGTTGGTTATGGAAGCTAAAACATCCCGTAATTCCGCAACAAAGCCAAGAACTACATGTATTGCAGTTGGATAGGGTATTATTTCAACACCAAGAACAGACTGGTTTTACTGGGGATTAAACCCAGGACCTTCTGCGTGTTAAGCAGACGTGATGACCTTCTACGTGTTAAGCAGACATGATGACCACTACACTATGAATCCTGATGAAAAGTTACTGTGTATTGGCTAGCAGAGCAGAATTGTGACTGACAGGGCCTTTTTATTGCTGAAGGAAAGTATTTTTGGTAATGAAACATTTACAATTTTTATTACATATTTTACCAGTTTTATTCCTACAAAGGGATATTGCTTAAATTGAAGTTTACATTGAATGTGTTACTTTTTTCTACACAGTTTAGTCGTTTGCTTTTGTATTTATGGGAACTATATATTTTTAAACAAACATGATTTTTATAATATGGGATTATGTTTTCTGCTAAAATGGACAATAAAAAAGAAACCCAAAATAGTAGTTCTCTTTGTGATGGAAGCCAAAATGTATTGTCATTTGGCAACGAAACCAAGAATTTTATATATTACAGGTTGATAGCAAATTACTTCAACAGCGAAAACAGATTGGTTTCACTGGCGATTGAACCCAGGACCTTCTGCGTGTGAAGCAGACGTGATGACCACTACACTATGAAACCTGTGAAATCCTGCAAAGAAATGGCAATTGAAAACGAGTTTTGACAGCCAGGGGAAAAAATTATTAGTTCTGTTGGTGATGGAAGCCAAAACATCCCATCATTCGGCAACAAAGCCAAGAACTTCATATATTGTAGTTTGATAGGGTATTATTTCAACACCAAGAACAGACTGGTTTTACTGGGGATTAAACCCAGGACCTTCTGCGTGTTAAGCAGACGTGATGACCACTACACTATGAAACCTGTGAAATCCTGTTGATAGCAAATTACTTCAACAGCGAAAATGGATTGGTTTCACTGGGGATTGAACCCAGGACCTTCTGCGTGTAAAGCAGACGTGATGACCACTACACTATGAAACCTGTGAAATCCTGCAAAGCAATGGCAATTGAAAACGAGTTTTGACCGCCAGGGGAAAAAAATTATTAGTTCTGTTGGTGATGGAAGCCAAAACATCCCATCATTCGGCAACAAAGCCAAGAACTTCATATATTGTAGTTTGATAGTGTATTATTTCAACACCAAGAACAGATTGCTTTTACTGGGGATTGAACCAGTGTTAAGCAGATGTGATGACTACTACACTATGAAACCTTCTGGAAAGTCACTGTGTATTGGCAAGCAGAGCAGAATTGTAACTGATGGGGCCTTTTTATTGCTGAAGAAAAGTATTTTTGGTAATGAAACATTTACAATTTTTATTACATATTTTACCAGTTTTATTCCTACAAAGGGAAATTGCTTAAATTGAAGTTTACATTGAATGTGTTACTTTTTTCTACACAGTTTAATCGTTTGCTTTTGTATTTATGGGAACTATAAATTTTGAAACAAACAGGATTGTTATAATATGGGATTATGTTTTCTGCTAAAATGTTCAATAAAAAAGAAACCCAAAATCGTAGTTCTCCTTGTGATAGAAGCCAAAATGTATTGTCATTTGGCAACGAAACCAAGAATTTCATACTTTACAGGTTGAAAGGAAATTACTTCAACACCGAAAACAGATTGGTTTCACTGGGTATTGAACCCAGAACGTTCTGCATATGAAGCAGACTTGATGACCACCACACTTTAAAACCTGTGATTCCTGCAAAGTAATGGCAATTAGAGACGAAATTTGACTGCCAGGAAAAAAAAAAAATTCGTAGTTCCGTTGGTTATGGAAGCTAAAACATCCCGTCATTCGGCAACAAAGCCAAGAACTTCATGTATTGCAGTTGGATAGGGTATTATTTCAACACCAAGAAGAGACTGGTTTCACTGGGGATTAAACCCAGGACCTTCTGCGTGTTAAGCAGACGTGATGACCACTACACTATGAAACCTGTGAAATCCTGTTGATAGCAAATTACTTCAACAGCGAAAACGGATTGGTTTCACTGGGGATTGAACCCAGGACCTTCTGCGTGTGAAGCAGACGTGATGACCACTACACTATGAAACCTGTGAAATCCTGCAAAAGCAATGGCAATTGAAAACGAGTTTTGACCGCCAGGGGAAAAAAATTATTAGTTCTGTTGGTGATGGAAGCCAAAACATCCCATCATTCGGCAACAAAGCCAAGAACTTCATATATTGTAGTTTGATAGGGTATTATTTCAACATCAAGAACAGATTGCTTTTACTGGGGATTGAACCAGTGTTAAGCAGACGTGATGACTACTACACTATGAAACCTTCTGGAAAGTTACTGTGTATTGGCAAGCAGAGCAGAATTGTAACTGATGGGGCCTTTTTATTGCTGAAGAAAAGTGTTTTTGGTAATGAAACATTTCCAATTTTTATTACATATTTTACCAGTTTTATTCCTACAAAGGGATATTGCTTAAATTGAAGTTTACATTGAATGTGTTACTTTTTTCTACACAGTTTAATCGTTTGCTTTTCTATTTATGGGAACTATAAATTTTGAAACAAACAGGATTGTTATAATATGGGATTATGTTTTCTGCTAAAATGTTCAATAAAAAAGAAACCCAAAATCGTAGTTCTCCTTGTGATAGAAGCCAAAATGTATTGTCATTTGGCAACGAAACCAAGAATTTCATACTTTACAGGTTAATAGGAAATTACTTCAACACCGAAAACAGATTGGTTTCACTGGGTATTGAACCCAGAACTTTCTGCATATGAAGTAGACTTGATGACCACCACACTTTAAAACCTGTGATTCCTGCAAAGTAATGGCAATTAGAGACGAAATTTGACTGGCAGGAAAAAAAAAAAATTTGTAGTTCTGTTGGTTATGGAAGCTAAAACATCCCGTCATTCGGCAACAAAGCCAAGAACTTCATGTATTGCAGTTGGATAGGGTATTATTTCAACACCAAGAACAGACTGGTTTTACTGGGGATTAAACCCAGGACCTTCTGCGTGTTAAGCAGACGTGATGACCTTCTACGTGTTAAGCAGACATGATGACCACTACACTATGAATCCTGATGAAAAGTTACTGTGTATTGGCTAGCAGAGCAGAATTGTGACTGACAGGGCCTTTTTATTGCTGAAGGAAAGTATTTTTGGTAATGAAACATTTACAATTTTTATTACATATTTTACCAGTTTTATTCCTACAAAGGGATATTGCTTAAATTGAAGTTTACATTGAATGTGTTACTTTTTTCTACACAGTTTAGTCGTTTGCTTTTGTATTTATGGGAACTATATATTTTTAAACAAACATGATTTTTATAATATGGGATTATGTTTTCTGCTAAAATGGACAATAAAAAAGAAACCCAAAATAGTAGTTCTCTTTGTGATGGAAGCCAAAATGTATTGTCATTTGGCAACGAAACCAAGAATTTTATATATTACAGGTTGATAGCAAATTACTTCAACAGCGAAAACAGATTGGTTTTACTGGCGATTGAACCCAGGACCTTCTGCGTGTGAAGCAGACGTGATGACCACTACACTATGAAACCTGTGCAATCCTGCAAAGAAATGGCAATTGAAAACGAGTTTTGACAGCCAGGGGAAAAAATTATTAGTTCTGTTGGTGATGGAAGCCAAAACATCCCATCATTCGGCAACAAAGCCAAGAACTTCATATATTGTAGTTTGATAGGGTATTATTTCAACACCAAGAACAGACTGGTTTTACTGGGGATTAAACCCAGGACCTTCTGCGTGTTAAGCAGACGTGATGACCACTACACTATGAAACCTGTGAAATCCTGTTGATAGCAAATTACTTCAACAGCGAAAATGGATTGGTTTCACTGGGGATTGAACCCAGGACCTTCTGCGTGTAAAGCAGACGTGATGACCACTACACTATGAAACCTGTGAAATCCTGCAAAGCAATGGCAATTGAAAACGAGTTTTGACCGCCAGGGGAAAAAAATTATTAGTTCTGTTGGTGATGGAAGCCAAAACATCCCATCATTCGGCAACAAAGCCAAGAACTTCATATATTGTAGTTTGATAGGGTATTATTTCAACACCAAGAACAGACTGGTTTTACTGGGGATTAAACCCAGGACCTTCTGCGTGTTAAGCAGACGTGATGACCACTACACTATGAAACCTGTGAAATCCTGCTGATAGCAAATTACTTCAACAGCGAAAATGGATTGGTTTCACTGGGGATTGAACCCAGGACCTTCTGCGTGTAAAGCAGACGTGATGACCACTACACTATGAAACCTGTGAAATCCTGCAAAGCAATGGCAATTGAAAACGAGTTTTGACCGCCAGGGGAAAAAAATTATTAGTTCTGTTGGTGATGGAAGCCAAAACATCCCATCATTCGGCAACAAAGCCAAGAACTTCATATATTGTAGTTTGATAATGTATTATTTCAACACCAAGAACAGATTGCTTTTACTGGGGATTGAACCAGTGTTAAGCAGATGTGATGACTACTACACTATGAAACCTTCTGGAAAGTCACTGTGTATTGGCAAGCAGAGCAGAATTGTAACTGATGGGGCCTTTTTATTGCTGAAGAAAAGTGTTTTTGGTAATGAAACATTTACAATTTTTATTACATATTTTACCAGTTTTATTCCTACAAAGGGATATTGCTTAAATTGAAGATTACATTGAATGTGTTACTTTTTTCTACACAGTTTAATCGTTTGCTTTTGTATTTATGGGAACTATAAATTTTGAAACAAACAGGATTGTTATAATATGGGATTATGTTTTCTGCTAAAATGTTCAATAAAAAAGAAACCCAAAATCGTAGTTCTCCTTGTGATAGAAGCCAAAATGTATAGTCATTTGGCAACGAAACCAAGAATTTCATACTTTACAGGTTGATAGGAAATTACTTCAACACCGAAAACAGATTGGTTTCACTGGGTATTGAACCCAGAACGTTCTGCATATGAAGCAGACTTGATGACCACCACACTTTAAAACCTGTGATTCCTGCAAAGTAATGGCAATTAGAGACGAAATTTGACTGCCAGGAAAAAAAAAAAATTCGTAGTTCTGTTGGTTATGGAAGCTAAAACATCCCGTCATTCGGCAACAAAGCCAAGAACTTCATGTATTGCAGTTGGATAGGGTATTATTTCAACACCAAGAAGAGACTGGTTTCACTGGGGATTGAACCCAGGACCTTCTGCGTATTAAGCAGACGTGATGACCACTTCACTATGAAACCTGTGAAATCCTGCAAAGCAATGGCAATTGGAGATGAGTTTTGACCGCCAGGGAAAAAAAAAATAATTCTTAGTTCTGTTGGTGATGGAAGCCAAAACATCCCATCATTCTGCAACAAAGCCAAGAACTTCATATATTGTAGTTTGATAGGGTATTATTTCAACACCAAGAACAGACTGGTTTTACTGGGGATTAAACCCAGGACTTTCTACGTGTTAAGCAGACATGATGACCACTACACTATGAATCCTGATGAAAAGTTACTGTGTATTGGCTAGCAGAGCAGAATTGTGACTGACAGGGCCTTTTTATTGCTGAAGGAAAGTATTTTTGGTAATGAAACATTTCCAATTTTTATTACATATTTTACAAGTTTTATTCCTACAAAGGGATATTGCTTAAATTGAAGTTTACATTGAATGTGTTACTTTTTTCTACATAGTTTAGTCGTTTGCTTTTGTATTTATGGGAACTATATATTTTAAAACAAACAGGTTTTTTTATAATATGGGATTATGTTTTCTGCTAAAATGCTCAATAAAAAAGAAACCCAAAATCGTAGTTCTCCTTGTGATAGAAGCCAAAATGTATTGTCATTTGGCAACGAAACCAAGAATTTCATACTTTACAGGTTGATAGGAAATTACTTCAACACCGAAAACAGATTGGTTTCACTGGGTATTGAATCCAGAACGTTCTGCATATGAAGCAGACTTGATGACCACCACACTTTAAAACCTGTGAAATCCTGCAAAGTAATGGCAATTAGAGACGAGTTTTGACTGCCAGGAAAAAAAAAAAATTCGTAGTTCTGTTGGTTATGGAAGCTAAAACATCCCGTCATTCGGCAACAAAGCCAAGAACTTTATGTATTGTAGTTGGATAAAGTATTATTTCAACATCAAGAACAGACTGGTTTTACTGGGGATTAAACCCAGGACTTTCTGCGTGCTAAGCAGACGTGATGACCACTACACTATGAATCTTAATGAAAAGTTACTGTGTATTGGCTAGCAGAGCAGAATTGTGACTGACGGGGCCTTTTTATTGCTGAAGGAAAGTATTTTTGGTAATGAAACATTTACAATTTTTATTACATATTTTACCAGTTTTATTCCTACAAAGGGATATTGCTTAAATTGTAGTTTACATTGAATGTGTTACTTTTTTCTACACAGTTTAATAATTTGCTTTTGTATTTATGGGAACTATAAATTTTGAAACAAACAGGATTGTTATAATATGGGATTATGTTTTCTGCTAAAATGTTCAATAAAAAAGAAACCCAAAATCGTAGTTCTCCTTGTGATAGAAGCCAAAATGTATTGTCATTTGGCAACGAAACCAAGAATTTCATACTTTACAGGTTGATAGGAAATTACTTCAACACCGAAAACAGATTGGTTTCACTGGCTATTGAACCCAGAACGTTCTGCATATGAAGCAGACTTGATGACCACCACACTTTAAAACCTGTGATTCCTGCAAAGTAATGGCAATTAGAGACAAAATTTGACTGCCAGGAAAAAAAAAAATTCGTAGTTCTGTTGGTTATGGAAGCTAAAACATCCCGTCATTCGGCAACAAAGCTAAGAACTTCATGTATTGCAGTTGGATAGGGTATTATTTCAACACCAAGAACAGACTGGTTTTACTGGGGATTAAACCCAGGGCCTTCTGCGTGTTAAGCAGACGTGATGACCACTACACTATGAAACCTGTGAAATCCTGTTGATAGCAAATTACTTCAACAGCGAAAACAGATTGGTTTCACTGGGGATTGAACCCAGGACCTTCTGTGTGTGAAGCAGACGTGATAACCACTACACTATTAAACCTGTGAAATCCTGCAAAGCAATGGCAATTGAAAACGAGTTTTGACCGCCAGGGGAAAAAAATTATTAGTTCTGTTGGTGATGGAAGCCAAAACATCCCATCATTCGGCAACAAAGCCAAGAACTTCATATATTGTAGTTTGATAGGGTATTATTTCAACACCAAGAGCAGATTGCTTTTACTGGGGATTGAACCAGTGTTAAGGAGATGTGATGACTACTACACTATGAAATCTTCTGGAAAGTTACTGTGTATTGGCAAGCAGAGCAGAATTGTAACTGATGGGGCCTTTTTATTGCTGAAGAAAAGTGTTTTTGGTAATGAAACATTTACAATTTTTATTACATATTTTACCAGTTTTATTCCTACAAAGGGATATTGCTTAAATTGAAGTTTACATTGAATGTGTTACTTTTTTCTACACAGTTTAATCGTTTGCTTTTGTATTTATGGGAACTATAAATTTTGAAACAAACAGGATTGTTCTAATATGGGATTATGTTTTCTGCTAAAATGTTCAATAAAAAAGAAACCCAAAATCGTAGTTCTCCTTGTGATAGAAGCCAAAATGTATTGTCATTTGGCAACGAAACCAAGAATTTCATACTTTACAGGTTAATAGGAAATTACTTCAACACCGAACACAGATTGGTTTCACAGGGTATTGAACCCAGAACGTTCTGCATAGGAAGCAGACTTGATGACCACCACACTTTAAAACCTGTGATTCCTGCAAAGTAATGGCAATTAGAGACGAAATTTAACTGCCAGGAAAAAAAAAATTCGCAGTTCTGTTGGTTATGGAAGCTAAAACATCCCGTCATTCGGCAACAAAGCAGAGAACTTCATATATTGTAGTTTGATAGGGTATTATTTCAACACCAAGAACAGATTGCTTTTACTGGGGATTGAACCATTGTTAAGCAGACGTGATGACTACTACACTATGAAACCTTCTGGAAAGTTACTATGTATTGGCAAGCAGAGCAGAATTGTAACTGACGGGGCCTTTTTATTGCTGAAGAAAAGTGTTTTTGGTAATGAAACATTTACATTTTTTATTACATATTTTACCAGTTTTATTCCTACAAAGGGATATTGCTTAAATTGAAGATTACATTGAATGTGTTACTTTTTTCTACACAGTTTAATCGTTTGCTTTTGTATTTATGGGAACTATAAATTTTGAAACAAACAGGATTGTTATAATATGGGATTATGTTTTCTGCTAAAATGTTCAATAAAAAAGAAACGCAAAATCGTAGTTCTCCTTGTGATAGAAGCCAAAATGTGTTGTCATTTGGCAACGAAACCAAGAATTTCATACTTTACAGGTTGATAGGAAATTACTTCAACACCGAAACAGATTGGTTTCACTGGGTATTGAACCCAGAACGTTCTGCATATAAAGCAGACTTGATGACCACCACACTTTAAAACCTGTGATTCCTGCAAAGTAATGGCAATTAGAGACGAAATTTGACTGCCAGGAAAAAAAAAATTCGTAGTTGTGTTGGTTATGGAAGCTAAAACATCCCGTCATTCGGCAAAAAAGCCAAGAACTTCATGTATTGCAGTTGGATAGGGTATTATTTCAACACCAAGAAGAGACTGGTTTCACTGGGGATTGAACCCAGGACCTTCTGAGTGTTAAGCAGACGTGATGACCACTACACTATGAAACCTGTGAAATCCTGCAAAGCAATGGCAATTGGAGACGAGTTGTGACCGCCAGGGAAAAAAAAAAAAAATCTTAGTTCTGTTGGTGATGGAAGCCAAAACATCCCATCATTCTGCAACAAAGTCAAGAACTGCATATATTGTAGTTTGATAGGGTATTATTTCAACACCAAGAACAGACTGGTTTTACTGGGGATTAAACACAGGACCTTCTACGTGTTTAGCAGACATGATGACCACTACACTATGATTCCTAATGAAAAGTTACTGTTTATTGGCTAGCAGAGCAGAATTGTGATTGACAGGGCCTTTTTATTGCTGAAGGAAAGTATTTTTGGTAATGAAACATTTCCAATTTTTATTACATATTTTACGAGTTTTATTCCTACAAAGGGATATTGCTTAAATTGAAGTTTACATTGAATGTGTTACTTTTTTCTACATAGTTTAGTCGTTTGCTTTTGTATTTATAAGAACTATATATTTTAAAACAAACAGGTTTTTTTATAATATGGGATTATGTTTTCTGCTAAAATGTTCAATAAAAAAGAAACCCAAAATCGTAGTTCTCCTTGTGATAGAAGCCAAAATGTATTGTCATTTGGCAACGAAACCAAGAATTTCATACTTTACAGGTTGATAGGAAATTACTTCAACACCGAAAACAGACTGGTTTAACTGGGTATTGAATCCAGAACGTTCTGCATATGAAGCAGACTTGATGACCACCACACTTTAAAACCTGTGAAATCCTGCAAAGTAATGGCAATTAGAGACGAGTTTTGACTGCCAGGAAAAAAAAAAAATTCGTAGTTCTGTTGGTTATGGAAGCTAAAACATCCCGTCATTCGGCAACAAAGCCAAGAACTTCATGTATTGTAGTTGGATAAAGTATTATTTCAACACCAAGAACAGACTGGTTTTACTGGGGATTAAACCCAGGACTTTCTGCGTGTTAAGCAGACGTGATGACCACTACACTATGAATCTTAATGAAAAGTTACTGTGTATTGGCTAGCAGAGCAGAATTGTGACTGACGGGGCCTTTTTATTGCTGAAGGAAAGTATTTTTGGTAATGAAACATTTACAATTTTTATTACATATTTTACCAGTTTTATTCCTACAAAGGGATATTGCTTAAATTGAAGTTTACATTGAATGTGTTACTTTTTTCTACACAGTTTAATCGTTTGCTTTTGTATTTATGGGAACTATAAATTTTGAAACAAACAGGATTGTTATAATATGGGATTATGTTTCTGCTAAAATGTTCAATAAAAAAGAAACCCAAAATCGTAGTTCTCCTTGTGATAGAAGCCAAAATGTATTGTCATTTGGCAACGAAACCAAGAATTTCATACTTTACAGGTTGATGATGTTGGTGATGGAAGCCAAAACATCCTATCATTCGGCAACAAAGCCAAGAACTTCATATATTGTAGTTTGATAGGGTATTATTTCAACACCAAGAACAGATTGCTTTTACTGGGGATTGAACCAGTGTTAAGCAGACGTGATGGCTACTACACTATGAAACCTTCTGGAAAGTTACTGTGTATTGGCAAGCAGAGCAGAATTGTAACTGATGGGGCCTTTTTATTGCTGAAGAAAAGTGTTTTTGGTAATGAAACATTTACAATTTTTATTACATATTTTACCAGTTTTATTCCTACAAAGGGATATTGCTTAAATTGAAGTTTACATTGAATGTGTTACTTTTTTCTACACAGTTTAATCGTTTGCTTTTGTATTTATGGGAACTATAAATTTTGAAACAAACAGGATTGTTATAATATGGGATTATGTTTTCTGCTAAAATGTTCAATAAAAAAGAAACGCAAAATCGTAGTTCTCCTTGTGATAGAAGCCAAAATGTATTGTCATTTGGCAACGAAACCAAGAATTTCATACTTTACAGGTTGATAGGAAATTACTTCAACACCGAAAACAGATTGGTTTCACTGGGTATTGAACCCAGAACGTTCTGCATATGAAACAGACTTGATGACCACCACACTTTAAAACCTGTGATTCCTGCAAAGTAATGGCAATTAGAGACGAAATTTGACTGCCGGGAAAAAAAAAAAATTCGTAGTTCCGTTGGTTATGGAAGCTAAAACATCCCGTCATTCGGCAACAAAGCCAAGAAATTCATGTATTGCAGTTGGATAGGGTATTATTTCAACACCAAGAAGAGACTGGTTTCACTGGGGATTGAACCCAGGACCTTCTGCGTGTTAAGCAGACGTGATAACCACTACACTATGAAACCTGTGAAATCCTGCAAAGCAATGGCAATTGGAGACGAGTTTTGACCGCCAGGGAAAAAAAAAAAAATTCAAAGTTCTGTTGGTGATGGAAGACAAAACATCCTGTTATTCGGCAACAAAGCCAAGAAATTCATATATTGTAGTTGGATAGGGTATTATTTCAACACCAAGAAGAGATTGGTTTCACTGGGGATTGAACCCAGGACCTTCTGCGTGTTAAGCAGACGTGATGACCACTACACTATGAAACCTGATGAAACGTTACTGTGTATTGGCTAGCAGAGCAGAATTGTGACTGACGGGGCCTTTTTATTGCTGAAGAAAAGTGTTTTTGGTAATGAAACATTTACAATTTTTATTACATATTTTACCAGTTTTATTCCTACAAAGGGATATTGCTTAAATTGAAGTTTACATTGAATGTGTTACTTTTTTCTACACAGTTTAGTCGTTTGCTTTCGTATTTATGGGAACTATATATTTTTAAACAAACAGGATTTTTATAATATGGGATTATGTTTTCTGCTAAAATGGACAATAAAAAGAAACCCAAAATAGTAGTTCTCTTTGTGATGGAAGCCAAAATGTATTGTCATTTGGCAACGAAACCAAGAATTTTATATATTACAGGTTGATAGCAAATTACTTCAACAGCGAAAACGGATTGGTTTCACTGGGGATTGAACCCAGGACCTTCTGCGTGTGAAGCAGATGGGATGACCACAACACTATGAAACCTGTGAAATCCTGCAAAGCAATGGAAATTGAAAACGAGTTTTGACCACAAGGGGAAAAAAATTATTAGTTCTGTTGGTGATGGAAGCCAAAACATCCCATCATTCGGCAACAAAGCCAAGAACTTCATATATTGTAGTTTGATAGGGTATTATTTAAACACCAAGAACAGATTGCTTTTACTGGGGATTGAACCAGTGTTAAGCAGACGTGATGACTACTACACTATGAAACCTTCTGGAAAGTTACTGTGTATTGGCAAGCAGAGCAGAATTGTAACTGATAGGGCCTTTTTATTGCTGAAGAAAAGTGTTTTTGGTAATAAAACATTTACAATTTTTATTACATATTTTACCAGTTTTATTCCTACAAAGGGATATTGCTTAAATTGAAGTTTACATTGAATGTGTTACTTTTTTCTACACAGTTTAATCGTTTGCTTTTGTATTTATGGGAACTATAAATTTTGAAACAAACAGGATTGTTATAATATGGGATTATGTTTTCTGCTAAAATGTTCAATAAAAAAGAAACCCAAAATCGTAGTTCTCCTTGTGATAGAAGCCAAAATGTATTGTCATTTGGCAACGAAACCAAGAATTTCATACTTTACAGGTTAATAGGAAATTACTTCAACACCGAAAACAAATTGGTTTCACTAGGTATTGAACCCAGAACGTTCTGCATTTGAAGCAGACTTGATGACCACCACACTTTAAAACCTGTGATTCCTGCAAAGTAATGGCATTTAGAGACGAAATTTGACTGCCAGGAAAAAAAAAAAATTCGTAGTTCTGTTGGTTATGGAAGCTAAGACATCCCGTCATTCGGCAACAAAGCCAAGAACTTCATGTATTGCAGTTGGATAGGGTATTATTTCAATGCCAAGAAGAGACTGGTTTCACTGGGGATTGAACCCAGGACCTTCTGCGTGTTAAGCAGACGTGATAACCACTACACTATGAAACCTGTGAAATCCTGCAAAGCAATGGCAATTGGAGACGAGTTTTGACCGCCAGGGAAAAAAAAAAAAATTCAAAGTTCTGTTGGTGATGGAAGACAAAACATCCTGTTATTCGGCAACAAAGCCAAGAAATTCATATATTGTAGTTGGATAGGGTATTATATCAACACCAAGAAGAGATTGGTTTCACTGGGGATTGAACCCAGGACCTTCTGCGTGTTAAGCAGACGTGCTGAAAACTACACTATGAAACCTGATGAAAAGTTACTGTGTATTGGCTAGCAGAGCAGAATTGTGACTGACGGGGCCTTTTTATTGCTGAAGGAAAGTATTTTTGGTAATGAAACATTTACAATTTTTATTACATATTTTACCAGTTTTATTCCTACAAAGGGATATTGCTTAAATTGAAGTTTACATTGAATGTGTTACTTTTTTCTACACAGTTTAGTCGTTTGCTTTTGTATTTATGGGAACTATATATTTTTAAACATACAGGATTTTTATAATATGGGATTATGTTTTCTGCTAAAATGGACAATAAAAAAGAAACCCAAAATAGTAGTTCTCTTTGTGATGGAAGCCAAAATGTATTGTCATTTGGCAACGAAACCAAGAATTTTATATATTACAGGTTGATAGCAAATGACTTCAACAGCGAAAACAGATTGGTTTCACTGGGGATTGAACCAAGGACCTTCTGCGTGTGAAGCAGACGTGATGACCACTACACTATGAAACCTGTGAAATCCTGCAAAGCAATGGCAATTGAAAACGAGTTTTGACAGCCAGGGGAAAAAAATTATTAGTTCTGTTGGTGATGGAAGCCAACACATCCCATCATTCGGCAACAAAGCCAAGAACTTCATGTATTGCAGTTGGATAAGGTATTATTTCAAGACCAAGAACAGACTGGTTTTACTGAAGATTAAATCCAGGACCTTCTGCGTGTTAAGCAGACGTGATGACCACTACACTATGAAACCTGTGAAATCCTGTTGATAGAAAATTACTTCAACAGCGAAAACAGATTGGTTTCACTGGGGATTGAACCCAGGACCTTCTGCGTGTGAAGCAGACGTGATGACCACTACACTATGAAACCTGTGAAATCCTGCAAAGCAATGGCAATTGAAAACGAGTTTTGAAAGCCAGGGGAAAAAAATTATTAGTTCTGTTGGTGATGGAAGCCAAAACATCCCATCATTCGGCAACAAAGCCAAGAACTTCATATATTGTAGTTTGATAGGGTATTATTTCAACACCAAGAACAGATTGCTTTTACTGGGGATTGAACCAGTGTTAAGCAGACGTGATGACTACTACACTATGAAACCTTCTGGAAAGTTACTGTGTATTGGCAAGCAGAGCAGAATTGTAACTGATGGGGCCTTTTTATTGCTGAAGAAAAGTGTTTTGGTAATGAAACATTTACAATTTTTATTACATATTTTACCAGTTTTATTCCTACAAAGGGATATTGCTTAAATTGAAGATTACATTGAATGTGTTACTTTTTTCTACACAGTTTAATCGTTTGCTTTTGTATTTATGGGAACTATAAATTTTGAAACAAACAGGATTGTTATAATATGGGATTATGTTTTCTGCTAAAATGTTCAATAAAAAAGAAACCCAAAATCGTAGTTCTCCTTGTGATAAAAGCCAAAAGGTATAGTCATTTGGCAACGAAACCAAGAATTTCATACTTTACAGGTTGATAGGAAATTACTTCAACACCGAAAACAGATTGGTTTCACTGGGTATTGAACCCAGAACGTTCTGCATATGAAGCAGACTTGATGACCACCACACTTTAAAACCTGTGATTCCTGCAAAGTAATGGCAATTAGAGATGAAATTTGACTGCTAGGAGAAAAAAAAATTCGTAGTTCTGTTGGTTATGGAAGCTAAAACATCCCGTCATTTGGCAACAAAGCCAAGAACTTCATGTATTGCAGTTGGATAGGGTATCATTTTAACACCAAGAACAGACTGGTTTTACTGGGGATTAAACACAGGACCTTCTGCATGTTAAGCAGACGTGATGACCACTACACTATAAAACCTGTGAAATCCTGTTGATAGCAAATTACTTCAAAAGCGAAAAACAGATTGGTTTCACTGGGGATTGAACCCAGGACCTTCTGCGTGTGAAGCAGACGTGATGACCACTACACTATGAAACCTGTGAAATCCTGCAAAGCAATGGCAATTGAAAACGAGTTTTGACCGCCAGGGGAAAAAAATTATTAGTTCTGTTGGTGATGGAAGCCAAAACATCCCATCATTCGGCAACAAAGCCAAGAACTTCATATATTGTAGTTTGATAGGGTATTATTTCAACACCAAGAACAGATTGCTTTTACTGGGGATTGAACCAGTGTTAAGCAGATGTGATGACTACTACACTATGAAATCTTCTGGAAAGTTACTGTGTATTGGCAAGCAGAGGAGAATTGTAACTGATGGGGCCTTTTTATTGCTGAAGAAAAGTGTTTTTGGTAATGAAACATTTACAATTTTTATTACATATTTTACCAGTTTTATTCCTACAAAGGGATATTGCTTAAATTGAAGTTTACATTGAATGTGTTACTTTTTTCTACACAGTTTAATCGTTTGCTTTTGTATTTATGGGAACTATAAATTTTGAAACAAACAGGATTGTTATAATATGGGATTATGTTTTCTGCTAAAATGTTCAATAAAAAAGAAACCCAAAATCGTAGTTCTCCTTGTGATAGAAGCCAAAATGTATTGTCATTTGGCAACGAAACCAAGAATTTCATACTTTACAGGTTAATAGGAAATTACTTCAACACCGAAAACAGATTGGTTTCACTGGGTATTGAACCCAGAACGTTCTGCATATGAAGCAGACTTGATGACCACCACACTTTAAAACCTGTGATTCCTGCAAAGTAATGGCAATTAGAGACGAAATTTGACTGCCAGGAAAAAAAAAAAAATCGTAGTTCTGTTGGTTATGGAAGCTAAAACATCCCGTCATTCGGCAACAAAGCCAAGAACTTCTTGTATTGCAGTTGGATAGGGTATTATTTCAACACCAAGAACAGACTAGTTATACTGGGGATTAAACCCAGGACCTTCTGCGTGTTAAGCAGACGTGATGACCACTACACTATGAAACCTGTGAAATCCTGTTGATAGCAAATTACTTCAACACCGAAAACGGATTGGTTTCACTGGGGATTGAACCCAGAACGTTCTGCATATGAAGCAGACTTGATGACCACCACACTTTAAAACCTGTGATTCCTGCAAAGTAATGGCAATTAGAGACGAAATTTGACTGCCAGGAAAAAAAAAAATTCGTAGTTCTGTTGGTTATGGAAGCTAAAACATCCCGTCATTCGGCAACAAAGCCAAGAACTTCATGTATTGCAGTTGGATAGGGTATTATTTCAACACCAAGAAGAGACTGGTTTCACTGGGGATTGAACCCAGGACCTTCTGCGTATTAAGCAGACGTGATGACCACTACACTATGAAACCTGTGAAATCCTGCAAAGCAATGGCAATTGGAGATGAGTTTTGACCGCCAGGGAAAAAAAAAAAATATTCTTAGTTCTGTTGGTGATGGAAGCCAAAACATCCCATCATTCTGCAACAAAGCCAAGAACTTCATATATTGTAGTTTGATAGGGTATTATTTCAACACCAAGAACATACTGGTATTACTGGGGATTAAACCCAGGACCTTCTACGTGTTAAGCAGACATGATGACCACTACACTATGAATCCTGATGAAAAGTTACTGTGTATTGGCTAGCAGAGCAGAATTGTGACTGACAGGGCCTTTTTATTGCTGAAGGAAAGTATTTTTGGTAATGAAACATTTCCAATTTTTATTACATATTTTACGAGTTTTATTCCTACAAAGGGATATTGCTTAAATTGAAGTTTACATTGAATGTGTTACTTTTTTCTACATAGTTTAGTCGTTTGCTTTTGTATTTATGGGAACTATATATTTTAAAACAAACAGGTTTTTTTATAATATGGGATTATGTTTTCTGCTAAAATGTTCAATAAAAAAGAAACCCAAAATCGTAGTTCTCCTTGTGATAGAAGCCAAAATGTATTGTCATTTGGCAACGAAACCAAGAATTTCATACTTTACAGGTTGATAGAAAATTACTTCAACACCGAAAACAGATTGGTTTAACTGGGTATTGAATCCAGAACGTTCTGCATATGAAGCAGACTTAATGACCAGCACACTTTAAAACCTGTGAAATCCTGCAAAGTAATGGCAATTAGAGACGAGTTTTGACTGCCAGGAAAAAAACAAATTCGTAGTTCTGTTGGTTATGGAAGCTAAAACATTCCGTCATTCGGCAACAAAGCCAAGAACTTCATGTATTGTAGTTGGATAAGGTATTATTTCAACAACAAGAACAGACTGGTTTTACTGGGGATTAAACCCAGGACTTTCTGCGTGTTAAGCAGACGTGAAGACCACTACACTATGAATCTTAATGAAAAGTTACTGTGTATTGGCTAGCAGAGCAGAATTGTGACTGACGGGGCCTTTTTATTGCTGAAGAAAAGTATTTTTGGTAATGAAACATTTCCAATTTTTATTACATATTTTACCAGTTTTATTCCTACAAAGGTATATTGCTTAAATTGAAGTTTACATTGAATGTGTTACTTTTTTCTACACAGTTTAATCGTTTGCTTTTGTATTTATGGGAACTATAAATTTTGAAACAAACAGGATTGTTATAATATGGGATTATGTTTTCTGCTAAAATGTTCAATAAAAAAGAAACCCAAAATCGTAGTTCTCCTTGTGATAGAAGCCAAAATGTATTGTCATTTGGCAACGAAACCAAGAATTTCATACTTTACAGGTTGATAGGAAATTACTTCAACACCGAAAACAGATTGGTTTCACTGGGAATTGAACCCAGAACGTTCTGCATATGAAGCAGACTTGATGACCACCACACTTTAAAACCTGTGATTCCTGCAAAGTAATGGCAATTAGAGACGAAATTTGACTGCCAGGAAAAAAAAAAAATTCGTAGTTCCGTTGGTTATGGAAGCTAAAACATCCCGTCATTCGGCAACAAAGCCAAGAACTTCATGTATTGCAGTTGGATAGGGTATTATTTCAACACCAAGAAGAGACTGGTTTCACTGGGGATTGAACCAAGGACCTTCTGCGTGTTAAGCAGACGGGATAACCACTACACTATGAAACCTGTGAAATCCTGCAAAGCAATGGCAATTGGAGACGAGTTTTTAACCGCCAGGGAAAAAAAAAAAAAATTCAAAGTTCTGTTGGTGATGTAAGACAAAACATCCTGTTATTCGGCAACAAAGCCAAGAAATTCATATATTGTAGTTGGATAGGGTATTATTTCAACACCAAGAAGAGTTTGGTTTCACTGGGGATTGAACCCAGTACCTTTAGCGCGTTAAGCAGACGTGATGACCACTACACTATGAAACCTGATGAAAAGTTACTGTGTATTGGCTAGCAGAGCAGAATTGTGACTGACGGGGCCTTTTTATTGCTGAAGGAAAGTATTTTTGGTAATGAAACATTTACAATTTTTATTACATATTTTACCAGTTTTATTCCTACAAAGGGATATTGCTTAAATTGAAGTTTACATTGAATGTGTTACTTTTTTCTACACAGTTTAGTCATTTGCTTTTGTATTTATGGGAACTATATATTTTTAAACAAACAGGATTTTTATAATATGGGATTATGTTTTCTGCTAAAATGGACAATAAAAAAGAAACCCAAAATAGTAGTTCCCTTTGTGATGGAAGCCAAAATGTATTGTCATTTGGCAACGAAACCAAGAATTTTATATATTACAGGTTGATAGCAAATTACTTCAACAGCGAAAACAGATTGGTTTCACTAGGGATTGAACCCAGGACCTTCTGCGTGTGAAGCAGATGTGATGACCACTACACTATGAAACCTGTGAAATCCTGCAAAGCAATGGCAATTGAAAACGAGTTTTGACAGCCAGGGGAAAAAAATTATTAGTTCTGTTGGTGATGGAAGCCAAAACATCCCATCATTCGGCAACAAAGCCAAGAACTTCATATATTGTAGTTTGATAGGGTATTATTTCAACACCAAGAACAGATTGCTTTTACTGGGGATTGAACCAGTGTTAAGCAGACGTGATGACTACTACACTATAAAACCTTCTGGAAAGTTACTGTGTATTGGCAAGCAGAGCAGAATTGTAACTGATGGGGCCTTTTTATTGCTGAAGAAAAGTGTTTTTGGTAATGAAACATTTACAATTTTTATTACATATTTTACCAGTTTTATTCCTACAAAGGGATATTGCTTAAATTGAAGATTACATTGAATGTGTTACTTTTTTCTACACAGTTTAATCGTTTGCTTTTGTATTTATGGGAACTATAAATTTTGAAACAAACAGGATTGTTCTAATATGGGATTATGTTTTCTGCTAAAATGTTCAATAAAAAAGAAACCCAAAATCGTAGTTCTCCTTGTGATAGAAGCCAAAATGTATAGTCATTTGGCAACGAAACCAAGAATTTCATACTTTACAGGTTGATAGGAAATTACTTCAACACCGAAAACAGATTGGTTTCACTGGGTATTGAACCCAGAACGATCTGCATATGAAGCAGACTTGATGACCACCACACTTTAAAACCTGTGATTCCTGCAAAGTAATGGCAATTAGAGACGAAATTTGACTGCCATGAAAAAAAAAATTCGTAGTTCTGTTGGTTATGGAAGCTAAAACATCCCGTCATTCCGCAACAAAGCCAAGAACTACATGTATTGCAGTTGGATAGGGTATTATTTCAACACCAAGAACAGACTGGTTTTACTGGGGATTAAACCCAGGACCTTCTGCGTGTTAAGCAGACGTGATGACCTTCTACGTGTTAAGCAGACATGATGACCACTACACTATGAATCCTGATGAAAAGTTACTGTGTATTGGCTAGCAGAGCAGAATTGTGACTGACAGGGCCTTTTTATTGCTGAAGGAAAGTATTTTTGGTAATGAAACATTTACAATTTTTATTACATATTTTACCAGTTTTATTCCTACAAAGGGATATTGCTTAAATTGAAGTTTACATTGAATGTGTTACTTTTTTCTACACAGTTTAGTCGTTTGCTTTTGTATTTATGGGAACTATATATTTTTAAACAAACATGATTTTTATAATATGGGATTATGTTTTCTGCTAAAATGGACAATAAAAAAGAAACCCAAAATAGTAGTTCTCTTTGTGATGGAAGCCAAAATGTATTGTCATTTGGCAACGAAACCAAGAATTTTATATATTACAGGTTGATAGCAAATTACTTCAACAGCGAAAACAGATTGGTTTCACTGGCGATTGAACCCAGGACCTTCTGCGTGTGAAGCAGACGTGATGACCACTACACTATGAAACCTGTGAAATCCTGCAAAGAAATGGCAATTGAAAACGAGTTTTGACAGCCAGGGGAAAAAATTATTAGTTCTGTTGGTGATGGAAGCCAAAACATCCCATCATTCGGCAACAAAGCCAAGAACTTCATATATTGTAGTTTGATAGGGTATTATTTCAACACCAAGAACAGACTGGTTTTACTGGGGATTAAACCCAGGACCTTCTGCGTGTTAAGCAGACGTGATGACCACTACACTATGAAACCTGTGAAATCCTGTTGATAGCAAATTACTTCAACAGCGAAAATGGATTGGTTTCACTGGGGATTGAACCCAGGACCTTCTGCGTGTAAAGCAGACGTGATGACCACTACACTATGAAACCTGTGAAATCCTGCAAAGCAATGGCAATTGAAAACGAGTTTTGACCGCCAGGGGAAAAAAATTATTAGTTCTGTTGGTGATGGAAGCCAAAACATCCCATCATTCGGCAACAAAGCCAAGAACTTCATATATTGTAGTTTGATAGTGTATTATTTCAACACCAAGAACAGATTGCTTTTACTGGGGATTGAACCAGTGTTAAGCAGATGTGATGACTACTACACTATGAAACCTTCTGGAAAGTCACTGTGTATTGGCAAGCAGAGCAGAATTGTAACTGATGGGGCCTTTTTATTGCTGAAGAAAAGTATTTTTGGTAATGAAACATTTACAATTTTTATTACATATTTTACCAGTTTTATTCCTACAAAGGGAAATTGCTTAAATTGAAGTTTACATTGAATGTGTTACTTTTTTCTACACAGTTTAATCGTTTGCTTTTGTATTTATGGGAACTATAAATTTTGAAACAAACAGGATTGTTATAATATGGGATTATGTTTTCTGCTAAAATGTTCAATAAAAAAGAAACCCAAAATCGTAGTTCTCCTTGTGATAGAAGCCAAAATGTATTGTCATTTGGCAACGAAACCAAGAATTTCATACTTTACAGGTTGAAAGGAAATTACTTCAACACCGAAAACAGATTGGTTTCACTGGGTATTGAACCCAGAACGTTCTGCATATGAAGCAGACTTGATGACCACCACACTTTAAAACCTGTGATTCCTGCAAAGTAATGGCAATTAGAGACGAAATTTGACTGCCAGGAAAAAAAAAAAATTCGTAGTTCCGTTGGTTATGGAAGCTAAAACATCCCGTCATTCGGCAACAAAGCCAAGAACTTCATGTATTGCAGTTGGATAGGGTATTATTTCAACACCAAGAACAGACTGGTTTTACTGGGGATTAAACCCAGGACCTTCTGCGTGTTAAGCAGACGTGATGACCTTCTACGTGTTAAGCAGACATGATGACCACTACACTATGAATCCTGATGAAAAGTTACTGTGTATTGGCTAGCAGAGCAGAATTGTGACTGACAGGGCCTTTTTACTGCTGAAGGAAAGTATTTTTGGTAATGAAACATTTACAATTTTTATTACATATTTTACCAGTTTTATTCCTACAAAGGGATATTGCTTAAATTGAAGTTTACATTGAATGTGTTACTTTTTTCTACACAGTTTAGTCGTTTGCTTTTGTATTTATGGGAACTATATATTTTTAAACAAACATGATTTTTATAATATGGGATTATGTTTTCTGCTAAAATGGACAATAAAAAAGAAACCCAAAATAGTAGTTCTCTTTGTGATGGAAGCCAAAATGTATTGTCATTTGGCAACGAAACCAAGAATTTTATATATTACAGGTTGATAGCAAATTACTTCAACAGCGAAAACAGATTGGTTTTACTGGCGATTGAACCCAGGACCTTCTGCGTGTGAAGCAGACGTGATGACCACTACACTATGAAACCTGTGCAATCCTGCAAAGAAATGGCAATTGAAAACGAGTTTTGACAGCCAGGGGAAAAAATTATTAGTTCTGTTGGTGATGGAAGCCAAAACATCCCATCATTCGGCAACAAAGCCAAGAACTTCATATATTGTAGTTTGATAGGGTATTATTTCAACACCAAGAACAGACTGGTTTTACTGGGGATTAAACCCAGGACCTTCTGCGTGTTAAGCAGACGTGATGACCACTACACTATGAAACCTGTGAAATCCTGTTGATAGCAAATTACTTCAACAGCGAAAATGGATTGGTTTCACTGGGGATTGAACCCAGGACCTTCTGCGTGTAAAGCAGACGTGATGACCACTACACTATGAAACCTGTGAAATCCTGCAAAGCAATGGCAATTGAAAACGAGTTTTGACCGCCAGGGGAAAAAAATTATTAGTTCTGTTGGTGATGGAAGCCAAAACATCCCATCATTCGGCAACAAAGCCAAGAACTTCATATATTGTAGTTTGATAGGGTATTATTTCAACACCAAGAACAGACTGGTTTTACTGGGGATTAAACCCAGGACCTTCTGCGTGTTAAGCAGACGTGATGACCACTACACTATGAAACCTGTGAAATCCTGCTGATAGCAAATTACTTCAACAGCGAAAATGGATTGGTTTCACTGGGGATTGAACCCAGGACCTTCTGCGTGTAAAGCAGACGTGATGACCACTACACTATGAAACCTGTGAAATCCTGCAAAGCAATGGCAATTGAAAACGAGTTTTGACCGCCAGGGGAAAAAAATTATTAGTTCTGTTGGTGATGGAAGCCAAAACATCCCATCATTCGGCAACAAAGCCAAGAACTTCATATATTGTAGTTTGATAGTGTATTATTTCAACACCAAGAACAGATTGCTTTTACTGGGGATTGAACCAGTGTTAAGCAGATGTGATGACTACTACACTATGAAACCTTCTGGAAAGTCACTGTGTATTGGCAAGCAGAGCAGAATTGTAACTGATGGGGCCTTTTTATTGCTGAAGAAAAGTGTTTTTGGTAATGAAACATTTACAATTTTTATTACATATTTTACCAGTTTTATTCCTACAAAGGGATATTGCTTAAATTGAAGATTACATTGAATGTGTTACTTTTTTCTACACAGTTTAATCGTTTGCTTTTGTATTTATGGGAACTATAAATTTTGAAACAAACAGGATTGTTATAATATGGGATTATGTTTTCTGCTAAAATGTTCAATAAAAAAGAAACCCAAAATCGTAGTTCTCCTTGTGATAGAAGCCAAAATGTATAGTCATTTGGCAACGAAACCAAGAATTTCATACTTTACAGGTTGATAGGAAATTACTTCAACACCGAAAACAGATTGGTTTCACTGGGTATTGAACCCAGAACGTTCTGCATATGAAGCAGACTTGATGACCACCACACTTTAAAACCTGTGATTCCTGCAAAGTAATGGCAATTAGAGACGAAATTTGACTGCCAGGAAAAAAAAAAAATTCGTAGTTCTGTTGGTTATGGAAGCTAAAACATCCCGTCATTCGGCAACAAAGCCAAGAACTTCATGTATTGCAGTTGGATAGGGTATTATTTCAACACCAAGAAGAGACTGGTTTCACTGGGGATTGAACCCAGGACCTTCTGCGTATTAAGCAGACGTGATGACCACTTCACTATGAAACCTGTGAAATCCTGCAAAGCAATGGCAATTGGAGATGAGTTTTGACCGCCAGGGAAAAAAAAAATAATTCTTAGTTCTGTTGGTGATGGAAGCCAAAACATCCCATCATTCTGCAACAAAGCCAAGAACTTCATATATTGTAGTTTGATAGGGTATTATTTCAACACCAAGAACAGACTGGTTTTACTGGGGATTAAACCCAGGACTTTCTACGTGTTAAGCAGACATGATGACCACTACACTATGAATCCTGATGAAAAGTTACTGTGTATTGGCTAGCAGAGCAGAATTGTGACTGACAGGGCCTTTTTATTGCTGAAGGAAAGTATTTTTGGTAATGAAACATTTCCAATTTTTATTACATATTTTACAAGTTTTATTCCTACAAAGGGATATTGCTTAAATTGAAGTTTACATTGAATGTGTTACTTTTTTCTACATAGTTTAGTCGTTTGCTTTTGTATTTATGGGAACTATATATTTTAAAACAAACAGGTTTTTTTATAATATGGGATTATGTTTTCTGCTAAAATGTTCAATAAAAAAGAAACCCAAAATCGTAGTTCTCCTTGTGATAGAAGCCAAAATGTATTGTCATTTGGCAACGAAACCAAGAATTTCATACTTTACAGGTTGATAGGAAATTACTTCAACACCGAAAACAGATTGGTTTCACTGGGTATTGAACCCAGAACGTTCTGCATATGAAGCAGACTTGATGACCACCACACTTTAAAACCTGTGATTCCTGCAAAGTAATGGCAATTAGAGACGAAATTTGACTGCCAGGAAAAAAAAAAAATTCGTAGTTCTGTTGGTTATGGAAGCTAAAACATCCCGTCATTCGGCAACAAAGCCAAGAACTTTATGTATTGTAGTTGGATAAAGTATTATTTCAACATCAAGAAGAGACTGGTTTCACTGGGGATTGAACCAAGGACCTTCTGCGTGTTAAGCAGACGTGATAACTACTACACTATGAAACCTGTGAAATCCTGCAAAGCAATGGCAATTGGAGACGAGTTTTGACCGCCAGGGAAAAAAAAAATAAATTCAAAGTTCTGTTGGTGATGTAAGACAAAACATCCTGTTATTCGGCAACAAAGCCAAGAAATTCATATATTGTAGTTGGATAGGGTATTATTTCAACACCAAGAAGAATTTGGTTTTACTGGGGATTAAACCCAGGACTTTCTGCGTGCTAAGCAGACGTGATGACCACTACACTATGAATCTTAATGAAAAGTTACTGTGTATTGGCAAGCAGAGCAGAATTGTAACTGATGGGGCCTTTTTATTGCTGAAGAAAAGTGTTTTTGGTAATGAAACATTTACAATTTTTATTACATATTTTACCAGTTTTATTCCTACAAAGGGATATTGCTTAAATTGAAGTTTACATTGAATGTGTTACTTTTTTCTACACAGTTTAATCGTTTGCTTTTCTATTTATGGGAACTATAAATTTTGAAACAAACAGGATTGTTATAATATGGGATTATGTTTTCTGCTAAAATGTTCAATAAAAAAGAAACCCAAAATCGTAGTTCTCCTTGTGATAGAAGCCAAAATGTATTGTCATTTGGCAACGAAACCAAGAATTTCATACTTTACAGGTTAATAGGAAATTACTTCAACACCGAAAACTGATTGGTTTCACTGGGTATTGAACCCAGAACTTTCTGCATATGAAGTAGACTTGATGACCACCACACTTTAAAACCTGTGATTCCTGAAAAGTAATGGCAATTAGAGACGAAATTTGACTGCCAGGAAAAAAAAAAAATTTGTAGTTCTGTTGGTTATGGAAGCTAAAACATCCCGTCATTCGGCAACAAAGCCAAGAACTTCATGTATTGCAGTTGGATAGGGTATTATTTCAACACCAAGGACAGACTGGTTTTACTGGGGATTAAACCCAGGACCTTCTGCGTGTTAAGCAGACGTGATGACCTTCTACGTGTTAAGCAGACATGATGACCACTACACTATGAATCCGGATGAAAAGTTACTGTGTATTGGCTAGCAGAGCAGAATTGTGACTGACAGGGCCTTTTTATTGCTGAAGGAAAGTATTTTTGGTAATGAAACATTTACAATTTTTATTACATATTTTACCAGTTTTATTCCTATAAAGGGATATTGCTTAAATTGAAGTTTACATTGAATGTGTTACTTTTTTCTACACAGTTTAGTCGTTTGCTTTTGTATTTATGGGAACTATATATTTTTAAACAAACATGATTTTTATAATATGGGATTATGTTTTCTGCTAAAATGGACAATAAAAAAGAAACCCAAAATAGTAGTTCTCTTTGTGATGGAAGCCAAAATGTATTGTCATTTGGCAACGAAACCAAGAATTTTATATATTACAGGTTGATAGCAAATTACTTCAACAGCGAAAACAGATTGGTTTTACTGGCGATTGAACCCAGGACCTTCTGCGTGTGAAGCAGACGTGATGACCACTACACTATGAAACCTGTGCAATCCTGCAAAGAAATGGCAATTGAAAACGAGTTTTGACAGCCAGGGGAAAAAATTATTAGTTCTGTTGGTGATGGAAGCCAAAACATCCCATCATTCGGCAACAAAGCCAAGAACTTCATATATTGTAGTTTGATAGGGTATTATTTCAACACCAAGAACAGACTGGTTTTACTGGGGATTAAACCCAGGACCTTCTGCGTGTTAAGCAGACGTGATGACCACTACACTATGAAACCTGTGAAATCCTGTTGATAGCAAATTACTTCAACAGCGAAAATGGATTGGTTTCACTGGGGATTGAACCCAGGACCTTCTGCGTGTAAAGCAGACGTGATGACCACTACACTATGAAACCTGTGAAATCCTGCAAAGCAATGGCAATTGAAAACGAGTTTTGACCGCCAGGGGAAAAAAATTATTAGTTCTGTTGGTGATGGAAGCCAAAACATCCCATCATTCGGCAACAAAGCCAAGAACTTCATATATTGTAGTTTGATAGGGTATTATTTCAACACCAAGAACAGACTGGTTTTACTGGGGATTAAACCCAGGACCTTCTGCGTGTTAAGCAGACGTGATGACCACTACACTATGAAACCTGTGAAATCCTGCTGATAGCAAATTACTTCAACAGCGAAAATGGATTGGTTTCACTGGGGATTGAACCCAGGACCTTCTGCGTGTAAAGCAGACGTGATGACCACTACACTATGAAACCTGTGAAATCCTGCAAAGCAATGGCAATTGAAAACGAGTTTTGACCGCCAGGGGAAAAAAATTATTAGTTCTGTTGGTGATGGAAGCCAAAACATCCCATCATTCGGCAACAAAGCCAAGAACTTCATATATTGTAGTTTGATAGGGTATTATTTCAACACCAAGAACAGATTGCTTTTACTGGGGATTGAACCAGTGTTAAGCAGATGTGATGACTACTACACTATGAAACCTTCTGGAAAGTCACTGTGTATTGGCAAGCAGAGCAGAATTGTAACTGATGGGGCCTTTTTATTGCTGAAGAAAAGTGTTTTTGGTAATGAAACATTTACAATTTTTATTACATATTTTACCAGTTTTATTCCTACAAAGGGATATTGCTTAAATTGAAGATTACATTGAATGTGTTACTTTTTTCTACACAGTTTAATCGTTTGCTTTTGTATTTATGGGAACTATAAATTTTGAAACAAACAGGATTGTTATAATATGGGATTATGTTTTCTGCTAAAATGTTCAATAAAAAAGAAACCCAAAATCGTAGTTCTCCTTGTGATAGAAGCCAAAATGTATAGTCATTTGGCAACGAAACCAAGAATTTCATACTTTACAGGTTGATAGGAAATTACTTCAACACCGAAAACAGATTGGTTTCACTGGGTATTGAACCCAGAACGTTCTGCATATGAAGCAGACTTGATGACCACCACACTTTAAAACCTGTGATTCCTGCAAAGTAATGGCAATTAGAGACGAAATTTGACTGCCAGGAAAAAAAAAAAATTCGTAGTTCTGTTGGTTATGGAAGCTAAAACATCCCGTCATTCGGCAACAAAGCCAAGAACTTCATGTATTGCAGTTGGATAGGGTATTATTTCAACACCAAGAAGAGACTGGTTTCACTGGGGATTGAACCCAGGACCTTCTGCGTATTAAGCAGACGTGATGACCACTTCACTATGAAACCTGTGAAATCCTGCAAAGCAATGGCAATTGGAGATGAGTTTTGACCGCCAGGGAAAAAAAAAATAATTCTTAGTTCTGTTGGTGATGGAAGCCAAAACATCCCATCATTCTGCAACAAAGCCAAGAACTTCATATATTGTAGTTTGATAGGGTATTATTTCAACACCAAGAACAGACTGGTTTTACTGGGGATTAAACCCAGGACTTTCTACGTGTTAAGCAGTCATGATGACCACTACACTATGAATCCTGATGAAAAGTTACTGTGTATTGGCTAGCAGAGCAGAATTGTGACTGACAGGGCCTTTTTATTGCTGAAGGAAAGTATTTTTGGTAATGAAACATTTCCAATTTTTATTACATATTTTACAAGTTTTATTCCTACAAAGGGATATTGCTTAAATTGAAGTTTACATTGAATGTGTTACTTTTTTCTACATAGTTTAGTCGTTTGCTTTTGTATTTATGGGAACTATATATTTTAAAACAAACAGGTTTTTTTATAATATGGGATTATGTTTTCTGCTAAAATGTTCAATAAAAAAGAAACCCAAAATCGTAGTTCTCCTTGTGATAGAAGCCAAAATGTATTGTCATTTGGCAACGAAACCAAGAATTTCATACTTTACAGGTTGATAGGAAATTACTTCAACACCGAAAACAGATTGGTTTCACTGGGTATTGAATCCAGAACGTTCTGCATATGAAGCAGACTTGATGACCACCACACTTTAAAACCTGTGAAATCCTGCAAAGTAATGGCAATTAGAGACGAGTTTTGACTGCCAGGAAAAAAAAAAAATTCGTAGTTCTGTTGGTTATGGAAGCTAAAACATCCCGTCATTCGGCAACAAAGCCAAGAACTTTATGTATTGTAGTTGGATAAAGTATTATTTCAACATCAAGAACAGACTGGTTTTACTGGGGATTAAACCCAGGACTTTCTGCGTGCTAAGCAGACGTGATGACCACTACACTATGAATCTTAATAAAAAGTTACTGTGTATTGGCTAGCAGAGCAGAATTGTGACTGACGGGGCCTTTTTATTGCTGAAGGAAAGTATTTTTGGTAATGAAACATTTACAATTTTTATTACATATTTTACCAGTTTTATTCCTACAAAGGGATATTGCTTAAATTGTAGTTTACATTGAATGTGTTACTTTTTTCTACACAGTTTAATAATTTGCTTTTGTATTTATGGGAACTATAAATTTTGAAACAAACAGGATTGTTATAATATGGGATTATGTTTTCTGCTAAAATGTTCAATAAAAAAGAAACCCAAAATCGTAGTTCTCCTTGTGATAGAAGCCAAAATGTATTGTCATTTGGCAACGAAACCAAGAATTTCATACTTTACAGGTTGATAGGAAATTACTTCAACACCGAAAACAGATTGGTTTCACTGGCTATTGAACCCAGAACGTTCTGCATATGAAGCAGACTTGATGACCACCACACTTTAAAACCTGTGATTCCTGCAAAGTAATGGCAATTAGAGACAAAATTTGACTGCCAGGAAAAAAAAAAATTCGTAGTTCTGTTGGTTATGGAAGCTAAAACATCCCGTCATTCGGCAACAAAGCTAAGAACTTCATGTATTGCAGTTGGATAGGGTATTATTTCAACACCAAGAACAGACTGGTTTTACTGGGGATTAAACCCAGGGCCTTCTGCGTGTTAAGCAGACGTGATGACCACTACACTATGAAACCTGTGATATCCTGTTGATAGCAAATTACTTCAACAGCGAAAACAGATTGGTTTCACTGGGGATTGAACCCAGGACCTTCTGTGTGTGAAGCAGACGTGATAACCACTACACTATGAAACCTGTGAAATCCTGCAAAGCAATGGCAATTGAAAACGAGTTTTGACCGCCAGGGGAAAAAAATTATTAGTTCTGTTGGTGATGGAAGCCAAAACATCCCATCATTCGGCAACAAAGCCAAGAACTTCATATATTGTAGTTTGATAGGGTATTATTTCAACACCAAGAACAGATTGCTTTTACTGGGGATTGAACCAGTGTTAAGGAGATGTGATGACTACTACACTATGAAACCTTCTGGAAAGTTACTGTGTATTGGCAAGCAGAGCAGAATTGTAACTGATGGGGCCTTTTTATTGCTGAAGAAAAGTGTTTTTGGTAATGAAACATTTACAATTTTTATTACATATTTTACCAGTTTTATTCCTACAAAGGGATATTGCTTAAATTGAAGTTTACATTGAATGTGTTACTTTTTTCTACACAGTTTAATCGTTTGCTTTTGTATTTATGGGAACTATAAATTTTGAAACAAACAGGATTGTTCTAATATGGGATTATGTTTTCTGCTAAAATGTTCAATAAAAAAGAAACCCAAAATCGTAGTTCTCCTTGTGATAGAAGCCAAAATGTATTGTCATTTGGCAACGAAACCAAGAATTTCATACTTTACAGGTTAATAGGAAATTACTTCAACACCGAACACAGATTGGTTTCACAGGGTATTGAACCCAGAACGTTCTGCATATGAAGCAGACTTGATGACCACCACACTTTAAAACCTGTGATTCCTGCAAAGTAATGGCAATTAGAGACGAAATTTAACTGCCAGGAAAAAAAAAAAATTCGTAGTTCTGTTGGTTATGGAAGCTAAAACATCCCGTCATTCGGCAACAAAGCCAAGAACTTCATCTATTGCAGTTGGATAGGGTATTATTTCAACACCAAGAACAGACTGGTTTCACTGGGGATTAAACCCAGGACCTTCTGCGTGTTAAGCAGACGTGATGACCTTCTACGTGTTAAGCAGACATGATGACCACTACACTATGAATCCTGATGAAAAGTTACTGTGTATTGGCTAGCAGAGCAGAATTGTGACTGACAGGGCCTTTTTATTGCTGAAGGAAAGTATTTTTGGTAATGAAACATTTACAATTTTTATTACATATTTTACCAGTTTTATTCCTACAAAGGGATATTGCTTAAATTGAAGTTTACATTGAATGTGTTACTTTTTTCTACACAGTTTAGTCGTTTGCTTTTGTATTTATGGGAACTATATATTTTTAAACAAACAGGATTTTTATAATATGGGATTATGTTTTCTGCTAATATGGACAATAAAAAAGAAACCCAAAATAGTAGTTCTCTTTGTGATGGAAGCCAAAATGTATTGTCATTTGGCAACGAAACCAAGAATTTTATATATTACAGGTTGATAGCAAATTACTTCAACAGCGAAAACAGATTGGTTTCACTGGGGATTGAACCCAGGACCTTCTGCGTGTGAAGCAGATGTGATGACCACCACACTATGAAACCTGTGAAATCCTGCAAAGCAATGGCAATTGAAAACGAGTTTTGACAGCCAGGGGAAAAAAATTATTAGTTCTGTTGGTGTTGGAAGCCAAAACATCCCATCATTCGGCAACAAAGCCAAGAACTTCATATATTGTAGTTTGATAGGGTATTATTTCAACACCAAGAACAGATTGCTTTTACAGATTGGATTGAACCAGTGTTAAGCAGACGTGATGACTACTACACTATGAAACCTTCTGGAAAGTTACTATGTATTGGCAAGCAGAGCAGAATTGTAACTGACGGGGCCTTTTTATTGCTGAAGAAAAGTGTTTTTGGTAATGAAACATTTACAATTTTTATTACATATTTTACCAGTTTTATTCCTACAAAGGGATATTGCTTAAATTGAAGATTACATTGAATGTGTTACTTTTTTCTACACAGTTTAATCGTTTGCTTTTGTATTTATGGGAACTATAAATTTTGAAACAAACAGGATTGTTATAATATGGGATTATGTTTTCTGCTAAAATGTTCAATAAAAAAGAAACGCAAAATCGTAGTTCTCCTTGTGATAGAAGCCAAAATGTATTGTCATTTGGCAACGAAACCAAGAATTTCATACTTTACAGGTTGATAGGAAATTACTTCAACACCGAAAACAGATTGGTTTTACTGGGTATTGAACCCAGAACGTTCTGCATAGGAAGCAGACTTGATGACCACCACACTTTAAAACCTGTGATTCCTGCAAAGTAATGGCAATTAGAGACGAGTTTTGACTGCCAGGAAAAAAAAAATTCGCAGTTCTGTTGGTTATGGAAGCTAAAACATCCCGTCATTCGGCAACAAAGCAGAGAACTTCATATATTGTAGTTTGATAGGGTATTATTTCAACACCAAGAACAGATTGCTTTTACTGGGGATTGAACCATTGTTAAGCAGACGTGATGACTACTACACTATGAAACCTTCTGGAAAGTTACTATGTATTGGCAAGCAGAGCAGAATTGTAACTGACGGGGCCTTTTTATTGCTGAAGAAAAGTGTTTTTGGTAATGAAACATTTACATTTTTTATTACATATTTTACCAGTTTTATTCCTACAAAGGGATATTGCTTAAATTGAAGATTACATTGAATGTGTTACTTTTTTCTACACAGTTTAATCGTTTGCTTTTGTATTTATGGGAACTATAAATTTTGAAACAAACAGGATTGTTATAATATGGGATTATGTTTTCTGCTAAAATGTTCAATAAAAAAGAAACGCAAAATCGTAGTTCTCCTTGTGATAGAAGCCAAAATGTGTTGTCATTTGGCAACGAAACCAAGAATTTCATACTTTACAGGTTGATAGGAAATTACTTCAACACCGAAAACAGATTGGTTTCACTGGGTATTGAACCCAGAACGTTCTGCATATAAAGCAGACTTGATGACCACCACACTTTAAAACCTGTGATTCCTGCAAAGTAATGGCAATTAGAGACGAAATTTGACTGCCAGGAAAAAAAAAATTCGTAGTTGTGTTGGTTATGGAAGCTAAAACATCCCGTCATTCGGCAAAAAAGCCAAGAACTTCATGTATTGCAGTTGGATAGGGTATTATTTCAACACCAAGAAGAGACTGGTTTCACTGGGGATTGAACCCAGGACCTTCTGAGTGTTAAGCAGACGTGATGACCACTACACTATGAAACCTGTGAAATCCTGCAAAGCAATGGCAATTGGAGACGAGTTGTGACCGCCAGGGAAAAAAAAATAAAAATCTTAGTTCTGTTGGTGATGGAAGCCAAAACATCCCATCATTCTGCAACAAAGTCAAGAACTGCATATATTGTAGTTTGATAGGGTATTATTTCAACACCAAGAACAGACTGGTTTTACTGGGGATTAAACACAGGACCTTCTACGTGTTTAGCAGACATGATGACCACTACACTATGATTCCTAATGAAAAGTTACTGTTTATTGGCTAGCAGAGCAGAATTGTGACTGACAGGGCCTTTTTATTGCTGAAGGAAAGTATTTTTGGTAATGAAACATTTCCAATTTTTATTACATATTTTACGAGTTTTATTCCTACAAAGGGATATTGCTTAAATTGAAGTTTACATTGAATGTGTTACTTTTTTCTACATAGTTTAGTCGTTTGCTTTTGTATTTATAAGAACTATATATTTTAAAACAAACAGGTTTTTTTATAATATGGGATTATGTTTTCTGCTAAAATGTTCAATAAAAAAGAAACCCAAAATCGTAGTTCTCCTTGTGATAGAAGCCAAAATGTATTGTCATTTGGCAACGAAACCAAGAATTTCATACTTTACAGGTTGATAGGAAATTACTTCAACACCGAAAACAGATTGGTTTAACTGGGTATTGAATCCAGAACGTTCTGCATATGAAGCAGACTTGATGACCACCACACTTTAAAACCTGTGAAATCCTGCAAAGTAATGGCAATTAGAGACGAGTTTTGACTGCCAGGAAAAAAAAAAAAATTCGTAGTTCTGTTGGTTATGGAAGCTAAAACATCCCGTCATTCGGCAACAAAGCCAAGAACTTCATGTATTGTAGTTGGATAAAGTATTATTTCAACACCAAGAACAGACTGGTTTTACTGGGGATTAAACCCAGGACTTTCTGCGTGTTAAGCAGACGTGATGACCACTACACTATGAATCTTAATGAAAAGTTACTGTGTATTGGCTAGCAGAGCAGAATTGTGACTGACGGGGCCTTTTTATTGCTGAAGGAAAGTATTTTTGGTAATGAAACATTTACAATTTTTATTACATATTTTACCAGTTTTATTCCTACAAAGGGATATTGCTTAAATTGAAGTTTACATTGAATGTGTTACTTTTTTCTACACAGTTTAATCGTTTGCTTTTGTATTTATGGGAACTATAAATTTTGAAACAAACAGGATTGTTATAATATGGGATTATGTTTCTGCTAAAATGTTCAATAAAAAAGAAACCCAAAATCGTAGTTCTCCTTGTGATAGAAGCCAAAATGTATTGTCATTTGGCAACGAAACCAAGAATTTCATACTTTACAGGTTGATGATGTTGGTGATGGAAGCCAAAACATCCTATCATTCGGCAACAAAGCCAAGAACTTCATATATTGTAGTTTGATAGGGTATTATTTCAACACCAAGAACAGATTGCTTTTACTGGGGATTGAACCAGTGTTAAGCAGACGTGATGGCTACTACACTATGAAACCTTCTGGAAAGTTACTGTGTATTGGCAAGCAGAGCAGAATTGTAACTGATGGGGCTTTTTTATTGCTGAAGAAAAGTGTTTTTGGTAATGAAACATTTACAATTTTTATTACATATTTTACCAGTTTTATTCCTACAAAGGGATATTGCTTAAATTGAAGTTTACATTGAATGTGTTACTTTTTTCTACACAGTTTAATCGTTTGCTTTTGTATTTATGGGAACTATAAATTTTGAAACAAACAGGATTGTTATAATATGGGATTATGTTTTCTGCTAAAATGTTCAATAAAAAAGAAACGCAAAATCGTAGTTCTCCTTGTGATAGAAGCCAAAATGTATTGTCATTTGGCAACGAAACCAAGAATTTCATACTTTACAGGTTGATAGGAAATTACTTCAACACCGAAAACAGATTGGTTTCACTGGGTATTGAACCCAGAACGTTCTGCATATGAAACAGACTTGATGACCACCACACTTTAAAACCTGTGATTCCTGCAAAGTAATGGCAATTAGAGACGAAATTTGACTGCCGGGAAAAAAAAAAAATTCGTAGTTCCGTTGGTTATGGAAGCTAAAACATCCCGTCATTCGGCAACAAAGCCAAGAAATTCATGTATTGCAGTTGGATAGGGTATTATTTCAACACCAAGAAGAGACTGGTTTCACTGGGGATTGAACCCAGGACCTTCTGCGTGTTAAGCAGACGTGATAACCACTACACTATGAAACCTGTGAAATCCTGCAAAGCAATGGCAATTGGAGACGAGTTTTGACCGCTAGGGAAAAAAAAAAAAATTCAAAGTTCTGTTGGTGATGGAAGACAAAACATCCTGTTATTCGGCAACAAAGCCAAGAAATTCATATATTGTAGTTGGATAGGGTATTATTTCAACACCAAGAAGAGATTGGTTTCACTGGGGATTGAACCCAGGACCTTCTGCGTGTTAAGCAGACGTGATGACCACTACACTATGAAACCTGACGAAACTTTACTGTGTATTGGCTAGCAGAGCAGAATTGTGACTGACGGGGCCTTTTTATTGCTGAAGAAAAGTGTTTTTGGTAATGAAACATTTACAATTTTTATTACATATTTTACCAGTTTTATTCCTACAAAGGGATATTGCTTAAATTGAAGTTTACATTGAATGTGTTACTTTTTTCTACACAGTTTAGTCGTTTGCTTTCGTATTTATGGGAACTATATATTTTTAAACAAACAGGATTGTTATAATATGGGATTATGTTTTCTGCTAACATGTTCAATAAAAAAGAAACCCAAAATAGTAGTTCTCTTGGTGATGGAAGCCAAAATGTATTGTCATTTGGCAACGAAACCAAGAATTTCATATATTACAAGTCGATAGGAAATTGCTTCAACACCGAAAACAGATTGGTTTCACTGGGGATTGAACCCAGGATCTTCTGTGTAAAGCAGACGAGATGACCGTTACACTATGAAACCTGTGAAATCCTGCAAAGTGATAGCAATTGGAGACGAGTTTTGACCGCCAGGGGAAAAAAAAAATTCGTATCTCTGTTGATGATGGAAGCCAAAACATCCCGTCATTCGGCAACAAAGCCAAGAACTTCATATATTGCAGGTTGATAGGGTTTTATTTCAATCAGTAATTTATATCAGCTCACCGCTCACCGTGTGTAGGCTCACTCCTGGTTGTCCCCTGGAGCACGGACAGGCACTGCCACAGCCTAGTATTGCAGATAAAAAAGAAGGGATGTCCAGCTCTTCAGGCAGAGAAACCAAGGTCTTTAATTCATCATGCAGATACAACGAAATACATGGCCAGCACTACGCGTTTTACGTGTAAAACTCACCCTTAATCATGATGCTGGAAAGGAGGCGCTACAGAGTTTATATACAATTGTCAAAGCAGGTGTTTAGAACACTTGAGCACCATACACATTTTAAGTGAGGCTTCCATAATGATTATAATATAATACAAACAAGATTTTTTTTAGATTTTTTGGATTTTCTTAAAAATATCTGGACTAAATATAGATATATTACAGCATACTGGTTATGGTGCGCCAATATACAGTGCAAATATGCATACTTGAAAATACACGCACATATTAGTACATAAATATACATAAACATGCACAATTACAATGACACCTATAAACCTGCACATGGAAATAATTGTTTTTTTCTGTGATTTTTCCCTTTTTATTTTAATTATTTAATAGTGACACCTTATATAAGATTTAATTCAAAAACAAAATGTTCTTTAAATTGAATGATGTCCTACATTTATGTGCAGTTGGTAATCATGCTTTTGTTGAATATATTTCTGAATATAAAACTACCCATTTCTATGTAGCTCATCTATAATACTGGATTCGTATTGAGAAAAAAAATTATCAGTTCTTAAAATTTTAATAATTTATTTGGTGATTTTTTTGATGATTTTTTGGCTGTGTCTGCCTAGATATAATACAAAGTACAATTAATAGTAAGCAAAGGTTGTTGAGATTGTATTTTAAATTGCAGCCATTCATGTCAAGCTGTTATCTGTGATAATTATTGCTTTTGTTTAACTCAGTGTGTGGAAAATCGGCCGTACACCTCCACGGCAAACTATAAGATTAGCACTAACAGATCAAAGCCGCAAGTTGTAATCAGTGCCATTAAGACTGTAGCACGATCATCCATAAACTTCACATGGGAGAACTTCTGTTGTGAACACTGGGAGATAAGCCCCAAGCCTTTTTCTAGGGACATGAACACACCCTACTACCAATAGGATCATTGTGAATAACACGATCGCAGGTAGTATCAAGCAGACTTAAAAGTTCCACATTGCAGAAGCAGACCTACATGTTGCAAATGTTCGTTTATTAACAGTAGCTGACAGTAGTTGAGCTTGGATCGCGGTTCTCCAGTTCGCGGTTCGAGTGATTTTGGGGGGTGTTCTAGAACGAAATAAAACTCGAGCTTTTTGCTAAAGTTCGATAGTTCTAGTTACGTTCGAGAGCGGTTCTAGCAGCAAAAAGCAGGGCTTTTTGCAGCTAGTGTGCAGGAGCCATCGCTGGCAGCCTGCCAGAAGCTGGTAACCAAGATAAACATCGGGTATCCAAGCAAAGCGCTTTGGTTAGTAACCCGATATTTATCCTAGTTACGTGTGCACCCTCCTGCACGCGGCCTGTACACACACACACACACACACACACACTCACACTCACCTGTCCCCAGCCAAGCAGTCCACAACACTGACGTCCTCAGTGCCATATGACCCTGCTAGGCTCCACCCACTTCGCACTCCGCCGCCAGCACACATGGCTCCGCCCACCTGGCACTCTGCACACATGGTCCTGCTAGGCTTTGCCCAACTGACAATCTGCACACATGGTCCCGCTAGGCTCCGCCCACCTGGCACTATGCACACATGGCTCTGCTAGGCTCCGTCCATCTGGCACTTTGCACACATTACCCTGCTTGGCTCCGCCCACCTGTCACTCTGCACACATGGTCCCGCTAGGCTCCGCCCATCTGGCACTCTGCACACATGGTCCCGCTAGGCTCCGCCCACCTGGCACTCTGCACACATGGTCCCGCTAGGCTCCGCCCACCTGGCCCTCTGCACACATGGTCCCGCTAGGCTCCGCCCACCTGGCACTCTGCACACATTGCTCCGCTAGGCTCCGCCACCTGGAACTCTGCACACATGGTCCCGCTAGGCTCCGCCCACCTGGCACTCTGCTCACATGGTCCCGCTAGGCTCCGCCCACCTGGCACTCTGCACACATTACCCCGCTAGGCTCCGCTCACCTGGCACTCTGCACACATGGTCCCGCTCGGCTTACCTGCGGTGATGAAGTCCCGACCTCAGCGCTGTCACTGTCCTCCATAGCCGCCGCTTGTCACATCACCTTCTCTCACTTCCGACCCGAGACTGACTAGCGGTGATGTCACGAGCCGCTCGTGATACTTGGCTGTGAAGATGATTGAAGTCAGTGTGCAGGAGATCAGCGCAGGTAATGTACCTCGCTGACAGCAGCACTTGTCATCCCCTGCAATGACCTGGGCTGACCTATTGATGTTAGCTCAGGTCACTGCACTGCTCTCCCAGCCAATGGGGAACATCCTGCTCTTCATTGACTGGGACAGTGTGGATCGTCATGGGAACCCCTTGGATTACACTAGACCTGGATTTGTTTTTCTATCTAATAAATTGGTTAAAGAGGGAATGTTTTGGGGACTGTTTTTTCAAATAAAAATGTGTTTGTCGTCTATTTTTTTTTATTACTGACCGGGTTGGTGATGTCGGGTGTCTGATAGACGCCTGACCTCACCAACCCCAGGGCTTGGTGCCAGGTGACATTACACATCTGGTATTAGCCCCATATATTACCCCGTTTGCCACCGCACCAGGGCACGGGATGAGCTGGGGCGAAGCACCAGAATTGGCGCATCTAATGGATGCGCCACTTCTGGGGCGGCTGCGGCCTGCTACTTTTAGGCTAGTGAGAGTCCAATAACCATGGACCTCCCTAGTCTGAGAATATCAGACCCCAGCTGTTTGCTTTACCTTGGCTGGTGATGCAATTTTGGGGGGACCCCTACGTGTTTTTTTTTTTTTAATTATTTATTTAATTTAAAATAACAGCGTGGGGTGCCTCAGTTTTGGATTACCAGCCAAGGTGAAGCTGCCAGCTGTGGTCTGCAGGCTGCAGCCGTCTGCTTTACCCTAGTTGGCTACAAAAATAGGGGGAACCCTACGTCATTTTTTTTTTCATTTTTTTGGCTAAATACAAAGCTAAGCACCCCTTAGTGCCACATGAAAGGCACCAAAGGGTGCAAAATTACAAAATGCAGGAGAGTGGGACATTATGTGTCTTTCTGCCATTATAATGACAGAAAAGACCGATATAAAGTGTACAAGCACTGTATAATCACCAGAGCGCTCTACGCTGTGAAAAGCAGTAGAAAATGGCACTGGAGTGAACATGTGACCGCTTCATGTAGGTTGAAGCTATTTATCCTGGGTAAATTTATGTATTTTCCCTCCATCAGTTTTTTTGTAGTACGCAAAAAAAACAGAAGGCACACGGATGACAAACAGATGACATACGGACCGTCTACGGAACGGAAACGGATGCCACACGGATGCACCCGTGAAAAAAACGGACAGTTTTTTGCAGACCGCAAAAATGGATCGGTCGTGTTAATGTAGCCTTATTCTGATCTGCCGTTTATAAACAGCAGGCAGAAATAAGTGAATAGCGCCCCCCAGCGTCAGAAAATCTCCGGGGTTTCAGGCGTAGCTGAGACCCTGGAGATCCTGATTCAGGACGGTTTTTCCGGTCCCCGCTCACGTGATCACAGGTATACACCGTACACTGATGATCACGTTACAGTAAATGACAGTGTCGGTAAAAAATTATTTATCTCCCATCTGGCATGAACAAACATGATAAATCTCCTACCCGGTCCCCTCCGGTCCCCCGGTGTCGCCAAAGTGCCCCCCCTGATGCCCTCCCAGAAATCCAAGATGGCCGCGCGCACAGCAGCGCGCCGGCCGCATTCACCCTACTCTTCTGATTTCTGTCACATGTGCCATGACACATGCGACAGAAAACTCCTCCCCAGGCCCTGCCAGGTCACCCCCTATAACCCCACCGGTGTTCCCCGGTGTCCCACGGTACCTGTGCAGTGTTGATCCCCCGCGGCCCTCTCCTTCACAATAGACGCTGCCGCATGCACAGAGCGGCTGTCAGCTCAAGTTCCTGTGTTCAGACACAGTGAGTGGTAGTTATGCATCTGTAAGCTAAATGGGTGGCATGGTGGCTCAGTGGTTAGCACTGCAGTCTTGCAGCACTGAAGTACTGGGTTCAATTCTCACCAACAACACCATCTGCAAGGAGTTTGTATGTTCTTCCTGTGTTTGTGTGGGTTTCCTCTGGGTACTCTGGTTTCCTCCCACACTCCAAAGACATACAGATAGGGAATTTAGATTGTGAGCCCCAATGGGGACAGTGTTCCCAATGTATGCAAAGTGCAATGGAATTAATAGCAATGAATAAATTATTATTATTACTGCAATGCACTGTTCATGAGGTAAGGAACATAGTTGATCAGGAGAGCTATATACTACATTTCCAAATGGAGGCATTTGATTTTATAGTTGCCCTGCTGAACGACTACCAAACATGGGAGTCCGTTATACGCCACAAGAAAACACATCTAAATAACGAGCTCTGTTGTTTAGTATTCATTCAGCTGGATAACTGGACTTAAAGGGGTATTCCATCTCCAAGATCCTATCCCCAATATATAGTAGGTGGAATAGCAATAATATCAGCAAATACCAAGATTTGGAAATGTAGAATAGTTCTCCTGATTAGGCATGCCCTTACCTCATGAGCAGGGCATTGCAGCTTTGGTAGCAACCGTTACGACATGGACTCTGCTGCTGTGGACCCAGTGAGAGTGGGTGCAGATTCATTGCACCCACACTCTTCACATAGAGGGTCTGCACTCCTAGAAAATGGGGGATACGTTCCCGTTTTTTCCTTACAATAAATTTGTGAAAGAGGGAATGTTTTGAGGAGTTTTTTTTCAAATACATTTTTTTTTTTTATTTTTTTTGTTAGTACTGACAGTTTGTGATGTCAGGTATCTGACAGACGCCATGACATCACAAACTGCTGGGCTTGATGTCAGGTGACTTTACAACTAGTATCAACCCCATTTATTACCCCGTTTGCCACTGCACCAGGGCACGGGATGAGCTGTGGTGAAGCGCCAGGATTGGCGCATCTAGTGGATGTGCCACGTCTAGGGTGCCTGTGGCCTGCTATTTTTAGGCTGTGAAGGCCGAATAACTATGGACCTTCCCACCCTGAGAATACCAGACCACAGCTGTCCGCTTTACCTTGGCTGGTGATCCAATTTGGGGGGGGACCCTACTTTTTTTTTGTAATTATTATTATTTATAAAATAATTATAAAAAAAGAGCCTGGGGTGACCTCCACATTGGATCTCCAACCACGGTAAAGCTGCCTGCTGTGGTTTTCAGGCTACAGCCGTCTGCTTTACCCTAGCTGGCTATCAAAAATGGGGGGACCCAACATCATTTTTTTTTAACTATTTTTTAAATAAAAAAAATTAATGGGCTTCCCTGTATTTTGATTGCCAACCAAGGTAAAGCCAGGCAGATGGAGGTCTCAACCCATAGCAGTCTGATTTATCTGCACTGAGAATCAAAAATACCGCGGAGCGCTACGTCATTTTTTTAAAGATTTGTTTTTACAGCACTGTCATGTCAGGCAATCAAAATACAAGGAAACCCTTTTTGTTTTTAGTTATTTAAATAAATAATTAAAAAAATATATATGGGCTCCTGCTGCATATTTTGTATTGCTAGCTAAGGGTAATCCAAGCAGCTACTGGCTGCTAACCCCCACTGCTTGGTGTTACCTTCACTGGCAATGGAAAATCCAGGGAAGCATTTTTTTATTTTTTTTTGCCAAAAAACTACAAAAAAATGACGTGGGCTTCGCCATATTTTTGTATGCTAGCCAGGTACAGCAGGCAGGTACGGGCTGCCCGTAACCCCCAGCTACCTATTTGTACCCGGCTGGGAACTAAAAATATAGGGAAGCCCTTTTTTAATTAATTTATGAATTTTATGAAATAATTAAAAAAAAAACAAAAAAACAACGTGGGCTTCGCCCCATTTTTGTGTCCAGCCAGGTACAACAAGGCAGCTGGGGATTGGAATCCACAGCACAGGTTAGCCCGAGGTTTCTGGGCCCCTCTGCTGCGAATTGCAGTCCGCAGCTGCCCCAGAAAATGGCGCTCTCATAGAAGCACCATTATCTGGCGCTGTATCCAACTCTTCCAACAGCCCTGGAGCCAGGTGGCTTGTTGGGTAATCATGAGTTAATACTGGCTTTGTTTTACTAGCCAGTATTAAGCCAGAGATTCTTAATGTCAGGCACGTTTGACCTGGCCATTAAGAATCTCCAATAAAGGGTTAAAAAAAACACCACACAGAAAAAAAATACTTTAATAGAAATAAATACACAGACACATTAGAGACTCCATCTTTATTACCCCTTGTCAGCCCTCCACGATCCTTCTCTTATGTCTTCTTTCTCCTTCAACACATGCAGCTCTGTCTGCTCCATCAAACAGCACAGCTGCATGGGGGAAGACGCTTTGCTCCGTGCAGAAATCACTCTGTGAGAGTGACCACAGGCTCCCGGCTGTAAGCGGTGGCACGGGTTGCCATAGCAACGCTGCTCCGATCACGTGATTCCGGTGCCGCTGCGTGCTGGTAGCGGGACGTCCCCGTCACTGCTACCAAGCGCATTGCTATGGCAACGGTGATCTCCGTGATTGACCGGCTGTGTCAGCCGGTCAGGAGCCGGCTTCTGCGGACGCTGGTAACTACGGTAAACATCGGGTAAGCAAGAAGCCCTTTCCTTGGTTACCCGATGTTTACCGTAGTTACCAGCATCCGCTGCTCTCACGCTGCCAGTGCCAGCCCCCTGCATACATAACCAGACTACACATCGGGTTAAATTAACCCGATGTGTACTCTGGTTAGGAGTGCAGGAAGCCAGCGCTAAGCGGTGTGCGCTGGTAACCAAGGTAAATATCGGGTTGGTTACCCGATATTTACCTTTGTTACCAAGTGCAGCATCGCTTCCACGCGTCGCTGCTGGCTGGGGGCTGTGGTCACTGGTTTCTGGTGAGATCTGCCTGTGTGACAGCTCACCAGCAACCCGTGTAGCGACGCTCCAGCGATCCCTGCCAGGCCAGGTTGCTGGTGGGATCGCTGGAGCTTCGCTTAGTGTGACGGTACCTTAAGGGAACGTGGAAGCAGAGCGGGGAGTCGAGCTAGAGCACCCTGTAACAGATATGCAATGACAGGTTCTACATGACGCGTCATAGTCATGTGACCAGTCTGTAGCCAATGAGATAACAGGCACCTGACTGGTCACATGGCTATTTTTCACGTCATGATAGGTCCTGCATCACTGCTGGCAGTGCTGGTTACCGGGAGGATTCAGCGATCATCGGATGGAATAGCGGCAGGAGACAGAGTGCAGGAGGGATCGCGGGAACCGGTAAGTGTTATGGCAATGTTTATTAACTGTATGTGTACATTTATAATGTGTTTTTATGTGTTTGTGATTGCCTCCTATTGTTCCCCATGCGGTTCGAGTTCGGTTCGTCGAACGTTCGCCGAACTCGAACGAGACCTTCGTTCGGCGAACCGAACTCGAGCCGAACCACGCCCGGTTCGCTTATCTCTAATTAACAGTCATTATGAAGTCACAGTATCCACACATTATCCACACACGGAGTCAAAGTTAACAACAATGGTAACTGGCAGTTAATTTATATATTGTGGAAAATTATATGGGCCACAATATGGTGGCAAGGGAGACTTATTTAATATATATTTTTTAATAATGAATCATGAGGTCTCTGCAAAGATTTATTTGATGATTTTTGGCTGTGTCTGCCTAGATGTAGTACAAAGTACAAGGATTGTTGAGATTATAATTTAAATTGTGACTATTCATGTCAAACTGTTATCTATGGTATAATTAATGCTTTTGTTATGCTCAGTGTGTGGAAAATCAGCCACACACCTCCACGGCAAGCTGTCAGATTAACACTATCAGATGAAAACCGCATGTTGTAATCAGTGCCATTAAATCAGTAGCTGGATCATTCATAAACTTCACATAGGAAAACCTCTGTTGTGAACACTGGGATACCAGCCCCAAGCTTTTTTTTTAGGGACGTGAACACACCCTGCTAACAATAGGATCATTGTGAATCACACGATCGCAGATAGTATAAGGCTATGTGCCCACGCTAGAATGTCCCTGCGGATTTTTCTGCCTGAAAATCCGCGACTTTCGCGGCAAATCCGCACCCGCGGATTTTCCGCGAATTTACTGCGGATTTACCGCGGATTTGCCGCGGATTTTGATGCGGATTTCATTTTTTTTTTCCCCCATTCAAAACCAAAAATCCGGATTAAATCTGCACCAAACAATTGACATGCTGCAGATTTTTCCGGATCAAAATCCGCGGCAAATTTGCAGCGGAAAAATCCGCAGCATGGACACAGCATTTCCAAAATGCCATTGAAATGGCTTGGAAGTGCCACTGCTGCAGATTTTCGGGAAATCCGCGGCAAATCCGCGGCAAAATCCGCGCAAAATCCGCGGTAAATCCGCAGCATGGGCACATAGCCTAAAGCAAACTTGAAAGTTCACCATTACAGAAGCAGACCTACGTGTTGCAAATGTTCGTTTACTACTAGACATTATAAAATCAAATTATCCACACACTGAGTGAAGATTGATAACAATGGTAACTGGCACTCGATTTATACATTGTGGAAAATTCTATAAGCCACAATATGATGGCAAAAGAGACTTATTTAATATATATTTTTTAATAGTAAATCATGAGGTCTCTGCGGAGATTCAGACCATGAGGGAAAGTAGTTCCTAGTCTGAATATCCACCAGACCTCTCTTTTACGTAAAAATGTTTCTAAGTTACCCCCTCTATAAGACTTCTGTATTTTTTCTATGCCATATACTCGTAGGGTGTCAAATTGTCCATTGTGTTTATTAATGAAGTGTTTTGATAATTGGGAGGTGCCTCTGGAAGTTTTTTTGTGTTTTATGTCGTACAGATGTTCCTTAATGCGTATATGCAGTTCCCGTTTAGTACTACCTATATATTTTAATTTGCAGATTGTGCATTCTGCCAAGTAGATAATATATGTACTTTTACAGTTTATAAAGGTTTTAATTGCATAGCTACTACTGGCATTATTATTATCAAAGGATGTGATTTTTTTAGAAGTTAATGGACATAATCTGCAATGTTTCCTGGCACATTGGTAGAAACCCTTTAAGGATAACCAGTTAGTGCCTATAAAGTTCGATTTCTTACTGATAATGTCACTTGGGGATAATTTGTCACCTAGAGAGGTTGATCGTTTAGCAACCACTCTACAGTTGTTATCGAGAATTTTTTTCAGAACTCTGTCTGTTTTTAATGTATTTAAATTACGATAAAAGATTTTACGTATATCATTAAATTGGTTGCTGTATTGTAATGCAAGGGTAATGACTGAATTAATGGTAGATCGATTCTTAGATGAATTATGGGGATGAACTTTAGTTGGAGTGATTCGAGATTTTACGATTTTTTGTGCTCTATTGAGCATCCAGTTCTTATATCCTCTGTTTCTAAGTCTAGAATTAATTGTATTTATTTCAGTTTGTAAGGTTGTTTGTGAATTACAATTCCTATAAGCACGTTGAGTTTCCCCTACTGGTATAGCTTTAATAGTATGTATTGGGTGATGGCTTGCTGCATGCAATATGTTGTTACCTGATACTTGTTTTCCATGGGTGCATGTTTCAATGTAACCATTACTATGCCCCGTCAGCCGCAAATCAAGGAACTCCACAGCAAATTGCTGGAAGTTCACTTCAAATTTTATGTTGAGAGGATTATTGTTTAAATAGGTAGTGAGGTCTGATACGAGAGACCCACCGCCCGCCCACACCAGGAGGACGTCATTAATGAATCTCCCATACCAGACCACACACTCTGCAAATGGATTGTCATCGCTGTAAATATACATTTCCTCCCACCAACTCATAACTAGGTTTGCGACTGACAGGGAATATTTAGCACCCATAGATACTCCTACCCTTTGGATGAAAAATGTAGGATCAAATAGAAAGTAGTTATTAGCCATAAGAAACTTAATGGTGTCCAATATGAACAACACCTTTTCATTGTCAAAATTAGAATATTTTACCAAATGATGTTGAACCGCCATTAATGCTACCTGCTGGGGTATTGAAGTATATAAAGAGATGACATCTGCTGTTATCCACCCATAACCATTCTGCCATTTGATGTTTTTGATTCCATTCAAGACACTGATAGTGTCTCTAAGGTAACCTGGGACTCGACGGGCCAGAGGCTGCAACACCAAATCAATCCATTGTCCAAGCCTCTCAACCACCGAGCTAATACCTGACATTATAGGCCGCATGGGAGGTGGATTTTCCCCTTTGTGTGTTTTAGGTAACCCGTATAAAATGGGTATTTTGGGGGTATCAATTACGAAATATTCAGCGTGTTTTTTACTATAGCAACCAAGGGAGGCCCCTTCACTTATTAACTTGTGAATTTTTTTGTTGATGGTAAGGGTGGGATCGGTGGCAACAGGGGCATATGTATTATTATCTGATAACAAAAGATACATCCAATCAATATAATCAGTCTTATCCATTAGTACCACCGATCCCCCATTATCAGATTTTTTGATGATAATATTACTATTATTTTCTAGTTGATGTAGTGCCTCCCTCTGCTGGACATTCAAGTTATTGAGATTGGTGTTTTTGCCCGAATCATGTAGTAATCTCAAATCCCTTTCCATATTTTTTTGAAAATCAACTATGGCTTCACATCTTTCATTTAAGGGATAAAAATCTGGATTGGGGACTCGAGCTGCAATATTGCTATCAAAGGGGGACTCTGGTTTGTGTTGATTATCTAGGTCTTCCAATGACAATAATGCAAGTTGTTCTCTAAAATCAAAATTTGCATACACATTTTCATGCTTAGCCTTATTAGTGTTTAATTGTGCATCAGCCTCTTCTTTATAACAGCATTACGAACAAATCTATTGATATCACACAATGTACCAAAAAAAATCAAAATTGTTTGTTGGGGCAAAATTTAAACCCAGTGCAAGAAGTGCTTTTTGTGTTTCTGACACATTATGTGACGACAAATTAATGACATCAAAATTGGCATCTAGGTCTAAGTCCTTTTTGGACGTAGGGCATAACCTTTTGGATTTATGCTTCCTACCTCCTCTTCTACATTTCTTTTGAAATTTTTCTGTTTTCTGTAGTAGTTTTTTGAAGGTTGAAATGTTGATTCAACAGATGATTCATCAGTAGTGTATACCATAGAAGTGCCCAGATCAGAGGAACAAAATGAGACTTTAGATTTCATTTTGGGAGTTTTTAGTATGGAGCACGGGCTTTTCCATTTATTTGCATTCTCCCATCTGCCCCATTCATAGACTTGGTTAGATGAATAGTCATGTAAGTCCCTATTAAGCTTGCGTTTTTTCATGTGCATAATACTTGATTCAATTTTATCAACAGATACTTGTATGCGATTAATAGTTTCCAGAAAATCTTCTTCCGAAACAGTAGATTTAAATGTAGATTTTGCTTCATCCAAACTTGTCTGGGTCTCTTTAAGTGTGATCTCTTCATGTTCGATAATTAGACCCATGAGCTTCAGAGAGCAAAAAGATAATAAATCATTCCATTTGGAGACAAATTCTTCAGAATAGACTGTGTTGGGAATTTTTTTCAGGCGTAAGCCCCTTGGAATAATAGACTTTTCAGCATAGTTCTTTAAGGTGGTTACATTCCACATTTTCTTTTTCTGCCAATTTTTGCAATATTTTCACTGATTCATCGCTTGATACAGAAATGGCAGGTGCATGCATGTTTGTAGCACCAAATAGTAACTTTGCTTTATCTAGGCGTTGGCTATGGCCATTCATCTTACTGGTTAGATGAACAAAATGGGTTAAGTCCAGAAAGGTAACAACGTTGTATGCTCAATTAGTATGGAGAGCAAAGCCACGGGAGTCCCGAAAGGCAGAAAATAAGCCAGTAATATATATCAGCTCACCGTGTGTAGGCACACTCCTGGTTGTCCCCTGGAGCACAGACAGGCACTGCCATAGCCTAGTATTGCAAATAAAGAAGAAGGGATGTCCAGCTCTTTAGGCAGAGAAACCAAGGTCTTTAATTCATCACGCAGATACAATGAAAAACATGACCAGCACTACACGTTTCAGGTGAAACACTTATTTCAACACCATGAAGAGATTTGTTTTACTGGGGATTGAACCTAGGACCTTCTGCATGTTAAACAGACGTGATGACCACTGCACTATGAAACCTGATAGAAACTTACTGTGTATTGGCTTGCAGAGCAGAATTGTGACTGACGGGGCCTTTTTATTGCTGAAAGAAAGTATTTTTGGTTAATGAAACATTTACAATTTGTATTACATATTTTACCAGTTTTATTATACAAAGGGATTTTGCTTAAATTGAAGTTTACATTAAATGTGTTATTTTTTTCTACACAGTTTATTCGTTTGCTTTTGTATTTATGGGAACTATATATTTTAAAACAAACAGGATTTTTATAATATGGGATTAAGTTTTCTGCTAAAATGGTCAATAAAAAAGAAACCCAAAATCGTAGTTCTCTTGGTGATGGAAGCCAAAATGTATTGTCATTTGGCAACGAAACCAATAATTTCATATATTACAAGTCGATAGGAAATTACGTCAACACCAAAAATGAATTGGTTTTACTGAGGATTGAACCCAGGACCTTCAGCGTTTGAAGCAGTTGCGATGACCACTACACTATGAACCCTTTGAAATTCTGCAAAGTAATGGCAAATAGAGACGAGTTTTGACCGCCAGGGGAAAGAAAAACAAATTCGTAGCTCTGTTGGTGATGGAAGCTAAAAGATCCCGTCATTCGGCAACAAAAGCAAGAACTTCATATATAACAGGTTGATCGTGTTTTATTTCAACACCATGAACAGATTGGTTTTACTGCGGATTGAACGTAGGACCTGCTGCGTGTTTGGCAGACGTGATGACCACTACACTATGATACCTGATGGAATGTTACTGTGTATTGGCTTGCAGAGCAAAATTGTGACTGACGGGGCCTTTTCATTGCTGAAGGAAAGTATTTTTTGGTTAATGAAACATTTACAATTTTTATTACATATTTTACTAGTTTTATTCCTACAAAGGGATTTTGCTTAAATTGAAACTTACATTGAATGTGTTACATTTTTCTACATAGTTTAGTCATTTGCTTTTGTATTTATGGGAACTATATATTTTGAAACAAACAGGATATTTATAATATGGGAAGATGTTTTCTGCTAAAATGGTCAATAAAAAAGAAACCCAAAATCGTAGTTCTCCTGGTGATGCAAGCCAAAATGTATTGTCATTTGGCAACGAAACCAAGAATTTCATATTTTACAGGTTGATAGGAAATTACTTCAACACCGAAAACGGATTGGTTTCACTGGGGATTGAACCCAGGAACTTCTGGGTGTGAAGCAGAAAAGTTTGTGATTTCTTCTGGTGGACCAACCCAAGTCAGTAGCATGTCATCCAGGTAACTGCCATACCAAAGGATGCTACTGCTGCTGCTGCTGCTGCTGAATGGGTTGGCATCACCGTATAAAAACTGTTCCTTCCACCTCACCGTGACAATGTTAGCTAGCGAGGGGGAGAATCGAGCCCCCATACTGACTCCCCTACACTGCAAATAATACTGTCCATCAAAGGTAAAATAATTGTGTTGTAAGAGAAACTGTACAGCCATCAAAATAAAATCCTTAAGTTCAGTTTCATAAGTGCTGAATCTGTCCAGATTTTGTGACAGAGATCTTAATGCTATATTGTGTGGTATTGAAGGGTACAATGAAATTAAATCGCATGAGAGCCATCGATAGTTTTTTTGCCAATGAAATCTATCTAATGCTTTGACAATCTCTTTCGTGTCTTTGATAAAACCTGGGATGTTATAAACCAATGGTTGCAAAAATTGATCCACCCAACCTCCTAATTTTTCCCCCAAAGACCCTATGCCAGAGGGGGGGAGGAAAAATGTTTTTATGTATTTTACGTAATGAATGGTATATTGGTACCACAGGAAATGACACAAATAGATTGTCTTTTATTTTACTATCAATGGCTCCCATTCAAACACCCTCTTCCAAGATTTTTAACATAAGAATATTGTAATGGTCAGTAGGATCCTTTTGTAGTTCAGCATAGGTATCCAGGTCCTGTAGATCAGAGAGAGTTAATTTCTTATATAGGCCAGAGTCGAGCAGGACAATCAACCCTCCTTTATCTGCTTGTCTGATCACTATGTTAGTATTATGAATTAGTTCAGACAATGCGGTTCTTTTTCCTTTTGTGAGATTATCTCTGTGGGGGGAGAATGTCCTGCTCAGCTCTGTTAATTCTTGGACTATCAGTTCTTGAAAAGTGTCCATTATCATTGGTCATGATTGAACTGGATAATATGTCTAATTAGACAACTGAATTTTTGATCTAATGTCTTCAGAGTAAAATTGCTGATTCTGGTCCGACTGGAGAAGACGGAGGTCCATGATGGCTTTTTGTTCTTGAAACAATGGGTAGTCATTTGCAATATAAGGTTTATCAGTTGGTACAATAGTCTTTTGGATATTTACTGTTGTCTCTGTATCTTGAAAGAAGTGTCGCTTTAACGTTATATTTCTGGCAAATTTTTTCAGGTCTAAGCTGGTATGGAAGACAACAAAATTAGTATTAGGTGAGAATCCCAAGCCCTTGCTTAATAGAGAAATTTGATTCTCTGAAAGGATATAAGCAGATAGGTTCCAGACTGGCACATTATCTAATTGTAATTTCGTGCTCCTTTTATGTTTTTTTTATGAAATCCTTGCGAAGTAATGGCAATTAGAGACAAGTTTTGACCACCAGGAAAAAAACAAACAAATTCGTAGCTCTATTGGTGATGGAAGCTAAAAGATCCCGTCATTCGGCAACAAAAGCAAGAACTTCATATATAACAGGTTGATCGTGTTTTATTTCAACACCATGAACAGATTGGTTTTACTGCGGATTGAACGTAGGACCTGCTGCGTGATTTGGCAGACGTGATGACCACTACACTATGAAACCTGATGGAATGTTACTGTGTATTGGCTTGCAGAGCAAAATTGTGACTGACGGGGCCTTTTCATTGCTGAAGGAAAGTATTTTTTGGTTAATGAAACATTTACAATTTTTATTACATATTTTACTAGTTTTATTCCTACAAAGGGATTTTGCTTAAATTGAAACTTACATTGAATGTGTTACATTTTTCTACATAGTTTAGTCATTTGCTTTTGTATTTATGGGAACTATATATTTTGAAACAAACAGGATATTTATAATATGGGAAGATGTTTTCTGCTAAAATGGTTAATAAAAAAGAAACCCAAAATCGTAGTTCTCTTGGTGATGCAAGCCAAAATGTATTGTCATTTGGCAACGAAACCAAGAATTTCATATTTTACAGGTTGATAGGAAATTACTTCAACACCGAAAACGGATTGGTTTCACTGGGGATTGAACCCAGGAACTTCTGGGTGTGAAGCAGAAAAGTTTGTGATTTCTTCTGGTGGACCAACCCAAATCAGTAGCATGTCATCCAGGTAACTGCCATACCAAAGGATGCTACTGCTGCTGCTGCTGCTGCTGAATGGGTTGGCATCACCATATAAAAACTGTTCCTTCCACCTCACCATGACAATGTTAGCTAGCGAGGGGGAGAATCGAGCCCCCATACTGACTCCCCTACACTGCAAATAATACTGTCCATCAAAGGTAAAATAATTGTGTTGTAAGAGAAACTGTACAGCCATCAAAATAAAATCCTTAAGTTCAGTTTCATAAGTGCTGAATCTGTCCAGATGTTGTTACAGAGATCTTAATGCTATATTGTGTGGTATTGAAGGGTACAATGAAATTAAATCGCATGAGAGCCATCGATAGTTTTTTTGCCAATGAAATCTATCTAATGCTTTGACAATCTCTTTCGTGTCTTTGATAAAACCTGGGATGTTATAAACCAATGGTTGCAAAAATTGATCCACCCAACCTCCTAATTTTTCCCCCAAAGACCCTATGCCGGAGGGGGGGAGGAAAAATGTTTTTATGTATTTTACGTAATGAATGGTATATTGGTACCACAGGAAATGACACAAATAGATTGTCTTTTATTTTACTATCAATGGCTCCCATTCAAACACCCTCTTCCAAGATTTTTAACATAAGAATATTGTAATGGTCAGTAGGATCCTTTTGTAGTTCAGCATAGGTATCCAGGTCCTGTAGATCAGAGAGAGTTAATTTCTTATATAGGCCAGAGTCGAGCAGGACAATCAACCCTCCTTTATCTGCTTGTCTGATCACTATGTTAGTATTATGAATTAGTTCAGACAATGCGGTTCTTTCTCCTTTTGTGAGATTATCTCTGTGGGGGGAGAATGTCCTGCTCAGCTCTGTTAATTCTTGGACTATCGGTTCTTGAAAAGTGTCCATTATCATTGGTCATGATTGAACTGGATAATATGTCTAATTAGACAACTGAATTTTTGATCTAATGTCTTCAGAGTAAAATTGCTGATTCTGGTCCGACTGGAGAAGACGGAGGTCCATGATGGCTTTTTGTTCTTGAAACAATGGGTAGTCATTTGCAATATAAGGTTTATCAGTTGGTACAATAGTCTTTTGGATATTTACTGTTGTCTCTGTATCTTGAAAGAAGTGTCGCTTTAACGTTATATTTCTGGCAAATTTTTTCAGGTCTAAGCTGGTATGGAAGACAACAAAATTAGTATTAGGTGAGAATCCCAAGCCCTTGCTTAATAGAGAAATTTGATTCTCTGAAAGGATATAAGCAGATAGGTTCCAGACTGGCACATTATCTAATTGTAATTTCGTGCTCCTTTTATGTTTTTTTTATGAAATCCTTGCGAAGTAATGGCAATTAGAGACAAGTTTTGACCACCAGGAAAAAAACAAACAAATTCGTAGTTCTAATGGTGATGGAAGCCAAAACATCCCATCATTCGGAAACAAAGCCAAGAACTTCATATACTGTAGGTTGATAGGAAATTACTTCAACACCGAAAACAGCTTGTTTTCACTGGGGATTGAACCCAGGACCTTCAGTGTGTGAAGCAGACATGATGACCACTACACTATGAAACCTGTGAAATCCTGCAAAGCAATGGCAATTGGAGACGAGTTTTGACCGCCAGGGGAAAAAAAAAAAAATCGTAGTTCTGTTGGTGATGGAAGCCAAAACAACCCATCATTCGGCAACAAAGCCAAAAACTTCATATATTGTAGTTTGATAGGGTATTATTTCAACACCAAGAACAGATTGGTTTTACTGGGGATTGAACCCAAGACCTGCTACGTGTTAAGCAGATGTGATGACCACTACACTATGAAACCTGGTGAAAAGTTACTGTTTATTGGCTAGCAGAGCAGAATTTTGACTGACGGGGCCTTTTTATTGCTGATGGAAAGTATTTTTGGTAATAAAACATTTACAATTTTTATTGCATATTTTACCAGTTTTATTCCTACAAAGGGATATTGCTTAAATTGAAGTTTACATTGAATGTGTTACATTTTTCTACACAGTTTAGTCGTTTGCATTTGTATTTATGGGAACTATGTATTTTGAAACAAACAGGATTTTTATAATATGGGATTATGTTTTCTGCTAAAATGGTCAATAAAAAAGAAACCCAAATTCGTAGTTCTCTTTGTAATGGAAGCCAAAATGTATTGTCATTTGGCAACGAAATGAAGAATTTCATTTCTTACAGGTTGATAGGAAATTACTTCAACACCGAAAACAGGTTGGTTTCACTGGGGATTGAACCCAGAACTTACTGCATGTGAAGCAGACTTGATGACAACCACACTAGAAAACCTGTAAAATCCTGCACAGTAATGGCAATTAGAAACGAGGTTTGACCGCCAAGGGAAAAAAAAAAAATAATTCGTAGTACTGTTGGTGATGGAAGACAAAACATCCCATTATTCATGAACAAAGCCAAGAACTTTTTATATTGCAAGTTGATAGAGTATTACTTCTACACCAAGAACTGATAAGTTTCACTGGGGATTGAATCAGGACCTTCTGCATGTAAAGCACACATGATTACCACTACACTATGAAACCTGACAAAAAATTATAGAGTATTGGCTATCAGAGCAAAATTGTGACTAACGGGGCCTTTATATTGCTGAAGAAAAGTATTTTTGGTAATGAAAAATTTACAATTTTTATTACATATTTTACCAGTTTTATTCCTACAAAGGTATATTGATTAAATTGAAGTTTACATTGAATGTGTTACTTTTTTCTACACAGTTTAGTCGTTTGCTTTTGTATTTATGGGAACTATATATTTTAAAACAAAAAGGATTTTTATAATATGTGATTATGTTTTCTGCTAAATTAGTCAATAAAAAAGAAACCCAAAATCGCAGTTCTCTTTGTGATGGAAGCCAATATGTATTGTCATTTGGCAACGAAACCAAGAATTTCATATACTACAGGTTGAGAGCAAATTACTTCAACACCGAAAAAAGATTGGTTTCACTGGGGATTAAACCCAGAACGTTCTGCATGTGAAGCAGACTTGATAACCACCACCTGAGAAAACCTGTGAAATCCTGCAAAGTAATGGCAATTACAGACGAGTTTTGACCGCCAGGGGCAAAAAAAAAATAATTCGTAGTTCTGTTGGTTATGGAAGCCAAAACATCCCGTCATTCAGCAACAAAGCCAAGAACTTCATATATTGTAGTTGGATACGGTACTATTTCTACACCAAGAACAGATTGGTTTCACTGGGGATTGAACCCAGAACCTTCTGCGTGTGACACAGACGTGATGACCACTACACTATGAACCATGTGAAATCCTGCAAAGTAATGGCAATTGGAGACGAGTTTTGACCGCCAGGGGAAAAAAAAAAAATTCGTAGTTCTGTTGGTGATGGAAGCCAAAACATCCTGTTATTCGACAACAAAGCCAAGAACTTTATATGTTGCTGGTTGATAGGGTATTATTTCAACACCAAGAACAGATTGTATTCACTGGGGATTTACCTCAGGACCTTTTGCGTATTAAGCAGACGTGATGACCACTACACTTTGAAACCTGTGAAATCCTGCAAAGTAATGGCAATTAGAGACGAGTTTTGACCGCCAGGGGAAAAAAAAAATAATTCGTAGTTCTGTTGATGATGGAAGCTAAAACATCTCATCATTCGGCAGCAATGCCAAGAACTTCATATATTGTAGTTTGATAGGTTATTATTTCAACACCAAGAACATATTGGTTTTACAGGGTATTGAACGCTGGACCTTCTGCATATTAAGCAGACGTGATGACCACTACACTATGAAACCTTGCGGAAAGTTACTGTGTATTGGCAAGCAGAGCAGAATTGTGACTGACGTGGCCTTTTTATTGCTGAAGGAAAGTATTTTTGGTTAATGAAACATTTGCAATTTTGATTACATATTTTACCAGTTTTATTCCTACAAAGGGATATTGCTTAAATTGAAGTTTACATTGAATGTGTTACTTTTTTCTATACAGTTTAGTCGTTTGCTTTTGTATTTATGGGAACTATATATTTTAAAACAAACAGGATTTTTATAATATGGGATTATGTTTTCTCCTAAAATGGTCAATAAAAAAGAAACCCAAAATCGTAGTTCTCTTGGTGACGGAAGCCAAAATGTATTGTCATTTGTAGAGTTGAGCGCGGTTCGCGGTTCGAGGTTCTCCAGTTCTAAGCTCGAGTGATTTTGGGGGCTGTTCGAGATCGAACTAGAACTCGAGCTTTTTGCAGAAGCTCGATAGTTCTAGATACATTCGAGAACGGTTCTAGCAGCAAAAAGCAGGGCTTTTTACAGCTACAGTGTGCAGGAGCCATCTCTGGCAGCCTGCCAGAAGCTGGTAACCAAGATAAACATCGGGTATCCAACCAAAGCGCTTTGGTTAGCAACCCGATGTTTATCCTAGTTACGTGCAGGAAGCTCACACTTCCCCGCTCAGCTCGCTCCGCCCCCTCCTGCCCGCAGCATGTACACAAGTACACACACACACACACACACACGGTCCCGCTCGGCTTACCTGCGGTGATGAAGTCCCGCCATCCCGACCTCAGCGCTGTCACTGTCCTCCATGGCCGCCGCTTGTCACATCACCTCTCGCTTCCGACCCGAGACTGACTAGCGGTGACGTCACGGGCCTCTCGCGATATTTGGCTGTGAAAGCGGTGGTCATTGAACTCAGTGACAGGTCGGCAGTGCTGGAGATCAGCGCAGGTAATGTACCTCGCTGACAGGAAGCACTTGTCATGCCCTGCAGTGACCTGGGCTGACCCATTGATGTTAGCTCAGGTAACTGCACTGCTCTCCCAGCCAATGGGGAACATCCTGCTCTTCATTGACTGGGACAGTGTGGATCGTCATGGCAACCCCTTGGATTACACCAGACCTGGATTTGTTTTTCATTCTTATAAATTGGTTAAAGAGGGAATGTTTTGGGGAGTGTTTTTTCAAATAAAAATGTGTTTGTCGTCTATTTTTTTTTATTACTGACTGGGTTGGTGATGTCGGGTATCTGATAGACGCCTGACCTCACCAACCCCAGGGCTTGATGCCAGGTGACATTACACATCTGGTATTAACCCCATATATTACCCTGTTTGCCACCGCACCAGGGCGTGGGATGAGCTGGGGCGAAGCACCAGGATTGGCGCATCTAATGGTTGCGCCACTTCTGGGGCGGCTGCGGCCTGCTATTTTTAGGCTGGGGAGAGTCCAATAACCATGGACCTCCCTAGTCTGAGAATATCAGACCCCAGCTGTCTGCTTTACCTTGGCTGGTGATCCAATTTTGGGGGGACCCCTACGTGTTCTTTTTTTTTAATTATTTATTTAATTTAAAATAACAGCGTGGGGTGCCCTCAGTTTTGGATTACCATCCGGGTACAAATAGGCAACTGGGGGTTGGTGGCAGACTTACCTGCCTGCTGTACCTGGCTAGCATACAAAAATATGGCGAAGCCCACATAACTTTTTCAGGGGGCAAAAAACTTCTGCATACAGTCCTGGATGGAGTATGCTGAGCTTTGTAGTTCTGCAGCTGCTGTCTGTCTGTATGGAGAAGAGCAGACAGCAGCTGCAGAACTACAAGGCTCAGCATACTCCATCCAGGACTGTATGCAGAAGTTTTTTGCCCACCAAAAAAATGACGTGGGCTTCGCCATATTTTTGTATGCTAGCCAGGTACAGCAGGCAGCCACGGGCTGCTTCCAACCCCCAGTTGCCTATTTGTACCCGGCTGGGAACCAAAAATATAGGGAAACCCATTTTTTTTTAATTATTTCACTTATTTCATGAAATAATTAAAAAACAAATGACGTGGGCTTCGCCCCATTTTTGTGTCCAGCCGGGTACAACTAGGCAGCTGGGGATTGGAATCCGCAGCATAGGTTAGCCCGAGGTTTCTGGGCGCCTCTGCTGCGGATTTCAGTCCGCAGCCGTCCCAGAAAATGGCGCTCTCATAGAAGTGCCATCATCTGGCGCTGTATCCAACTCTTCCAACAGCCCTGGAGCCGGGTGGCTTGTTGGGTAATCATGAGTTAATACTGGCTTTGTTTTACTAGCCAGAACTAAGCCAGAGATTCTCAATGTCAGGCACGTTTGACCCGGCCATTAAGAATCTACAATAAAGGGTTAAAAAAAGACACCACACAGAGAAAAAATACTTTAATAGAAATAAATACACAGACACATTAGAGACTCCATCTTTATTACCCCCTGTCAGCCCTCCACGATCCTGCTCTTCTGTCTTCTTTCTTTCTAGTGTAGTAGTAGTGACGATTGTAGTGAGGATGAGGTTCACCAGCCCATCACTTGGAGCTGGGGAACCTCATCCTCAGTACAATCCTCACTAGTGTAGTAGTAGTGACGATTGTAGTGAGGATAAGGTTCACCAGCTCATCCTCAGTACAATCCTCACTACAATCGGGAAGCAGCGTGCAGCCTTCACTCCGTGAGTGATGAGTGCTGGCTGTCAGCGGTAACAGCGGTAACTAGAGATGAGCGAACCGGTCCCGGTTCGGCTCGAGGTCGGTTCGCCGAACGGAGGTCCCGTTCGAGTTCGGCTCGTCGAACGTTCGACGAACCGAACTCGAACTGCATAGGAAACAATGGCAGGCAATCACAAACACATAAAAACACCTAGAAAACACCCTCAAAGGTGTCCAAAAGGTGACAAACAACTCACAACACAACACAAACACATGGGAAAGTGACAAGGACATATACTCATGCGAAAACAAAACAGCTGGACAAGGAAAAAGAGGAGGACACACAGATATATGAGTATATGCAAGTAAACATCGATTCCATTATTGTGCAACTTGAGCCCTGCTCATTTTAGGCTTCCAATCTTGATAAATTGCCTGAGCTCGCCACGTACGCCTTGGGGATCTTGTCGTGTCCTGCAGCCAGCGTTCTCTCGGAACCTGTCTTCAGTGCTGCTGGGGGTCTGCTGGCAGATAAGCACACGTGTCTGTCCACTGACAATGTTGACATGGCTCTCAGAGGACTTTTCTTCCCCTGGGTCAGCCAGGGGACGGGAAAGGCACGCGTATTTTTGAGAGTGCTTCATGCAAAGCATCTTTTTCATTTTGAAAAGGGGGGTCAAGTGATGGCAGTCAAGTGGGATGTGTGTGGCCCAATTAGTGGAAACGAGGGAGACTGTGGTTGGATTCCCTTCGCTTTTGAAAAAAGAACCAAGATGAACAAGTCGGGGCTCTCAGAGGACTTTTCTTCCCCTGGGTCATCCAGGGGAGGTGAAAGGCACGCGTATTTTTGAGAGTGCTTCATGCAAAGCATCTTTTTCATTTTGAAAAGGGGCATCAACTGATGTCAGTCAAGTGGGGTGTGTGTGGCCCAATTAGTGGCAACGAGGGAGACTGTGGTTGGAGTCCCCTCACTGTGTTTCTAAAAGAAACAAAATGAACAAATCATGGCTCTCAGAGGACTTTTCTTCCCCTGGGTCAGCCAGGGGACGGGAAAAGGCACGCGTATTTTTGAGAGTGCTTCATGCAAAGCATCTTTTTCATTTTGAAAAGGGGCATCAACTGATGTCAGTCAAGTGGGGTGTGTGTGGCCCAATTAGTGGCAACGAGGGAGACTGTGGTTGGAGTCCCCTCGCTGTGTTTCTAAAAGAACCAAGATGAACAAGTCATGGCTCTCAGAGGACTTTTCTTCCCCTGGGTCAGCCAGGGGACGGGAAAAGGCACGCGTATTTTTGAGAGTGCTTCATGCAAAGCATCTTTTTCATTTTGAAAAGGGGCATCAACTGATGTCAGTCAAGTGGGGTGTGTGTGGCCCAATTAGTGGCAACGAGGGAGACTGTGGTTGGAGTCCCCTCACTGTGTTTCTAAAAGAAACAAAATGAACAAATCATGGCTCTCAGAGGACTTTTCTTCCCCTGGGTCAGCCAGGGGACGGGAAAGGCACGCGTATTTTTGAGAGTGCTTCATGCAAAGCATCGTTTTCATTTTGAAAAGGGGCATCAACTGATGTCAGTCAAGTGGGGTGTGTGTGGCCCAATTAGTGGCAACGAGGGAGACTGTGGTTGGAGTCCCCTCGCTGTGTTTCTAAAAGAAACAAAATGAACAAATCATGGCTCTCAGAGGACTTTTCTTCCCCTGGGTCAGCCAGGGGACGGGAAAGGCACGCGTATTTTTGAGAGTGCTTCATGCAAAGCATCTTTTTCATTTTGAAAAGGGGCATCAACTGATGTCAGTCAAGTGGGGTGTGTGTGGCCCAATTAGTGGCAACGAGGGAGACTGTGGTTGGAGTCCCCTCGCTGTGTTTCTAAAAGAAACAAAATGAACAAATCATGGCTCTCAGAGGACTTTTCTTCCCCTGGGTCAGCCAGGGGACGGGAAAGGCACGCGTATTTTTGAGAGTGCTTCATGCAAAGCATCTTTTTCATCTTGAAAATTGGCTCAACTGATGCCAGTCAAGTGGGGTGTGTGTGGCCCAGTTAGTGGAAACGAGGGAGACTGTGGTTGGAGTCCCCTCGCTGTGTTTCTAAAAGAACCAAGATGAACAAGTCATGGCTCTCAGAGGACTTTTCTTCCCCTGGGTCAGCCAGGGGACGGGAAAGGCACGCGTATTTTTCAGAGTGCTTCATGCAAAGCATCTTTTTCTTTTTCAAAAGGGGGCTCAACCGATGCCAGTCAAGTGGGGTGTGTGTGGCCCAATTAGTGGCAACTAGGGAGACTGTGGTTGGAGTCCCCTCGCTGTGTTTCTAAAAGAAACAAAATGAACAAATCATGGCTCTCAGAGGACTTTTCTTCCCCTGGGTCAGCCAGGGGACGGGAAAGGCACGCGTATTTTTGAGAGTGCTTCATGCAAAGCATCTTTTTCATCTTGAAAATTGGCTCAACTGATGCCAGTCAAGTGGGGTGTGTGTGGCCCAGTTAGTGGAAACGAGGGAGACTGTGGTTGGAGTCCCCTCGCTGTGTTTCTAAAAGAACCAAGATGAACAAGTCATGGCTCTCAGAGGACTTTTCTTCCCCTGGGTCAGCCAGGGGATGGGAAAGGCACGCGTATTTTTGAGAGTGCTTCATGCAAAGCATCTTTTTCTTTTTCAAAAGGGGGCTCAACCGATGCCAGTCAAGTGGGGTGTGTGTGGCCCAGTTAGTGGAAACGAGGGAGACTGTGGTTGGAGTCCCCTCGCTGTGTTTCTAAAAGAACCAAGATGAACAAGTCATGGCTCTCAGAGGACTTTTCTTCCCCTGGGTCAGCCAGGGGACGGGAAAGGCACGCATATTTTTGAGAGTGCTTCATGCAAAGCATCTTTTTCATCTTGAAAATTGGCTCAACTGATGCCAGTCAAGTGGGGTGTGTGTGGCCCAGTTAGTGGAAACGAGGGAAACTGTGGTTGGAGTCCCCTCGCTGTGTTTTACATGCTTTTAGAAGGGCATGACATTGCTTGGAGGTTGACTTTCAGCATCTGCAAACTGTTGGCAACCAAAATGCTGCCTTTCCAACCTTTTTAACCGAAGATTTTCGAGACCTTATGCCCATCGCAGTGCCCCAAGAGCCGATGCCCAGGCGCCACTCCTTCTCCAACAAAGGCGTGCACGCGCTACACCAGCATGTCGCACTAAACATCACTGATTCCTTGAGAAACTCTGTGTGACAGGGTGCATTTCACCACAGATAATTGGCCCAGTAAGCATGGAAAGGGGCGTTACATGTCGCTGACTGGGCAATGGGTTACTGTGGGGAGAGATGGAGAAGGGTCTGCTGTACAAGTCTTGCCGTCCCCACGAGTTGTTTCAATCCTTCTTCTGTATGTAGAAGTTAATACACTGCTTCTGCCTCTTCAACCTCGTGTGGGTCCTCCACCTTGGCGCAAACCCTGTGTGGTCAGGCCACCCTTCCTTGTAACTGCGCACAAGGAATACCACACACCTCCTTACTATGCTGGCAGCAGAGCTCAATGCCATCAGGCGGTCAAAGGTTTACTTTGAAATGTATGGGAAATGTGAGTCACACCGCTGAGAAGTTGTGGACGGTTAGCTCTGGAGACCGAGTTTCATCAATGGTTGTCTCCACTCAACCAGCAGCCAGGGAAGGCCGGGTGCGACAATGATGCAAACATGGGTGCGGCCCTTCACTGTGACAATGTGACACACGTGCCTTGTGTGGTTCACGTGTTGAACCTGGTTGTCCAGCAATTTTTAAAGCACTATCCTGGCCCACATGGCCTTCTGCAGAGAGCACGGTGTAACGCCTTCCTTGATCCACACACTCAGATGGGCTGTAAATGATAGCCTAGAGGGAAGCCACTCACCAAGCAGGACCCCTAGAACCCTGAAACCCTTTAACCCCTATACAGGGATTAGGAATTACACAGGGCCCAAGGTGATTAATACCTGTGGAAGGCTGCAGTTCCAGAGAATAGTAGTCAGGCAGGGTCAAAACATTAATTGAGGAACAGGAACAGAATGGGACGGCCAGGACTTAATCAGAAAACAAGCAGAGGTGAAATGCGGATCGGCCAACAAGGTACATAAATAGCAAGCAGGAAAAGTAGTCAGGTAACAAGCACACAAAATCATAAAACTGAACTGGGGTTAAAATTAACCAGAGGTTCATAGCTATGTCTGGCAGTGGTCTGCAGACAGGATGGGCATAAAAAAGGGTGTGGTGTCTTCCCATTGGTTGTAGCTGAATGATGGTATTTCATCTGTGAGATACCCACCAGCTACATTCAGCCAGAGATTCTGCATCTGTCAAGGTAATGCAGCCCAGTGGGTGAGCATAACCTGTTTCCACCTGCACCGCTGGCATCGACTCCTCTCCCATCATCAGCACTATGCATGAAAGGAACACGTTGTCACCTGGCGACCGGAGTACAAATTGACGGAGCGTACTCCGTTGGTGACTTAACAGCCGTGTGCGGCAATGATGCAAACTTGGCTGCGGGCCATCGTCAGGGCAATGTGACACACGTGCCTTGTATGGCTCACGTGTTGAACCTAATTCTCCAGCAATTTTTAAAACACCATCCCGGCCTACATGGCCTTGTGCAGCGGGCACGCTCGCCATGTGCTCACTTCCATCGTGCGCACACAGCAGCTCAACAACTTTCATCACTCCGGAAGTCTTAGGGTCTGGCAGTTAAACGCCGGAAATGCGATGTTCCGACATGCAGGAATTGGAATCTGCACATGTTGCAGCGTGTGTGGCAGCACCGCAGAGCCCTGCTGAAATCCGGTATGACATATAGCCTGGGATAACTTGATCCAGAGGTGGTGCAGATCCCGCTGCTGGAGTGGTGTCAGATCAAGGACCTATGCACCCTGCTACACAGTTTACAAATGTCGAAGAAGATGTTTAGCACTGGCAATGTCATTCTCAGCGTGACAATTCTGGTCATCTACATGATGGAGCACACTGTAATTATTATTCGGAGTCAGGTGTTGGGACAAGAGGAAGGGGAGGAAGTACAGGAGGAGTCATATGCGGAAGGGATAACAAGATCTACGAGGTCCAGATGGTCAGCGGCACCTATGCGGCAGTCATGGTGAGGGAGAGGGATTAACAAGGGCGCATAGTATCAGCAAAAAGTGTTGAGGAAAGTGCAGGAGCCCATGAAGAAATGGAGGACGAACTGGCGATGGGCATGGAAGACTCAGCAGATGAGTGAGAGCTTGCTCACATTTCGGTTGTGCGAGGTTGTGGGGAGAGGGCAGAGGAAGGAGGCACGATTCTCACCTCTCTGCCACCAACACACCAAGGACTTGGTCCTCCTGGATGCACAAGACACATGAGCGCCTTCTTGCTGCACTACCTACATGACCCTCGAATTGTACGAATTCGAAGTAATCCTGAATACTGGGTTGCCACACTGTTAGATCCCCGGTACAAGACAAAATTTGGCGAAATAATTCCTGCCATAGAAATGGACGCACGTATACAGGAGTATCTGCAGAATGTGGTACGCAATCTTAGATCTGCTTTTCCACTAAACACCAGTGCTGCACAGAGTGAATCTCAACGCTTTGTCATGGATAGGAGGAAATGGTCTTTTCCTTGTCCACATCGGAGGGACCGAGGGATGGCTGCTGTGCTGAGATGGCGATGAGTACGGTGTCCCTGCAGAGTTGCACTTTTGGTCATATACCAAAATGAGTTGAAAAAGGACAGATGCTGGTGGAAAGGGGAACAGGTGTGTTGGAAAGGGGAAAAAAGTTTTGGTCCGTGGATTTGGTGGTTAAGCAAAAGTAACATTTGATGAAGAAACACCATCTGTTACAGTGGGACTGGCAGATTTGGATAAGGTGGTATATACTATGTTACCGCTATATAACGAAAATTAATAAGAAAAGAAAGAGAAAGGTATATATCCCCATCAGCAGTCAGTGTCCACCGTGCTCACAGTTGGAAAAGGAGAGGTTGGCAACTGGAAGGTTTGGTGGAGGATACAGAGCTGTGTGGCTATGAAACTAATAGTAGCCTGAACCGAGTTAGACGCCATTCGGATCTGGAGACTGGGAGCCCTGTTAGCGTCACAGGGTCCACATGCCCACCCAGCCCAGGAACTCTTTGTTAACAACACAGGAGCCATTGAGTACGCTGACCGTGTGCGTAGGGGCAACACCTGTGGACAGCAGGCGCATCAGCAGCAGCAGGCCTGTTAATGCCACTGGGCTGCACAAGCAGGACTGGTAGGACAGGAGCTGGTCTTAACCGTTCTGCATTACCAACTGTGGTGGTGGCCTGCATCGACACCCTATTCCTGCCTACCTCTGGCCTAAAGCCGCAATGGGTTCAACACATGGAGGTGTGCTCTTTCGGAGCATAATAGAAGAATGCGCACCTCCTTGTTGGCTCCAGCCCCTTTTATAACCTGGGTCCGCCCCAAACCAGGGTGAACCACAATGAACCTCCTGAAGACAAAAGTAGAGTGACACGTCATGAGTGGCATAACTAGCGTCCTATTTGGAACCACAACTTCAATGATGACCTCATGGCTGCCATGACCCAAACACCTCACCAGTCATCGTCTGACCATCAATAATGCGGTGACAAGTCATAGGGGTGGGCCTCTGCAAGCCATTTGGGAGGACACCTGATGCCCTGTGGTCTATATGGGACCCCCACATCAGGGGCAGGGCCAAAGAGTTCATTACCGGACCTAGTCTCTGATGCAGTAAGTGCCTGAGCATGCTCAGTAGCATGAAATACAGTCTCTGAAAAAAGACTATCAGCTTTAGCATGGTGTCTAGGCACAAAACAGGACTTAAACCCAGCACGGAATGCAAGTACCTGTGCAAAGAGGCTTTTGACACTTAGTGTGGGAGCATGCGCTGTATCCCGAAATGAAGACTTAGCGTCAGGAATGGCTCAGTCAGGCTGAGCATACTCACTAGGCGAAACACTGTAGTTAGGCTGCAGCTGGGGTAAATCGGCACACGCATGCGCACTAGCTGCCTCTCCACACTTAGACGTGGAGGAGAAATTGCTCTTCGGGTGTGAACTTGGAGATGCTGTCTATGAACAGAAGGAAAAGCTAAAGGAAGCCTCACTTTCTATCCCTCCGAATTATCAAATGCAGCAATGAATTCCCTGAGTTTGCTATAACATTAGCGTAGCAAAATGTGCATGAGGGTGTCATGTAGAGGTGCTAGAAATAGCTTGGCACCAGTGAAGCACTAATGGAATACAACATCCAGTTCTATGATGCCACTAAATGGCAGTATTTTTTGTTATCATTATACCTTATTAAAAACAGAGCAGGAAGGTGTCATGCAGAGGTGCTGCACATAGCTTGGTAGCAGTGGGGCACTAATGGAATACAACAGCCAGTTCTATGATGCCACTAAATGGCAGTATTTTTTGCTATCATTATAGCTTATTAAAAACAGAGCAGGAGGGTGTCATGCAGAGGTGCTGCACATAGCTTGGTACCAGTGGGGCACTAATGGAATACAACAGCCAGTTCTATGATGCCACTAAATGGCAGTATTTTTTGCTATCATTATAGCTTATTAAAAAAAGAGCAGGAGGGTGTCATGCACAGGTGCTAGAAATAGCTTGGCACCAGTGGGGCACTAATGGAATACAACAGCCAGTTCTATGATGCCACTAAATGGCAGTATTTTTTGCTATCATTATAGCTTATTAAAAAAAGAGCAGGAGGGTGTCATGCACAGGTGCTAGAAATAGCTTGGCACCAGTGGGGCACTAATGGAATACAACAGCCAGTTCTATGATGCCACTAAATGGCAGTATTTTTTGCTATCATTATAGCTTATTAAAAACAGAGCAGGAGGGTGTCATGCAGAGGTGCTGCACATAGCTTGGTACCAGTGGGGCACTAATGGAATACAACAGCCAGTTCTATGATGCCACTAAATGGCAGTATTTTTTGCTATCATTATAGCTTATTAAAAACAGAGCAGGAGGGTGTCATGCAGAGGTGCTGCACATAGCTTGGTACCAGTGGGGCACTAATGGAATACAACAGCCAGTTCTATGATGCCACTAAATGGCAGTATTTTTTGCTATCATTATAGCTTATTAAAAACAGAGCAGGAGGGTCTCATGCACAGGTGCTGCACATAGATTTGCACTAGTGTGACTAGACAAATGTCCAATAGCCACGTTTAGGATGCCACTAGGTACACTGACTGTTTGCTAGTATAATGGCTTAGTTAAAAAGAGTTGGAGTGTGCAATGCAGGCAGACGTGCTGCAAATATCTTTCCACTAGTGTGACTACACAAAAGTACAATAGTCACGTTTAGGATGCCACTAGGTACACTGACTGTTTGCTAGTATAATGGCTTAGTTAAAAAGAGTTGGAGTGTGCAATGCAGGCAGACGTGCTGCAAATATCTTTCCACTAGTGTGACTACACAAAAGTACAATAGCCACGTTTAGGATGCCACTAGGTACACTGACTGTTTGCTAGTATAATGGCTTAGTTAAAAAGAGTTGGAGTGTGCAATGCAGGCAGACGTGCTGCAAATATCTTTCCACTAGTGTGACTACACAAAAGTACAATAGTCACGTTTAGAATGCCACTAGGTACACTGACTGTTTGCTAGTATAATGGCTTAGTTAAAAAGAGTTGGAGTGTGCAGAGGACAGGAGGGTACAGTGCCAGGATTGTGGGGCTCTGGGTAGAGGAATGGAAGCCTGCCTTTCTATTCACTCCTAATGGGGTAATGCAGCGACAAAATCCCTGACCTTGGCTACACAGACGCTGTCTCTGTTTTCAGGACCTGTCACCTATGGCTCTGACCCTGCCGGTTTGATCCCTTAAAAGGACTGATAGAAAGTGCTCTCCCTAAGCTGTCCAGCGCTGTGTATTGAACGCATACAGCTGTATCGGCGATAGGACAAAGGACGGAGCTGCGACAGTGATGTCTGACACCCATGACGCAGAAGAGATAATGGCGTCCTGGAAGAAAATGTCCGGTTTTATAATGCAGGGACATGTGACATGGACATCCTATCACACATGCCGTTGCTTCTCTGGCTAAAAGTCCACTTAGCTGTGTGTGTGTCTGGGATTGGCTGACATGCTGGCCCGCCCCACTACATGCGCGCGCTTAGGGAAGGAAGACAAGGGAAAAAAAAAAAAAATGCCGATCACCATTATACAAACAGGAGTGATCTGAAGGCGCTGTTCACGCACACTATACACTGAAATGTCATAATAGTGTGAGTCACAGAGTGACTTACACTATTACAGCGGAAAGCCAGCTAGGAATTAGCTGTTTTTTTGCTGCTAGAACCGTTCTCGAACGTTTCTAGAACTATCGAGCTTTTGCAAAAAGCTCGAGTTCTAGTTTGATCTAGAACAGGCCCCAAAATCACTCGAGCCTAGAACTGGAGAACCTCGAACCGCGAACCGCGCTCAACTCTAGTGCGGGGTAGTGCCACAAGAAATTCTAAGTTTGCCCAGATGCTCAAGGAGTACCTTGCAGATCGAACAACTGTACTTCGACATTCCTCTGTGCCTTACAATTATTGGGTATCCAAGGTGGACATGTGGCATGAATTGGCTCTCTACGCCTTGGAAGTCCTGGCCTGCCCTGCCGCTAGCGATTTGTCAGAGCGTGTTTTTAGTGCCGCAGGTGGAATCATTACAGATAAACGCACCCGCCTGTCAACTGAAAATGCTGACAGGCTGACTCTGATCAAGATGAACAAGGGTTGGATTGGGCCAGACTTCACCACACCACCAGCAAATGAGAGCGGAATTTAAAGTTTGAAACGGGAATTTGCCATGTACCTCCACTCACCCATGGGTACACACTTCTGGACTTTGGATAATCACTGGACTGCTCCTCCTTCTCCTCATGCGCCACCATGATGACCGTTACAATAGTTAGGCCTTTGTTTCAGGTATACCCCCAGTGGTACATTTTTTCGCCCATTCTTTCAGAATGGACATTACAACGACAGGAGACCCGCTCCTTTGCAATGGGAACAATGTTTTGAGGCCCTCATGCACGTCTCTATCCAGGGACAACGTGGAGCCTCCCAATTTTTGGCTGCCCTGCCAAAGGGCTATACTACAATAGACCCACTTCCTTGCAATAGGCACTTCAGGTTTACAGGCCCTCATGCACGTCTGTATGCAGGGGCATTGGTGAACCTCACAATTTTGGACTGCCATGGCAAAGGAAAATACTACAAAGACTCACTTCCTCAAAATGGGCACATTAGACTCAAGAGGCCTTCATGTACGTCTCTTCTCAGGGACATCGGAGTGCCACACAATGTTTTACGTAAAATCTTACATGTATTAATCTCAAAAAGTAACATACACCAGCTCTATCTCACTATTGGGTATGTGCCCTTAACATTTCTGCCATGAAAATTCATTTTGGTGTCATTTTGGAAGGTTTTCTGGTGAGTACGTAAAAATGGTGTAAAACGCGGACAAAATTGTTCACAGCTGTGACTTTTGAGTGATAAATGCTTCAAGGGGTCTTCCCCATGCTGTTGCCATGTCATTTGAGCACTCTACTGAGACTTTTGTGACATTTTTAGGGTTTCTACATGCTGCCGGGGGTCATTTCATAAAAATACTCGGGTCTCCCATAGGATAACATTGGGCTCGGTGCTCGGGCCGAGTACACGAGTATCTTGGGATGCTCGGCCCGAGCCTCGAGCACCCGAGCTTTTTAGTACTCGCTCATCAATAGTAATGAAACATTTACAATTTTTATTACATATTTTACCAGTTTTATTCCTACAAAGGGATATTGCTTAAATTGAAGTTTACATTGAATGTGTTACTTTTTTCTACACAGTTTAGTTGTTTGCTTTTGTATTTATGGGAACTATATATTTTGAAACAAACAGGATTTTTATAATATGGGATTATGTTTTCTGCTAAAATGGACAATAAAAAAGAAACCCAAATTCGTAGTTCTCTTTGTGATGGAAGCCAAAATGTATTGTCATTTGGCACTGAAACCAAGTATTTTATATATTACAGGTTGATAACAAATTACTTCAACAGAGAAAACGGCTTGATTTACTAGGGATTAAACCCAGGACCTTCTGCGTGTGAAGCAGATGTGATGACTACTACACTTTGAAACCTGTGAAATCCTGCAAAGTAATGGCAATTAGAGACGAGTTTTGACCGCCAGGGGAAAAAAAAAAGTAATTCGCAGTTCTGTTGATGATGGAAGCGAAAACATCCCATCATTCGGCAACAAAGTCAAGAACTTCATATATTGTGGTTTGATAGGGTATTATTTCAACACAAAGAAACAATTGGTTTCACTGGGGATTGAACCCAGGACCTTCTGCGTGTTAAGCAGACGTGATGACCACTACACTATGAAACCTGTATAAGCCTGCAAAGTAATGGCAATTAGAGACGAGTTTTGACCGCCAGGGGAAAAAAATAATAATTCGTAGTTCTGTTGGTGATGGAAGCCAAAACATCCTGTTATTCGGCAACAAAGCCAAGAACTATATATATTGCAGGTTGATATGGTATTATTTCAACACCAAGAACAGATGGGTTTCACTGGGGATTTAACTCAGGTCCTTGTGCGTGTAAAGCAGACGTGATGACCACTACACTATGAAGCCTGATGAAAAGTTTCTGTGTATTGGCTAGCAGAGCAGAATTGTGACTGACGGGGCCTTTTTATTGCTGAAGGAAAGTATTTTTGGTAATGAAACATTTACAATTTTTATTACATATTTTACCAGTTTTATTCCTACAAAGGGATATTGCTTAAATTGAAGTTTACATCGAATGGGATTATGTTTTCTGCTAAAATGGACAATAAAAAAGAAACCCAAAATCGTAGTTCTCTTTGTGATGGAAGCCTAAATGTATTGTCATTTGGCACTGAAACCAAGAATTTTATATATTACAGTTTGATAGCAAATTACTTCAACAGCAAAAACGGCTTGTTTTTACTAGGGATTAAACCCAGGACCTTCTGCGTGTGAAGCAGACGTGATGACAACTACACTTTGACACCTGTGAAATCCTGCAAAGTAATGGCAATTAGAGACGAGTTTTGATAACCAGGGGAAAAAAAAATAATTCGTAGCTCTATTCGTGATGGAAGCCAAAACATCCCGTCATTCGGCAACTAAACCAAGAACTTCATATATTTTAGTTGGATAGGGTATTATTTCAACACAAAGAACAGATTGGTTTCACTGGGGATTGAACCCAGGACCTTCTGCGTGTTAAGCAGATGTGATGCCCACTACACTATGAAACCTGATGGAAAGGTACTGTGTATTGGCAAGCAGAGCAGAATTGTGACTGATGGGGCCTTTTTATTGCTGAAGGAAAGTATTTTTGGTAATGAAACATTTACAACTTTTATTACATATTTTACCAGTTTTATTCCTACAAAGGGGTATTGCTTAACTTGAAGTTTACATTGAATGTGTTCCTTTTTTCTACACAGTTTAGTCGTTTGCTTTTGTATTTATGGGAACTATATATTTTGAAACAAACAGGATTTTTATAATATGGGATTATAATTTCTGCTAAAGTGGACAATAAAAAAGAAACCCAAAATCGTAGTTCTCTTTGCGATGGAAGCCAAAATGTATTGTCATTTGGCACTGAAACCAAGAATTTTATATATTACAGGTTGATAGCAAATTACTTCAACAGCGAAAACGGCTTGATTTACTAGGGATTAAACCCAGGACCTTCTGCGTGTGAAGCAGATGTGATGACTACTACACTTTGAAACCTGTGAAATCCTGCAAAGTAATGGCAATTAGAGACGAGTTTTGACCGCCAGGGGAAAAAAAAAAGTAATTCGCAGTTCTGTTGATGATGGAAGCGAAAACATCCCATCATTCGGCAACAAAGTCAAGAACTTCATATATTGTGGTTTGATAGGGTATTATTTCAACACAAAGAAACGATTGGTTTCACTGGGGATTGAACCCAGGACCTTCTGCGTGTTAAGCAGACGTGATGACCACTACACTATGAAACCTGTATAAGCCTGCAAAGTAATGGCAATTAGAGACGAGTTTTGACCGCCAGGGGAAAAAAATAATAATTCGTAGTTCTGTTGGTGATGGAAGCCAAAACATCCTGTTATTCGGCAACAAAGCCAAGAACTATATATATTGCAGGTTGATATGGTATTATTTCAACACCAAGAACAGATGGGTTTCACTGGGGATTTAACTCAGGTCCTTGTGCGTGTAAAGCAGACGTGATGACCACTACACTATGAAGCCTGATGAAAAGTTTCTGTGTATTGGCTAGCAGAGCAGAATTGTGACTGACGGGGCCTTTTTATTGCTGAAGGAAAGTATTTTTGGTAATGAAACATTTACAATTTTTATTACATATTTTACCAGTTTTATTCCTACAAAGGGATATTGCTTAAATTGAAGTTTACATCGAATGGGATTATGTTTTCTGCTAAAATGGACAATAAAAAAGAAACCCAAAATCGTAGTTCTCTTTGTGATGGAAGCCTAAATGTATTGTCATTTGGCACTGAAACCAAGAATTTTATATATTACAGTTTGATAGCAAATTACTTCAACAGCAAAAACGGCTTGTTTTTACTAGGGATTAAACCCAGGACCTTCTGCGTGTGAAGCAGACGTGATGACAACTACACTTTGACACCTGTGAAATCCTGCAAAGTAATGGCAATTAGAGACGAGTTTTGATAACCAGGGGAAAAAAAAATAATTCGTAGCTCTATTCGTGATGGAAGCCAAAACATCCCGTCATTCGGCAACTAAACCAAGAACTTCATATATTTTAGTTGGATAGGGTATTATTTCAACACAAAGAACAGATTGGTTTCACTGGGGATTGAACCCAGGACCTTCTGCGTGTTAAGCAGATGTGATGCCCACTACACTATGAAACCTGATGGAAAGTTACTGTGTATTGGCAAGCAGAGCAGAATTGTGACTGATGGGGCCTTTTTATTGCTGAAGGAAAGTATTTTTGGTAATGAAACATTTACAACTTTTATTACATATTTTACCAGTTTTATTCCTACAAAGGGGTATTGCTTAACTTGAAGTTTACATTGAATGTGTTCCTTTTTTCTACACAGTTTAGTCGTTTGCTTTTGTATTTATGGGAACTATATATTTTGAAACAAACAGGATTTTTATAATATGGGATTATAATTTCTGCTAAAGTGGACAATAAAAAAGAAACCCAAAATCGTAGTTCTCTTTGCGATGGAAGCCAAAATGTATTGTCATTTGGCACTGAAACCAAGAATTTTATATATTACAGGTTGATAGCAAATTACTTCAACAGCGAAAACGGCTTGTTTTTACTAGGGATTAAACCCAGGACCTTCTGCATGTGAAGCAGATGTGATGAGTACTACACTTTGAAACCTGTGAAATCCTGCAAAGTAAAGACAATTAGAGACGAGTTTTGACCGCCAGGGGAAAAAAATAATAATTCGTAGTTCTGTTTATGATGGAAGCTAAAACATCCCATCATTCGGCAACAAAGCCAAGAACTTCATATATTGTAGATTGATAAGGTATTATTTCAACACCAAGAACAGATTGGTTTTACTGGGGATTGAACCCAGGACCTTCTGCATGTTAAGCAGACGTGATGACCACTACACTATGTAACCTTACAGAAAGTTACTATGTATTGGTAAGCAGAGCAGAATTGTGACTGACAGGGCATTTTTATTGCTGAAGGAAAGTAATTTTGGTTACATAGTTACATAGTTACATAGTTACTTAGGTTGAAAAAAGACCTAGGTCCATCTAGTTCAACCTTCCTCCACCAGTTCTACATTTAGTCACTAAGTCATTTATAACCAACAATGTTTTGTGTACTGAGGAAATCATCCAGCCCTTTTTTAAAAGCTGTTACAGTATCTGCCATTACTACCTCTTGTGGTAGGGCATTCCACAGTCTGACTGCTCTAACTGTAAAGAACCCTTTCCTATTTAGCTGTTGGAATCGCTTTTATTCCACTCGCAGTGAGTGCCCCCTGGTCCTTAGTACTGTCTTTGGAAGAAATAAGTCATGTGCCAGTCCTTTATATTGACCACACATGTATTTATACATATAAATGAGATCTCCTCTGAGACGTCTTTTTTCTAAGCTAAACATATCTAACTTTTTCAACCTGTCATCATATGGGAGGCCTTCCATTCCTTGTAATAGTCTAGTTGCCCGCCTTTGAACTGACTCTAACTTCTGAATGTCCTTTTTAAAATGTGGAGCCCAAAACTGGATCCCGTATTCCAGATGTGGCCTTACAAGTGATTTATTGAGGGGTAACAATACATTGCGATCGCGGAATCTAATCTCTCTTTTTATACACCCTAAAATATTGTTTGCTTTAGCAGCTGCTGCTTGACATTGAGTGCTGCTGCTCAGCTTATTTGTAATGAGAATACCCAAGTCCTTCTCCTGTTCTGTAGTCCCGAGTTTACTTCCATTTAATATATACGCAGCTATAGGATCACTCCGTCCTAGGTGCATTACTTTACATTTATCAACATTAAATCTCATTTGCCAAGTATCTGCCCATTCTGACATCTTATCCAGATCTTTTTGTAATATTGTACTATCCAGGTCAGTTTTTAATATCCTACATAGTTTGGTGTCATCGGCAAAGACTGACACTGTACTATCAATCCCATCCACAAGGTCATTAATAAAGAGATTAAAAAGAATCGGTCCAAGCACAGATCTCTGCGGCACCCCACTGCTGACTATAGCCCATTTAGAGAATGTACCATTTATGACTACTCTTTGTTTCCTATCTTTTAGCCAATTCCTTACCCAGTTGCATATTGTGTCCCCTAGTCCTTGCTTCTGGAACTTTAGTATAAGGCTATTATGTGGTACAGTATCAAATGCCTTTGCAAAGTCCAAATAAATCACATCAACTGCATTACCAATATCCAGGTTTGAACTTACCCCCTCATAGAACCCCAACAGGTTGGTTAGACACGACTTATCTTTCATGAATCCATGCTGTTTGTCAGTTATCATATTATTTTCTGCAATATATTTTTGCATGTCATCCCTTAAAATGCCTTCAAAAACTTTGCATACTACTGATGTCAGGCTTACCTCTTACCTTTCCTAAATATCGGTACCACATCAGCAATCCTCCAATCCTGAGGCACCAACCCTGTTACAAGTGAGTCTAAAAAGATGAGATACAGTGGTCTGTCGATTACGGAGCTCAATTCCCTCAATATTCGTGGATGAATGCCATCTGGCCCTGGGGATTTGTCAATGTTTAATTTACTCAGACGTAGGCGTACTTCATCTTGTGTTAAATTAATTATATCGGGTGGTGAACTTTGATTTTTCACTTGTTGAATGATCCCTGGTACAGTCAGTTCCTTGGTGAATACAGATGAGAAATGCCTATTTAATATCTCAGTCTTTTGTTTGTCCTCTATAACTAACTTGTTATTATATTTTAAGGGGCCGATACTATCCTTTGTTTTCCTTTTGGCATTAATGTATTCATAAAAGATTTTGGGATTTATTTTAATGTCATTGGCGATTTTTGTTTCAGTAGCTTATTTTGCTTGTTTGATTTCTTTTTTACATTTCCTATTGATATCTTTATACTTCTGAAATGCTATTTCTGTATTCTCAGCCTTTAAGATTTTAAATGCCCTTTGTTTTTGTTTTATTATACTTTGTACAGTCTTAATTATCCATAGTGGTTTCTTTTTATTCCTGGACATTTTATTACCAGAGGGTATACGTTTTTTACAGGACTCTAGTAGTATATCCTTAAACTTACCCCATTTATGTTCGGTATCCCCAGTTATTATGACTTTGTCCCAATCTACATTTAAGCTCTTCCCTTAATTTGTTGAAATCAGCTTTCCTAAAATTCCAGGTTTTAGCATCCCCCTTTGAAATGTTCTATTGAATATTATGTTGAAGCTTACCATATTATGATCACTGGTGCCCAAGTGCTCCCGGACCTGTAGATCTGAAATTGTATCCGGTCTATTTGACAGGACCACATCTAGCAAATTATCTCCCCTGGTCGGTTCACCTACCATCTGAGAGAGGAAATTGTCTTGAATAGTAGATAAGAACTTACAGATTTTAGCAGAACCAGAAGATTCTATGTCCCACTGTATGTCTGGATAGTTGAAATCCCCCATAATAAGAACTCGATTATTATTATTAGCTGCCTTTTCAATTTGTTCCAGCATTTCACCCTCTATTTGTTGAGGTATGTTAGGAGGCTTATAGCAAACTCCAATTAGTATTTTTCCATTATTCCCCTCCCCATGTACATTTACCCATACTGACTCTACATTGTTGCTGTTCCCCTCAATGTCATCATATAACACAGGTTTTAGGTACATATTTTACCAGTTTTATTCCTACAAAGGGATTTTTCTTGAATTGAAGTTTACATTGAATGTGTTACTTTTTTCTGCATAGTTTAGTCATTTGCTTTTGTATTTATGGGAACTATATATTTTGAAACAAACAGGATTTTTATAATATGGGATTATGTTTTCTGCTAAAATGGACAATAAAAAAGAAACCCAAAATTGTAGTTCTCTTTGTGATGGAAGCCAAAATGTATTGTCATTTGGCAACGAAACCAAGAATTTCACAGGTTGAGAGCAAATTACTTCAACACCGAAAAAAGATTGGTTTCACTGGGGATTGAACTCAGAACGTTCTGCATGTGAAGCAGACTTGATGACCACCACACTAGAAAACCTGTGAAATCCTGCAAAGTAATGGCAATTAGAGACGAGTTTTGACCGCCAGGGGCAAAAAAAAATAATTCGTAGTTCTGTTGGTGATGGAAGCCAAAACATCCCGTCATTCGGCAACAAAGCCAAGAACTTCATATATTGTAGTTTGATAGGGTATTATTTCAACACCAAGAACAGATTGCTTTTACTGGGGATTGAACCAGTGTTAAGCAGACATGATGACCAATACACTATGAAACCTTATGCAAAGTTACTGTGTATTGGCTAGCAGAGCAGAATTGAGACTGACGGGGCCTTTTTATTGCTGAAGGAAAGCATTTTAGGTTAATTAAACATTTACAATTTTTATTACATATTTTACCAGCTTTATTCCTACAAAGGGATGTTGCTTAAATTGAAGTTTACATTGAATGTGTTACTTTTTTCTACACAGTTTAGTCGTTTGCTTTTGTATTTATGGGAACTATATATTTTGAAACAAGCAGGATTTTTATAATATGGGATTATGTTTTCTGCTAAAATGGACAATAAAAAAGAAACCCAAAATCGTAGTTCTCTTTGTGATGGAAGCCAAAATATATTGTCATTTGGCAACAAAACCAAGAATTTTATATTTTACAGGTTGATAGCAAATTACTTCAACAGCAAAATCGTCTTGTTTTTACTAGGGATTGAACCCAGGACCTTCTGCGTGTTGAGCAGACGTGATGACCAGTACACTATGAAACCTGATGGAAAATTACTGTGTATTGGCAAGCAGAGCATAATTGTGACTGACGGGGCCTTTTTATTGCTGAAGGAAAGCATTTTTGGTTAATGAAACATTTACAATTTGTATTACATATTTTACCAGTTTTATTCCTACAAAGGGATTTTGCTTAAATTGAAGTTTACATTGAATGTGTTACTTTTTTCTACATAGCTTAGTCATTTGCTTTTGTATTTATGGGAACTATATATTTTGAAACAAACAGGTTTTCTTATAATATGGGATTATGTTTTCTGCTAAAATGTTCAATAAAAAAGAAACCCAAAATCGTAGTTCTCCTTGTGATAGAAGGGAAAATGTATTGTCATTTGGCAACGAAACCAAGAATTTCATACTTTACAGGTTGATAGGAAATTACTTCAACACCGAAAACAGATTGGTTTCACTGAGGATTGAACACAGAACGTTCTGCATGTGAAGCAGACTTGATGACCACCACACTTTAAAATCTGTGAAATCCTGCAAAGTAATGGCTATTAGAGACGAGTTTTGACTGCCAGGAAAAAAAAAAAAATTCCTTGTTCTGTTGGTTATGGAAGCCAAAACATCCCGTCATTCGGCAACAAAGCCAAGAACTTTATGTATTGTAGTTGGATAGGGTATTTTTTTAACACCAAGAACAGATTGGTTTTACTGGGGTTTGAACCCAGGACTAGAGTTGAGCGCGGTTCGTGGTTCGTGGTTCTCCAGTTCGCGGCTCGAGTGATTTTGGGGCATGTTCTAGATCGAACTAGAACTCGAGCTTTTTGCAAAAGCTCGGTAGTTCTAGAAACGTTCGAGAACGGTTCTAGCAGCCAAAAAACAGCTAAATCATAGCTTGGTTTCTGCTGTAATAGTGTAAGTCACTCTGTGAATCAAACTATTATCACATTTCAGTGTATAGTGTGCGTGAACAGCGCCTTCAGATCACTGCTGTTTCTATAATGGCGATCGCCATTTTTTTTTTTTTTTTTTCTTGTCTTCCTTCCCTAAGCGCGCGCGTCTTGTGGGGCGGGCCAGCATGTCAGCCAATCCCAGACACACACACAGCTAAGTGGACTTTGAGCCAGAGAAGCAACGGCATGTGTGATAGGATCTGCATGTCACATGTCCCTGCATTATAAAACCGGACATTTTCTTCACGGACGCCATTATCTGCCTTCTGCGTCTTTGGTGTCAGACATCACTGTCGCAGCTCCGTCTTCCTGAGTCCTATAGCCGATACAGCTGTATGCGCTGCATACACAGCGTTAGACAGCTTAGGGAGAGCACTTTATAGCAGTCCTTTTAAGGGCTCCAACCGGCAGGGTCAGAGAGCCATAGGTGACAGGTCCTGCAAACAGCAACAGCGTCTGTGTAGCCCAGGTCAGGGATTTCCTACCTGCATTTCACCATTAGGAGGGAATAGAAAGGCAGGCTTCCATTCCTCTACCCAGAGCACCACAATCCTGCCACTGTACCCTCTTGTCCTCTGCACACTCCAACTGATAACTAAGCCATTATACTAGCAAACACTCAGTGTACCTAGTGGCATCCTATACGTGGCTATTGGACTTTGCTATAGTCCCACTAGTGCAAAGACATTTGCAGAGCGCGTCTGCCTGCATTGCACACTACAACTCATTCTAACCAAGCCATTATACTAGCAAACACTCAGTGTACCTAGTGGCATCCTATACGTGGCTATTGGACTTTGCTATAGTCCCACTAGTGCAAAGACATTTGCAGAGCGCGTCTGCCTGCATTGCACACTACAACTCATTCTAACCAAGCCATTATACTAGCAAACACTCAGTGTACCTAGTGGCATCCTATACGTGGCTATTGGACTTTGCTATAGTCCCACTAGTGCAAAGACATTTGCAGAGCGCGTCTGCCTGCATTGCACACTCCAACTCATTAAAACCAAGCCATTATACTAGCAAACACTCAGTGTACCTAGTGGCATCCTATACGTGGCTATTGGACTTTGCTATAGTCCCACTAGTGCAAAGACATTTGCATAGCGCGTCTGCCGGCATTGCACACTCAAACTCATTTTAACTAAGCCATTATACTAGCAAACACTCAGTGTACCTAGTGGCATCCTATACGTGGCTATTAGACTTTGCTATAGTCCCACTAGTGCAAAGACATTAGCAGAGCACATCTGCCTGCATTGCACACTACAACTCATTCTAACCAAGCCATTATACTAGCAAACACTCAGTGTACCTAGTGGCATCCTATACGTGGCTATTGGACTTTGCTATAGTCCCACTAGTGCAAAGACATTTGCATAGCGCGTCTGCCTGCATTGCACACTCAAACTCATTTTAACTAAGCCATTATACTAGCAAACACTCAGTGTACCTAGTGGCATCCTATACGTGGCTATTGGACTTTGCTATAGTCCCACTAGTGCAAAGACATTAGCAGAGCACATCTGCCTGCATTGCACACTACAACTCATTCTAACCAAGCCATTATACTAACAAACACTCAGTGTACCTAGTGGCATCCTATACGTGGCTATTGGACTTTGCTATAGTCCCACTAGTGCAAAGACATTTGCAGAGCGCGTCTGCCTGCATTGCACACTCCAACTCATTAAAACCAAGCCATTATACTAGCAAACACTCAGTGTACCTAGTGGCATCCTATACGTGGCTATTGGACTTTGCTATAGTCCCACTAGTGCAAAGACATTTGCATAGCGCGTCTGCCTGCATTGCACACTCAAACTCATTTTAACTAAGCCATTATACTAGCAAACACTCAGTGTACCTAGTGGCATCCTATACGTGGCTATTGGACTTTGCTATAGTCCCACTAGTGCAAAGATATTAGCAGAGCACATCTGCCTGCATTGCACACTCCAACTTTTTTAAACTAAGCAATTTTACTAGCAAACACTCAGTGTACCTAGTGGCATCCTAAACGTGGCTATTGGACTTTGCTATAGTCCCACTAGTGCAAAGACATTTGCAGAGCACGTCTGCCTGCATTGCACACTACAACTCATTGTTACTAAGCCATTATACTAGCAAACACTCAGTGTACCTAGTTGTATCCTAAACGTGGCTATTGTACTTTTGTCTATTCACAGTATTGGAACGATATTTGCAGCACGTCTGCCTGCATTGCACACTCTAACTTTTTTAAACTCAGCCATTTATAGTAGCAAACACTCAGTGTACCTAGTTGTATCCTAAACGTGGCTATTGTACTTTTGTCAATTCACAGTATTGGAACGTTATTTGCAGCACGTCTGCCTGCATTGCACACTCAAACTTTTTTAAACTCAGCCATTTATAGTAGCAAACACTCAGTGTACCTAGTTGTATCCTAAACGTGGCTATTGTACTTTTGTCTATTCACAGTATTGGAACGATATTTGCAGCACGTCTGCCTGCATTGCACACTCTAACTTTTTTAAACTCAGCCATTATACTAGCAAACACTCAGTGTACCTAGTGGCATCCTATACGTGGCTATTGGACTTTGCTATAGTCCCACTAGTGCAAAGACATTAGCAGAGCACATCTGCCTGCATTGCACACTACAACTCATTCTAACCAAGCCATTATACTAGCAAACACTCAGTGTACCTAGTGGCATCCTATACGTGGCTATTGGACTTTGCTATAGTCCCACTAGTGCAAAGACATTTGCAGAGCGCGTCTGCCTGCATTGCACACTCCAACTCATTAAAACCAAGCCATTATACTAGCAAACACTCAGTGTACCTAGTGGCATCCTATACGTGGCTATTGGACTTTGCTATAGTCCCACTAGTGCAAAGACATTTGCATAGCGCGTCTGCCTGCATTGCACACTCAAACTCATTTTAACTAAGCCATTATACTAGCAAACACTCAGTGTACCTAGTGGCATCCTATACGTGGCTATTGGACTTTGCTATAGTCCCACTAGTGCAAAGATATTAGCAGAGCACATCTGCCTGCATTGCACACTTCAACTTTTTTAAACTAAGCAATTTTACTAGCAAACACTCAGTGTACCTAGTGGCATCCTAAACGTGGCTATTGGACTTTGCTATAGTCCCACTAGTGCAAAGACATTTGCAGAGCACGTCTGCCTGCATTGCACACTACAACTCATTGTTACTAAGCCATTATACTAGCAAACACTCAGTGTACCTAGTTGTATCCTAAACGTGGCTATTGTACTTTTGTCTATTCACAGTATTGGAACGATATTTGCAGCACGTCTGCCTGCATTGCACACTCTAACTTTTTTAAACTCAGCCATTTATAGTAGCAAACACTCAGTGTACCTAGTTGTATCCTAAACGTGGCTATTGTACTTTTGTCTATTCACAGTATTGGAACGATATTTGCAGCACGTCTGCCTGCATTGCACACTCTAACTTTTTTAAACTCAGCCATTATACTAGCAAACACTCAGTGTACCTAGTTGTATCCTAAACGTGGCTATTGTACTTTTGTCAATTCACAGTATTGGAACGTTATTTGCAGCACGTCTGCCTGCATTGCACACTCAAACTTTTTTAAACTCAGCCATTTATAGTAGCAAACACTCAGTGTACCTAGTTGTATCCTAAACGTGGCTATTGTACTTTTGTCAATTCACAGTATTGGAACGTTATTTGCAGCACGTCTGCCTGCATTGCACACTCAAACTTTTTTAAACTCAGCCATTTATAGTAGCAAACACTCAGTGTACCTAGTTGTATCCTAAACGTGGCTATTGTACTTTTGTCTATTCACAGTATTGGAACGTTATTTGCAGCACGTCTGCCTGCATTGCACACTCTAACTTTTTTAAACTCAGCCATTATACTAGCAAACACTCAGTGTACCTAGTTGTATCCTAAACGTGGCTATTTTACTTTTGTCTATTCACAGTATTGGAACGATATTTGCAGCACGTCTGCCTGCATTGCACACTCTAACTTTTTTAAACTCAGCCATTATACTAGCAAACACTCACTGTACCTAGTTGTATCCTAAACGTGGCTATTGTACTTTTGTCAATTCACAGTATTGGAACGTTATTTGCAGCACGTCTGCCTGCATTGCACACTCAAACTTTTTTAAACTCAGCCATTATACTAGCAAACACTCACTGTACCTAGTTGTATCCTAAACGTGGCTATTGTACTTTTGTCAATTCACAGTATTGGAACGTTATTTGCAGCACGTCTGCCTGCATTGCACACTCAAACTTTTTTAAACTCAGCCATTATACTAGCAAACACTCACTGTACCTAGTTGTATCCTAAACGTGGCTATTGTACTTTTGTCAATTCACAGTATTGGAACGTTATTTGCAGCACGTCTGCCTGCATTGCACACTCAAACTTTTTTAAACTCAGCCATTATACTAGCAAACACTCACTGTACCTAGTTGTATCCTAAACGTGGCTATTGTACTTTTGTCAATTCACAGTATTGGAACGTTATTTGCAGCACGTCTGCCTGCATTGCACACTCAAACTTTTTTAAACTCAGCCATTATACTAGCAAACACTCACTGTACCTAGTTGTATCCTAAACGTGGCTATTGTACTTTTGTCAATTCACAGTATTGGAACGTTATTTGCAGCACGTCTGCCTGCATTGCACACTCAAACTTTTTTAAACTCAGCCATTTATAGTAGCAAACACTCAGTGTACCTAGTTGTATCCTAAACGTGGCTATTGTACTTTTGTCTATTCACAGTATTGGAACGTTATTTGCAGCACGTCTGCCTGCATTGCACACTCAAACTTTTTTAAACTCAGCCATTATACTAGCAAACACTCACTGTACCTAGTTGTATCCTAAACGTGGCTATTGTACTTTTGTCAATTCACAGTATTGGAACGATATTTGCAGGACATCTGCCTGCATTGCACACTCAAACTTTTTTAAACTCAGCCATTATACTAGCAAACACTCACTGTACCTAGTTGTATCCTAAACGTGGCTATTGTACTTTTGTCTATTCACACTACTGCAAATCTATGTGCAGCACCTCTGCATGACAACCTCGTGCTCTGTTTTTAATAAGCTATAATGATAGCACAAAATACTGCCATTTTGTGGCATCATAGAACTGGCTGTTGTATTCCATTAGTGCCCCACTGGTGACAAGCTATTTCTAGCACCTCTACATCACACCCTCATGCACATTTAGCTACGCTAATGTTATAGCAAACTCATGGAATTCATTGCTGCATTTCATAATTCGGAGGGATAGAAAGTCAGGCTTCCTTTAGCTTTTCCTTCTGTTCATAGACAGCATCTCCAAGACAAATTTCCCCTCCACGTCTAAGTGTGGAGAGGCAGCTAGTGCGCATGCGTGTGCCGATGTACCCCAGCTGCAGCATAATTACAGTGTTTCGCCTAGTGAGTATGCTCAGCCTGACTGTGCCATTCCTGACGCTAAGTCTTCATTTCGGGATACAGCGCATGCTCCCACACTAAGTGTGAAAAGCCTCTTTGCACAGGTGCTTGCATTCTGTGCCGGGTCTAAGTCCTGTTTTGTGCCTAGACACCATGCTAAAGCTGATAGTCTTTTTTCAGAGACTGTATTTCATGCTACTGAGCATGCTCAGGCACTTCCTGCATCAGAGACTAGGTCCGGTAATGAACTCTTTGGCCCTGGCCCTGATGTGGGGGTCCCATATAGACCACAGGGCATCAGGTGTCCTCCCAAATGGCTTGCAGAGGCCCACACCTATGACTTGTCACCGCATTATTGATGGTCAGACGATGACTGGTGAGGTGTTTGGGTCATGGCAGCCATGAGGTCATCATTGAAGTTGCGTTTCCAAATAGGACGCTAGTTATGCCACTCATGACGTGTCACTCTGCTTTTGTCTCCAGGAGGTGCATTGTGGTTCACCCTGGTTTGGGGCGGACCCAGGTTATAAAAGGGGCTGGAGCCAACAAGGAGGTGCGCAGTCTTCTATTATGCTCCGAAAGAGCACACCTCCATGTGTTGAACCCATTGCGGCTTTAGGCCAGAGGTAGGCAGGGATAGGGTGGTGGATGCAGGCCACCACCACAGTTGGTAACGCAGAACGGTTAAGACCAGCTCCTGTCCTAACAGTCCTGCTTGTGCAGCCCAGTGGCATTAACAGGCCTGCTGCTGCTGATGCGCCTGCTGTCCACAGGTGTGGCCCCTACGCACACGGTCAGCGTACTCAATGGCCCCTGTGTTGTTAACAGGGAGTTCCTGGGCTGGGTGGGCATGTGGACCCTGTGACGCTAACAGGGCTCACAGTCTCCAGATCCGAATGGCGTCTAACTCGGTTCAGGCTACTATTAGTTTCATAGCCACACAGCTCTGTATCCTCCACCAAACCTTCAAGTTGCCAACCTCTCCTTTTCCAACTGGGAGCACGGTGGACACTGACTGCTGAAGGTGATATATACCTTTCTCTTTCTTTTCTTATTAATTTTTGTTATATAGCGGTCACAGATTATATACCACTTTATCCAAATCTGCCAGTCCCACTGTAACAGATGTTGTTTCTTCAGCAAATGTTACAGTTGTTTAACCACCAAATCCACGGACCAAAATTTTTTTCCCCTTTCCAACACACCTGTTCCCCTTTCCAACAGCATCTGTCCTTTTTCAACTCATTTTGGGATATGACCAAAAGTGCAACTGTGCAGGGACACCGTACTCAACGCCATCTCAGCACAGCAGCCATCCCTCGGTCCCTCCGATGTGGACAAGTAAAAGACCATTTCCTCCTATCCATGACAAAGTGTTGAGATTCACTCTGTGCAGCACTGGTGTTTAGTGGAAAAGTAGATCTAAGATTGCGTACCACATTCTGCAGATACTCCTGTATACGTGCGTCTATTTCTATGGCAGGAATTAGTTCGCCAAATTTTGTCTTGTACCGGGGATCTAACAGTGTGGCAACCCAGTATTCAGGATTACTTCAAATTCATACAATCCGAGGGTCATGTAGGTAGTGCAGCAAGAAGGCGCTCATGTGTCTTGTGCATCCAGGAGGACCAAGTCCTTGGTGTGTTGGTGGCAGAGAGGTGAGAATCGTGCATCCTTCCTCTGCCCTCTACCCACAACCTCGCACAACCGAAATGTGAGCAAGCTCTCACTCATCTGCTGAGTCTTCCATGCCCATCGCCAGTTCGTCCTCCATTTCTTCATGGGCTCCTGCACTTTCATCAACACTTTTTGCTGATACTATGCGCCCTTGTTAATCCCTCTCCCTCACCATGACTGCCGCATAGGTGCCGCTGACCATCTGGACCTCGTAGATCTTGTTATCCCTTCCGCATATGACTCCTCCTGTACTTCCTCCCCTTCCTCTTGTCCCAACACCTGACTCCGAATAATAATTACAGTGTGCTCCATCATGTAGATGACCAGAATTGTCACGCTGAGAATGACATTGCCAGTGCTAAACATCTTCGTCGACATTTCAAAACTGTGTAGCAGGGTGCATAGGTCCTTGATCTGACACCACTCCAGCAGCGTGATCTGCACCACCTCTGGATCAACTTATCCCAGGCTATATGTCTTACCGTATTTCAGCAGGGCTCTGCGGTGCTGCCACACACGCTGCAACATGTGCAGATTCCAATTCCTGCGTGTCGGAACATCGCATTTCCGGCGTTTAACTGCCAGACCCTAAGACTTCCGGAGTGATGAAAGTTGTTGAGCTGCTGTGTGCGCACGATGGAAGTGAGCACATAGCGAGCGTGCCCGCTGCACAAGGCCATGTAGGCCGTGATGGTGTTTTAAAAATTGCTGGAGAATTCGGATCAACACGTGAGCCATAAAAGGCACGTGTGTCACATTGCCCTGAGGATGGCCCGCAGCCAGGTTTGCATCATTGCCGCACACGGCTGTTAAGTCACCAACGGAGTCCGCTCCGTCAATTTGTACTCCGGTCGCCAGGTGACAACGTGTTCCTTTCATGAATAGTGCTGATGATGGGAGAGTAGTCGATGCCAGCGGCGCAGGTGGACGCAGGTTATGCTCACCCACTGGGCTGCATTACCTTGACAGATGCAGAATCTCTGGCTGAATGTAGCTGGTGGGTATCTCACAGATGAAATACCATCATTCAGCTACAACCAATGGGAAGACACCACACCCTTTTTTATGCCCATCCTGTCTGCAGACCACTGCCAGACATAGCTATGAACCTCTGGTTAATTTTACCCCCAGTTCAGTTTTATGATTTTGTGTGCTTGTTACCTGACTACTTTTCCTGCTTGCTGTTTATGTACCTTGTTGGCCGATACGCATTTCACCTCTGCTTGTTTTCTGATTAAGTCCTGGCCGTCCCATTCTGTTCCTGTTCCTCAATTAATGTTTTGACCCTGCCTGACTACTATTCTCTGTAATAGCGGTGTGACTCACATTTCCCATACATTTCAAAGTAAAACTTTGACCGCCTGATGGCATTGAGCTCTGCTGCCAGCATAGTAAGGAGGTGTGTGGTAGTCCTTGTGCGCAGTTGCAAGGAAGGGTGGCCTGACCACACAGGGTTTGCGCAAAGGTAGAGGACCCACACGAGGTTGAAGAGGCAGAAGCAGTGTATTAACTTCTACATACAGAACAAGGATTGAAACAACTCGTGGGGACGGCAAGACTTGTACAGCAGACCCTTCTCCATCTCTCACCATAGTTTGCCAGTGCCCAGTCAGTGACATGTAATGACCCTGTCTATGCTTACTGGTCCAAGTATCTGTGTTGAAATGCACCCTGTCGCACACAGATTTTCTCAAGGAAGTGGTGATGTTGTGTGCGACATGCCGGTGTAGCGCGGGCATTCTTTTCTTGGAGAAGCAGTGGTGATTGGGCATCTGGTACTGGGGCACAGCGACAGACATAAGGTCTGTAAAATCCTGTGTGTCCACTACGCGTAAAGGCAGCATTTCGGTAGCCAACAGCTTACAGAGGGATAGAGTCAACCACTTAGCTTTGTCATGGGTCGCAGTAAGTGGCCTTTTATTTGACCACATCTGAGGGACAGAGATCTGGCTGCTGTCTGTAGACGGTGTTGAGTAGGGTGTCCCTGGAAAAATGCAGGTTTGTGAGAAAAGTGCAGGCGGAGACATGATGTTGGCTTCATCTTGCCTTCAGATCTGTTCATCTTGTATCATTTTTAAAAAACACAGCAAGCAAGGGTTACTCCAAGCGGAGTCTCCCTTTTTTTCCAAAAATTGGGCCCCACACAGACACCTTATCAGTGGCAGCACTTGTGCCCTAGTTGCAAACAGGATGTTTTGATTTGCATCAAGCACATTCCAAATCCACAAGCATTTACTCTCCCCAGGATGACACAGGGGTAGTAAATTCCTTCTGGATCCATGACTTGTTCATTTTGATGAACGTCAGTCTGTCCACATTGTCACTGGACAGACGCGTGCGCTTATCTGTCAGCACACACCCAGCAGCACTGAAGACACGTTCAGAGACAACGCTGGCAGCTGGACACGACAAAATCTTCGAGGCGTAACTGGAGAGCTCTTGACATTTTTCTAGATTTGAAGCACAAAAGGAGCAAGGCTCCATTTGCAAAGTCATTGCATCGATGTTCATTTGGAGATACTCCTGTATCATCCTCTCCATCCGTTGACTATGTGTCAGACTTGTTGTCTCTGGTGGCCTTGCAAAGGAGGGTCTAAAAAAATTATGAAAAGATTCCATAAAATTGCTGTTACCAGCACCAGATACGGTCCTACTGGTACGGGTAGACTGTTGAAGATGACGAGGCCGTCCCATGTTTGTCAAGTTACAACTGGGAGAATCACTCCCTTCACCTGCACGGTTGTTTGGTGGAAAAGCCGAGCTAAGATCGAGTAACAGCTTCTGCTGATACTCCTGCATACGTGCGTCCCTTTCTATGGGTGGAATTATGTCACAAAATTTGGACTTGTCCCGGGGATCTAATAGTGTGGCAAGCCAGTAGTCATCATCACTTCTAATTTTGACAATACGAGGGTCATGTTGGAGGTAGTGCAACAAGAAGGCACTCATGTGTCTTGCGCAGCCATGCGCACCAAGTCCACGCTGTGTTTGTGGCATAGAGGTGCTAACCGTTCTTTCTTCCTCTGTCATCTCCCCCCAACCTCTTTCAACTGAAATTTGACCAAGGTCCCCCTCATCTGCTGAGTCTTCCATGTCCATGGACAGTTCGTCCTCCATATCTTCATGTCCTCCTGCACCTTCCTCAACATCTCACCTGCTACCATGCGCCCTTGTTGATCCCTGTCCCCCATGGTCCCATGCCTGCCGCGTTGGTGATGATGAACGTCTGGACCTTGGTGATGTTGTTGTGTCTTGCGCATATGAATCCTCCTGTAGTTCCTCCCCTTCCTGTTGTCCCACCCCCTGACTACGAATAGTGTTTAGCGTGTGCTCCAGCATGTAAATGACTGTAATCGTCATGCTGATAATGGCATTGTCAGCGCTAAACATATTCGTCGCCATGTCGAAACTGTGCAGAAGGGTGCATAGGTCCTTGATCTGAGATCACTCCATCAGGGTGATCTGCCCCACTTCTGCATCTCGTTGGCCCAGGCTATACATCATGACGTATTGCACCAGGGCTCGCCGGTGCTGCCACAGTCGCTGTAACATGTGGAGAGTTGAATTCCAGCGTGTCGCCACATCGCATTTCAGGCGATGAACCGGCAGGCCGAAAGACTTCTGGAGCGATGCAAGTCGCTCAGGTGCGGCGGTTGAACGGCGGAAGTGAGCACTGCAGACAGTTTCCGTGCCCTGGTCAGAAGGCCATCTAGGCCGGGATAGTGTGTTAAAAATTGCTGGACAACAAGGTTAAACACGTGAGCCATACAAGGCACGTGTGTCACCTTGCCCAGGCGAAGGGCCGCACCCAGGTTTGCAGCATTGTCGCACACGGCCTTACCAGGCTGCAGGTTGAGTGGAGACAACCATTTATCAAAATCAGTCTCCAGAGCTGCCCACAACTCAGTCGCTGTGTGACTCCTATTTCAAAGACATGTCAAGCTAAAGACCGCCTGATGCCGTTGCGCTCTGCTACCAGCATAGTAATGAGGGGTGCGTGATTCCTTCTGCGCAGTGAGAACGCTGGTGGCCTGACCAGGCAGGCTTGGGGCGGAGGTGGAGGACCCAGATGAGGTGGAGGATGCAGAAGCAGTGGCGGAACTTGGACAGACAGAGGATTGACACACAAGTCGTGGGGACGGCAAGACTTGTGCAGATGACCCTTCACCATCTATCACCATAGTTACCCAGTGGCCAGTCAGCGACATGTAACGTCCCTGTCCATGCTTACTGGTCCAAGTATCGGTGGTGAAATGCACCCGTTCACACACAGAGTTTCTCAAGGAAGCGGTGATGTTGTGTGCGACATGCTGGTGTAGCGCGGGCACACCTTTCTTAGAGAAGTAGTGGCGACTAGGCATCTGGTACTGGGGCACAGCGACAGACATAAGGTCTCTAAAATCCTGTGTGTCCACTAGGCGGAAAGGCAGCATTTCTGTAGTCAACAGCTTACAGAGGGATAGAGTCAACCTCTTCGCTTTGTCATGGGTCGCAGGAAGTGGCCTTTTATTTGACCACATCTGAGGGACAGAGATCTGGCTGCTGTGTGTAGACGGTGTTGAGTCGGGTGTCCCTGGAAAAATGCAGCTTTGTGAGGAAAGTGCAGGCGGAGACATGATGTTGCCTTCATCCAAAGTTGGTGCTATCGATGTCTGAGAGAGCTGTACACACTCACTTGTTTCCCCTTCCAAACCAACTGACGACCTACCAAGCAAACTGCCTGTTGCGGTTACAGTGGTGGAAGTTGTGGGTGGAAAAACAGGTGTGACAGCTGTCCCCACAGTCCTAGAAGATGACGAGCGCGCGGATGCACTGGAAGGGGCAGGCGGTGGATGGTTCGCTCCGCTAGGCCGCATTGCAGCACGGTGAGCTTCCCATCGGGCCATATGATATTTATTCATGTGACGATTCATGGAAGAAGTTGTCAAACTGCTGAGGTTTTGACCTCTACTAAGAGAACCATGACAAATTTTACAGATCACATAATTTGGGCGATCTTTTTCTATGTCAAAAAAGGACCTGGCTAGGCAAGGCTTAGAGGCCATGCGACCTGTTGATCCACCCCGAATAATGCTCAGAGGCAGAGTGGTGGCTGAGGATGCAGTTGTAGACGTGCTACCAGTGCTCCGACTGTGTCCAGGAAGGCGCCAGGTTACTTCGACGTCGGTTGCATCCTCCTCCACCGCCTCTGTTGACCTCCTCGAGTGTCTGACTGTGGGTTGACAGTAGGTGTGATCTAGAACTTAATCATCAATTGTTGTGTTTGCACTCCCCTACCCCTCAGACCGAGTTTCTTCTTGCCCTGACCGAATATTTAAGTTGTCATCCCAATCGGGTATCTGCGTCTCATCTTCATCAGTATGTTCCTCATTGCCTATAACCACAGTTGTTGGAAAGGCAGCATTTTGGTAGCCAACAGTTTGCATATGATGAAAGTCAACCTCCAAGCCATTTCATGCCCTTCTAAAAGCATGTGAGACACAGCGAGGGGACTCCAACCACAGTCTCCCTCGTTGCCACTAACTGGGCCACACACACCCCACTTGACTGGCATCGGTTGAGCCCCCTTTTGAAAAAGAAAAAGATGCTTTGCATGAAGCACTCTCAAAAATACGCGTGCCTTTCCCGTCCCCTGGCTGACCCAGGGGAAGAAAAGTCCTCTGAGAGCCATGACTTGTTCATCTTGGTTCTTTTAGAGACACAGCGAGGGGACTCCAACCACAGTCTCCCTCGTTGCCACTAACTGGGCCACACACACCCCACTTGACTGGCATCGGTTGAGCCCCCTTTTGAAAAAGAAAAAGATGCTTTGCATGAAGCACTCTCAAAAATACGCGTGCCTTTCCCGTCCCCTGGCTGACCCAGGGGAAGAAAAGTCCTCTGAGAGCCATGACTTGTTCATCTTGGTTCTTTTAGAGACACAGCGAGGGGACTCCAACCACAGTCTCCCTCGTTGCCACTAACTGGGCCACACACACCCCACTTGACTGGCATCGGTTGAGCCCCCCTTTTGACAAAGAAAAAGATGCTTTGCATGAAGCACTCTCAAAAATACGCGTGCCTTTCGCCTCCCCTGGCTGACCCAGGGGAAGAAAAGTCCTCTGAGAGCCAGGTCCACATTGTCAGTGGACAGACACGTGTGCTTATCTGCCAGCAGACCCCCAGCAGCACTGAAGACAGGTTCCGAGAGAACGCTGGCTGCAGGACACGACAAGATCCTCAAGGCGTACGTGGCGAGCTCAGGCAATTTATCCAGATTGGAAGCCTAAAATGAGCAGGGCTCAAGTTGCACAATAATGGAATCGATGTTTCTTTGCATATACTCATATATCTGTGTGTCTCCCTCTTTTTCCTTGTCCAGCTGTTTTGTTTTCACATGAGTATATGTCCTTGTCACTTTCCCATGTGTTTGTGTTATGTTGTGAGTTGTTTGTCACCTTTTGGACACCTTTCAGGGTGTTTTCTAGGTGTTTTACTGTGTTTGTGATTGCCTGCCATTGTTTCCTATGGGCTCGAGTTCGGTTCGTCGAACGTTCGACGAGCCGAACTCGAGCCAGACCCCCCGTTCGGCGAACCGCCTCGAGCCGAACCGGGACCGGTTCGCTCATCTCTACCCAGGACCTTCTGCGTGTGAAGCAGACGTGATGACTACAACACTTTGAAACCTGTGAAATCCTGCAAAGTAATGGCAATTAGAGACGAGTTTTGACCACCAGGGGAAAAAAAAAATAATTCGTAGTTCTATTGGTGATGGAAGCCAAAACATCCCGTCATTCGGCAACAAAGCCAAGAACATCATATATTGTAGTTGGATAGGGTATTATTTCAACACCAAGAACAGATTGATTTCACTGGGGATTGAACCAAGGACCTTCTGCGTGTTAAGCAGACGTGATTACCACTACACTATGAAACCTGATGGAAAGTTACTGTGTAATGGCAAACAGAGCAGAATTGTGACTGACGGGGCCTTTTTATTGCTGAAGGAAAGTATTTTTGGTAATGAAACATTTACAATTTTTATTACATATTTTACCAGTTTTATTCCTACAAAGTGATTTTGCTTAAATTGAAGTTTATATTGAAAGTGTTACTTTTTTCTACATAGTTTGGTCTTTTGCTTTTGTATTTATGGGAACTATATTTTTTGAAACAAACAGGATTTTTATAATATGGGATTATGCTTTCTGCTAAAATGGTCAATAAAAAAGAAACCCAAAATCGTAGTTCTCTTGGTGATGGAAGCCAAAATGTATTGTCATTTGGCAACGAAACCAAGAATTTCATATATTACAAGTCGATAGGAAATTGCTTCAACACCGAAAACAGATTGGTTTCACTGGGGATTGAACCCAGGACCTTCTGTGTAAAGCAGACGTGATGACCGTTACACTATGAAACCTGTGAAATCCTGCAAAGCAATGGCAATTGGAGACGAGTTTTGACCGCCAGGGGAAAAAAAAAAATTCGTATCTCTGTTGGTGATGGAAGCCAAAACATCCCGTCATTCGGCAACAAAGCCAAGAACTTCATATATTGCAGGTTGATAGGGTTTTATTTCAATCAGTAAATTATATCAGCTCACCGCTCACCGTGTGTAGGCTCACTCCTGGTTGTCCCCTGGAGCACGGACAGGCACTACCACAGCCTAGTATTGCAGATAAAAAAGAAGGGATGTCCAGCTCTTCAGGCAGAGAAACCAAGGTCTTTAATTCATCATGCAGATACAACGAAATACATGGCCAGCACTACGCGTTTTAGGTGTAAAACTCACCCTTAATCATGATGCTGGAAAGGAGGCGCTACAGAGTTTATATACAATTGTCAAAGCAGGTGTTTAGAACACTTGAGCACCATACACATTTTAAGTCAGGCTTCCATAATGATTATAATATAATACAAACAAGATTTTTTTTAGATTTTTTGGATTTTCTTAAAAATATCTGGACTAAATATAGATATATATTACAGCATACTGGTTATGGTGCGCCAATATACAGTGCAAATATGCATACTTGAAAATATACGCACATATTAGTATATAAATATACATAAACATGCACAATTACAATGACACCTATAAACCTGCACATGGAAATAATTGTTTTTTTCTGTGATTTTTCCCTTTTTATTTTAATTATTTAATAGTGACACCTTATATAAGATTTAATTCAAAAACAAAATGTTCTTTAAATTGAATGATGTCCTACATTTATGTGCAGTTGGTAATCATGCTTTTGTTGAATATATTTCTTAAAACTACCCAATTCTATGTAGCTCATCTATAATACTGGATTCGTATTGAGAAAAAAAATTATCAGTTCTTAAAATTTTAATAATTTATTTGGTGATTTTTTGGCTGTGTCTGCCTAGATATAATACAAAGTACAATTAATAGTAAGCAAAGGTTGTTGAGATTGTATTTTAAATTGCAGCCATTCATGTCAAGCTGTTATCTGTGATAAGTATTGCTTATGTTTAACTCAGTGTGTGGAAAATCGGCCGTACACCTCCACGGCAAACTATAAGATTAGCACTAACAGATCAAAGCCGCAAGTTGTAATCAGTGCCATTAAGACTGTAGCACGATCATCCATAAACTTCACAGGGGAGAACTTCTGTTGTGAACACTGGGAGATAAGCCCCAAGCTTTTTTCTAGGGACATGAACACACCCTACTACCAATAGGATCATTGTGAATCACACGATCGCAGGTAGTATGAAGCAGACTTAAAAGTTCCACATTGCAGAAGCAGACCTACATGTTGCAAATGTTCGTTTATTAACAGTAGAGTTATTCGCGGTTCTCCAGTTCGCGGTTCGAGTGATTTTGGGGGGTGTTCTAGAACGAACTAAAACGCAAGCTTTTTGCTAAAGTTCGATAGTTCTAGTTACGTTCGAGAACGGTTCTAGCAGCAAAAAGCAGGGCTTTTTGCAGCTAGTGTGCAGGAGCCATCGCTGGCAGCCTGCCAGAAGCTGGTAACCAAGATAAACATCGGGTATCCAAGCAAAGCGCTTTGGTTAGTAACCCGATATTTATCCTAGTTACGTGTGCAGGAAGCCCACACTTCCCTGCTCAGCTCACTCCGCCCCCTTCTGCACGCGGCCTGTACACACACACACACACACACACACACACTCACACTCACCTGTCCCCAGCCAAGCAGTCCACGACACTGACGTCCTCAGCGCCATATGACCCCGCTAGGCTCCACCCACTTCGCACTCCGTCGCCAGCACACATGGCTCCGCCCACCTGGCACTCTGCACACATGGTCCTGCTAGGCTCCGCCCACCTGACAATCTGCACACATGGTACAGCTAGGCTCCGCCCACCTGGAACTCTGCACACATTACCCCGCTAGGCTCCACCCACCTGGCACTCTGCACACATGGCTATGCTAGGCTCCGCCCATCTGGCACTTTGCACACATTACCCCGCTTGGCTCCGCCCACCTGTCACTCTGCACACATGGTCCCGCTAGGCTCCGCCCATCTGGCACTCTGCACACATGGTCCCACTAGGCTCCGCCCACCTGGCACCCTGCACACATGGTCCCGCTAGGCTCCGCCCACCTGGCACTCTGCACACATGGCTCCGCCCACCTGGCACTCTGCACACATTGCCCCGCTAGGCTCCGCCACCTGGAACTCTGCACACATGGTCCCGCTAGGCTCCGCCCACCTGGCACTCTGCACACATGGTCCCGCTAGGCTCCGCCCACCTGGCACTCTGCACACATTACCCCGCTAGGCTCCGCTCACCTGGCACTCTGCACACATGGTCCCGCTCGGCTTACCTGCGGTGATGAAGTCCCGACCTCAGCGCTGTCACTGTCCTCCATAGCCGCCGCTTGTCACATCACCTTCTCTCTCTTCCGACCCGAGACTGACTAGCGGTGACGTCACGAGCCGCTCGCGATACTTGGCTGTGAAGATGATTGAAGTCAGTGTGCAGGAGATCAGCGCAGGTAATGTACCTCGCTGACAGCAGCACTTGTCATCCCCTGCAATGACCTGGGCTGACCCATTGATGTTAGCTCAGGTCACTGCACTGCTCTCCCAGCAAATGGGGAACATCCTGCTCTTCATTGACTGGGACAGTTTGGATCGTCATGGGAACCCCTTGGATTACACTAGACCTGGATTTGTTTTTCTATCTAATAAATTGGTTAAAGAGGGAATGTATTGGGGAGTCTTTTTTCAAATAAAAATGTGTTTGTCGTCTATTTTTTTTTATTACTGACTGGGTTGGTGATGTCGGGTATCTGATAGACGCCTGACCTCACCAACCCCAGGGCTTGGTGCCAGGTGACATTACACACTGGTATTAACCCCATATATTACCCCGTTTGCCACCGCACCAGGGCACGGGATGAGCTGGGGCGAAGCACCAGAATTGGCGCATCTAATGGATGTGCCACTTCTGGGGCGGCTGCGGCCTGCTATTTTTAGGCTAGGGAGAGTCCAATAACCATGGACCTCCCTAGTCTGAGAATATCAGACCCCAGCTGTCTGCTTTACCTTGGCTGGTGATCCAATTTTGGGGGGACCCCTACGTGGTTTTTTTTATTTAATTATTTATTTAATTTAAAATAACAGCGTGGGGTGCCTCAGTTTTGGATTACCAGCCAAGGTGAAGCTGCCAGCTGTGGTCTGCAGGCTGCAGCCGTCCGCTTTACCCTAGTTGGCTACAAAAATAGGGGGAACCCTACGTCATTTTTTTTTCATTTTTTTGGCTAAATACAAAGCTAAGCACCCCTTAGTGCCACATGAAAGGCACCAAAGGGTGCAAAATTACAAAATGCAGGAGAGTGGGACATTATGTGTCTTTCTGCCATTATAATGACAGAAAAGACTGATATAAAGTGTACAAGCACTGTAAAATCACCAGAGCGCTCTACGCTGTGAAAAGCAGTAGAAAATGGCACTGGAGTGAACATGTGACCGCCTCATGTATGTTGAAGCTATTTATCCTGGGTAAATTTATGTATTTTCCCTCCTTCAGTTTTTTTGCAGTACGCAAAAAAAACAGAAGGCACACGTATGACAAACAGATGACATATGGACCGTCTACGGAACGGAAACGGATGCCACACGGATGCACCCATGAAAAAAAGGACTGTTTTTTGCAGACCGCAAAAATGGATCGGTCGTGTTAATGTAGCCTTATTCTGATCTGCCGTTTATAAACAGCAGGCAGAAATAAGTGAATAGCGCCCCCCAGCGTCAGAAAATCTCCGGGGTTTCAGGCGTAGCTGAGATCCTGGAGATCCTGATTCAGGATGGTTTTTCCGGTCCCCGCTCACGTGATTACAGGTATACACCGTACACTGATGATCACGTTACAGTAAATGACAGTGTCGGTAAAAAATTATTTATCTCCCATCTGGCATGAACAAACATGATAAATCTCCTACCCGGTCCCCTCCGGTCCCCCGGTGTCGCCAAAGTGCCCCCCCTGATGCCCTCCCAGAAATCCAAGATGGCCGCGCGCACAGCAGCGCGCCGGCCACATTCACCCTACTCTTCTGATTTCTGTCACATGTGCCATGACACATGCGACAGAAAACTCCTCCCCAGGCCCTGCTAGGTCACCCCCTATAACCCCACCGGTGTTCCCCGATGTCCCACGGTACCTGTGCAGTGTTGATCCCCCGCGGCCCTCTCCTTCACAATAGACGCTGCCGCATGCACAGAGCGGCTGTCAGCTCAAGTTCCTGTGTTCAGACACAGTGAGTGGTGGTTATGCATCTGTAAGCTAAATGGGCGGCATGGTGGCTCAGTGGTTAGCACTGCAGTCTTGCAGCACTGAAGTACTGGGTTCAATTCCCACCAACAACACCATCTGCAAGGAGTTTGTATGTTCTTCCTGTGTTTGTGTGGGTTTCCTCTGGGTACTCTGGTTTCCTCCCACACTCCAAAGACATACAGATAGGGAATTTAGATTGTGAGCCCCAATGGGGACAGTGTTCCCAATGTATGCAAAGTGCAATGGAATTAATAGCAATGAATAAATTATTATTATTACTGCAATGCACTGTTCATGAGGTAAGGAACATAGTTGATCAGGAGAGCTATATACTACATTTCCAAATGGAGGCATTTGATTTTATAGTTGCCCTGCTGAACGACTACCAAACATGAGAGTCCGTTATACGCCACAAGAAAACACATCTAAATAACGAGCTCTGTTGTTTAGTATTCATTCAGCTGGATAACTGGACTTAAAGGGGTATTCCATCTCCAAGATCCTATCCCCAATATATAGTAGGTGGAATAGCAATAATATCAGCAAATACCAAGATTTGGAAATGTAGAATAGTTCTCCTGATTAGGCATGCCCTTACCTCATGAGCAGGGCATTGCAGCTTTGGTAGCAACCGTTACGACATGGACTCTGCTGCTGTGGACCCGGGGAGAGTGGGTGCAGATTCATTGCACCCACACTCCTCACATGGAGGGTCTGCACTCCTAGAAAATGGGGGATACGTTCCCGTTTTTTCCTTACAATAAATTTGTGAAAGAGGGAATGTTTTGAGGAGTTTTCTTTCAAATACATTTTTTTTTTTATTTTTTTTGTTAGTACTGACAGTTTGTGATGTCAGGTATCTGACAGATGCCATGACATCACAAACTGCTGGGCTTGATGTCAGGTGACTTTACAACTAGTATCAACCCCATTTATTACCCCATTTGCCACTGCACCAGGGCACGGGATGAGCTGTGGTGAAGCGCCAGGATTGGCGCATCTAGTGGATGTGCCACGTCTAGGGTGCCTGTGGCCTGCTATTTTTAGGCTTTGAAGGCCCAATAACTATGGACCTTCCCACCCTGAGAATACCAGACCACAGCTGTCCGCTTTACCTTGGCTGGTGATCCAATTTGGGGGGGACCCTACTTTTTTTTTGTAATTATTATTATTTATAAAATAATTATAAAAAAAGAGCCTGGGGTGACCTCCACATTGGATTCCCAACCACAGTAAAGCTGCCAGCTGTGGTTTTCAGGCTACTGCCATCTGCTTTACCCTAGCTGTGTTACAAACCGGCGCCGCCATAGCCACAAGCAGCCTGCTGCGGTTCCTGTTGTGCCCAGGCGTCGGCTGCCGTTCTTGGCCGTGCCTCGGGTCGTTCAGTTGGCTGTTCCTTCCACCACGTCTAAGTGTGGTCAGGCGGCTAGTGCGCATGCGTGCGCCGATTTACCTCAGCCAGAGTTTAAGCCTGGTGTTTTGCCTAGTGAGCATGCTCAGCCTGATTGTGTTATGTCTGAGACTAAGTCCTCAGTTCAGGCTACTGAGCATGCTCCCACAATTAACCCTAACAGCCTCTTTGCACAGGTACTTGGACTTCGTGCTGTGTCTAAGTGCTGGGATGTGCCTACTGAGCATGCTCAAACTGATAGTCTGCTTTCTGAGCCTGTTGCTCAGGCTACTGGGCATGCTCAGGCACTTAGTGCACCAGAGGCTAGGTCCGGTAAGGACCTCACTGAGAATGTCCGTGAGGTGGCAGGCCCTGATAGGGCAGAGGGTGTCAGGTGTCCTGATGACGTGGCAACTCCGGACTGGCTCGCAGAGGCCCACCCCTATGATCTGGCACCTCAGTATTGGTCATCAGACGATGACTGGTGAAGTGTTTGGGGCGTGGCTGCCATGAGGTCATCAATGACGTGGCAGTTCCGGATAGGTCGCATGTGACGTCACTGATGACATGGCACTCTGCTATTGGACCTTGGTGGTTCCACCCTGGGTTTGGGGCGGACCCAGGTTATAAAAGGGGCTGGAGACAACATGGAGGTGCGCAGTCTTCACTTTTGCTCAGTCAGAGCACACCTCCATGTTAGAGCCTCATTGCGGCATAAGCCTATGTTGGGAAGCGGTAGGTAGGGTTAGGCGAACGGTGCCTGTCACGCCAAGATTCGTGGCTCGGCACATCAGGGTCAGGCGCCGTGCTTCCCTCCTGCCGTTCCAGTCTTGCTATAGCAGCCCAGTGGCGTTAACTGGGCTGCGGCTGTTGTGCTTCCTGTCCGATTGTGCCCCCTACGCACACGGACAACGCACCTGCTGCGCCACCTGTCCAATTGTGCCTCCTACGCACACGGACAACGCACCTGCTGCGCCACCTGTCCAATTGTGCCCCCTACGCACACGGACAACGCACCTGCTGCGCCACCTGTCCGGTTGTGCCCCCTACGCGCACGGACAGTGTACCCCAGGACCCCTGTGGAGTTAACAGGGTGTTCCTTATCCTCATCTGCTTCCCGGTCAGCGCTACTGGTGTACCCATCTGGCCTGACGTGTCCTACACACACGTGGCCAGGCGAGAGCTGGCCAGAAACGCTAATCGGAGGACCGCTCGGCCTGATGTGTCCTACACACGTGGCCAACAGGGCGCTTTCGTGGCGGTCTTCCGGTCAACGCTACCTGGTTACCACCCGGCCTGACATGTTTCCTGCACACGTGGTTGGTGTAGCGCTAGGTGCACCAAAACGCTAATCGGGTTGTCGTCCGGTCTAACGTGTCCCAACACACGTGACCGGTTCCCAGAGTTCCTGGGTTATCTCAGAGCCATCCAGCTCTATAGGCTCCGCCTAACCCTCAGGTGCCAGCAGCTCCTTTGTCATCTGGAGCACGGTGGGCCCCGACTGGCGATTAGGATATATACCCCCTGATCCTAATCTGCCGGTCCCCCCGTAACAAGCTGGCTATCAAAAATGGGGGGACCCAACATCATTTTTTTTTAACTATTTTTTAAATAAAAAAAATTGATGGGCTTCCCTGTATTTTGATTGCCAACCAAGGTAACGCCAGGCAGATGGGGGTGGCAACCCATTGCTGTCTGCTTTATCTGCACTGAGAATCAAAAATACCGCGGAGCGCTACGTCATTTTTTTAAAGATTTATTTTTACAGCACTGTCATGTCAGGCAATCAAAATACAGGGAAACCCTTTTTGTTTTTAGTTATTTAAATAAATAATTCAAAAAATATATATGGGCTCCTGCTGCATTTTTTGTATTGCTAGCTAAGGGTAATCCAAGCAGCTACTGGCTGCTAACCCCCACTGCTTGGTGTTACCTTCACTGGCAATGGAAAATCCAGGGAAGCATTTTTTTATTTTTTTTTGCCAAAAAACTACAAAAAAAATGACGTGGGCTTCGCCATATTTTTGTATGCTAGCCAGATACAGCAGGCAGGTACGGGCTGCCCGTAACCCCCAGCTGCCTATTTGTACCCGGCTGGGAACTAAAAATATAGGGAAGCCCGTTTTTTAATTAATTTATGAATTTTATGAAATAATTAAAAAAAAACAAATAAACGACGTGGGCTTCGCCCCATTTTTGTGTCCAGCCGGGTACAACAAGGCAGCTGGGGATTGGAATCCACAGCACAGGTTAGCCCGAGGTTTCTGGGCCCCTCTGCTGCGAATTGCAGTCCACAACCGCCCCAGAAAATGGCGCTCTCATAGAAGCGCCATCATCTGGCGCTGTATCCAACTCTTCCAACAGCCCTGGAGCCGGGTGGCTTGTTGGGTAATCATGAGTTAATACTGGCTTTGTTTTACTAGCCAGTATTAAGCCAGAGATTCTTAATGTCAGGCACGTTTGACCCGGCCATTAAGAATCTCCAATAAAGGGTTAAAAAAAACCACCACACAGAAAAAAAATACTTTAATAGAAATAAATACACAGACACATTAGAGACTCCATCTTTATTACCCCTTGTAAGTAGAGATGAGCGAACCGGTCCCGGTTCGGCTCGAGGTGGTTCGCCGAACGGGGGGTCTGGCTCGAGTTCGGCTCGTCGAACGTTCGACGAACCGAACTCGAGCCCATAGGAAACAATGGCAGGCAATCACAAACACAGTAAAACACCTAGAAAACACCCTCAAAGGTGTCCAAAAGGTGACAAACAACTCACAACACAACACAAACACATGGGAAAGTGACAAGGACATGTACTCATGCGAAAACAAAACAGCTGGACAAGGAAAAAGAGGAGGACACACAGATATAGGCATGGCACGCCCTTCTAAAGTCATGTAAAACACCGCAAGGTGACTCCAAGCGGAGTCTCCCTTTTTTCCAAAAATTGGGCCCCACACACCCACCCCTTCAGTGGCAGCAGTTGTGCCCCAGTTGTACACTTCACAGCTAGATTTGCATCAAGCACATTCAAAAATACGCCATTCTTATCCGTCCCCAGGATGACACCGGGGTAGGTAGCAAAGTCTTTCCTGATCCAAGCTCTGTTCATCTTGGCTTCTTTTAAAAACACAGCAAGCAAGGGTTACTCCAAGCGGAGTCTCCCTTTTTTCCAAAAATTGGGCCCCACACACACCCACCCCTTCAGTGGCAGCACTTGGGCCCCAGTTGTACACTTCACAGCTAGATTTGCATCAAGCACATTCAAAAATACGCTATTCTTAACCGTCCCCAGGATGACACCGGGGTAGGTAGCAAAGTCTTTCCTGATCCCAGCTCTGTTCATCTTGGCTTCTTTTAAAAACACAGCAAGCAAGGGTTACTCCAAGCGGAGTCTCCCTTTTTTCCAAAAATTGGGCCACACAGACACCCACCCCATCAGTGGCAGCACTTGGGCCCTAGTTGCAAACAGGATGTTTTGATTTGCATCAAGCACATTCAAAAATACGCTATTCTTAGCCGTCCCCAGGATGACACCGGGGTAGGTAGCAAAGTCTTTGCTGACCCATGACTTGTTCATCTTGGCTTCTTTTAAAAACAATGTAAGCAAGGGTTACTCCAAGCGGAGTCTCCCTTTTTTCCAAAAATTGGGCCACACAGACACCCACCCCATCAGTGGCAGCACTTGGGCCCTAGTTGCAAACAGGATGTTTTGATTTGCATCAAGCACATTCAAAAATACGCTATTCTTAGCCGTCCACAGGATGACACCGGGGTAGGTAGCAAAGTCTTTCCTGATCCCAGCTCTGTTCATCTTGGCTTCTTTTAAAAACACAGCAAGCAAGGGTTACTCCAAGCGGAGTCTCCCTTTTTTCCAAAAATTGGGCCACACAGACACCCACCCCATCAGTGGCAGCACTTGGGCCCTAGTTGCAAACAGGATGTTTTGATTTGCATCAAGCACATTCAAAAATACGCTATTCTTAGCCGTCCCCAGGATGACACCGGGGTAGGTAGCAAAGTCTTTCCTGATCCCAGCTCTGTTCATCTTGGCTTCTTTTAAAAACACAGCAAGCAAGGGTTACTCCAAGCGGAGTCTCCCTTTTTTCCAAAAATTGGGCCACACAGACACCCACCCCATCAGTGGCAGCACTTGGGCCCTAGTTGCAAACAGGATGTTTTGATTTGCATCAAGCACATTCAAAAATACGCTATTCTTAGCCGTCCACAGGATGACACCGGGGTAGGTAGCAAAGTCTTTCCTGATCCCAGCTCTGTTCATCTTGGCTTCTTTTAAAAACACAGCAAGCAAGGGTTACTCCAAGCGGAGTCTCCCTTTTTTCCAAAAATTGGGCCACACAGACACCCACCCCATCAGTGGCAGCACTTGGGCCCTAGTTGCAAACAGGATGTTTTGATTTGCATCAAGCACATTCAAAAATACGCTATTCTTAGCCGTCCCCAGGATGACACTGGGGTAGGTAGCAAAGTCTTTGCTGACCCATGACTTGTTCATCTTGGCTTCTTTTAAAAACAATGTAAGCAAGGGTTACTCCAAGCGGAGTCTCCCTTTTTTCCAAAAATTGGGCCACACAGACACCCACCCCATCAGTGGCAGCACTTGGGCCCTAGTTGCAAACAGGATGTTTTGATTTGCATCAAGCACATTCAAAAATACGCTATTCTTAGCCGTCCCCAGGATGACACCGGGGTAGGTAGCAAAGTCTTTGCTGACCCATGACTTGTTCATCTTGGCTTCTTTTAAAAACAATGTAAGCAAGGGTTACTCCAAGCGGAGTCTCCCTTTTTTCCAAAAATTGGGCCACACAGACACCCACCCCATCAGTGGCAGCACTTGGGCCCTAGTTGCAAACAGGATGTTTTGATTTGCATCAAGCACATTCAAAAATACGCTATTCTTAGCCGTCCACAGGATGACACCGGGGTAGGTAGCAAAGTCTTTCCTGATCCCAGCTCTGTTCATCTTGGCTTCTTTTAAAAACACAGCAAGCAAGGGTTACTCCAAGCGGAGTCTCCCTTTTTTCCAAAAATTGGGCCACACAGACACCCACCCCATCAGTGGCAGCACTTGGGCCCTAGTTGCAAACAGGATGTTTTGATTTGCATCAAGCACATTCAAAAATACGCTATTCTTAGCCGTCCCCAGGATGACACCGGGGTAGGTAGCAAAGTCTTTGCTGACCCATGACTTGTTAATCTTGGCTTCTTTTAAAAACAATGTAAGCAAGGGTTACTCCAAGCGGAGTCTCCCTTTTTTCCAAAAATTGGGCCACACAGACACCCACCCCATCAGTGGCAGCACTTGGGCCCTAGTTGCAAACAGGATGTTTTGATTTGCATCAAGCACATTCAAAAATACGCTATTCTTAGCCGTCCCCAGGATGACACCGGGGTAGGTAGCAAAGTCTTTCCTGATCCCAGCTCTGTTCATCTTGGCTTCTTTTAAAAACACAGCAAGCAAGGGTTACTCCAAGCGGAGTCTCCCTTTTTTCCAAAAATTGGGCCACACAGACACCCACCCCATCAGTGGCAGCACTTGGGCCCTAGTTGCAAACAGGATGTTTTGATTTGCATCAAGCACATTCCAAATCCACAAGCATTTACTCTCCCCAGGATGACACAGGGGTAGTAAATTCCTTCTGGATCCATGACTTGTTCATTTTGATGAACGTCAGTCTGTCCACATTGTCACTGGACAGACGCGTGCGCTTATCTGTCAGCACACACCCAGCAGCACTGAATACACGTTCAGAGACAACGCTGGCAGCTGGACACGACAAAATCTCCAAGGCGTAAGTTGCGAGCTCTGGCCATTTTTGTAGGTTTGAAGCCCAAAAGGAGCAAGGCTCCAGTTGCACAGTCATGGCATCGATGTTCATTTGGAGATACTCCTGTATCATCCTCTCCAGCCGTTGACTATGTGTCAGACTTGTTGTCTCTGGTGGCCTTGCAAAAGAGGGTCTAAAAAAATTATGAAAAGATTCCATAAAATTGCTGTTACCGGCACCAGAAAAGGTCCTACTGGTACGGGTAGACTGTTGAAGATGACGAGACCGTCCCATGTTTGTCAAGTTACAACTGGGAGATTCACTCCCTGCACCTGCACGGTTGTTTGGTGGAAAAGCCGAGCTAAGATCTAGTAACAGCTTCTGCTGATACTCCTGCATACGTGCGTCCCTTTCTATGGCTGGAATTATGTCACAAAATTTGGACTTGTACCGGGGATCTAATAGTGTGGCAATCCAGTAGTCATCATCACTTCTAATTTTGACAATACGACTGTCATGTTGGAGGTAGTGCAACAAAAAGGCACTCATGTGTCTTGCGCAGCCATGCGGACCAAGTCCATGCTGTGTTTGTGGCATAGAGGTGCTACCCGTTCTTTCTTCCTCTGACATCTGACCCCAACCTCTTTCAACTGAAATTTGACCAAGGTCTCCCTCATCCGCTGAGTCTTCCATGTCCATGGACAGTTCGTCCTCCATTTCTTCATGTTCTCCTGCACCTTGCTCAACATTTCGCCTGCTACTATGCGCCCTTGTCGATCCCTGTCCCCCATGGTCCCATGCCTGCTGCGTTGGTGATGATGAACGTCTGGACCTTGGTGATGTTGTTGTCCCTTGCGCATATGAATCCTCCTGTAGTTCCTCCCCTTCATGTTGTCCCACCCCCTGACTCCGAATAGTGTTTAGCGTGTGCTCCAGCATGTAAATGACTGGAATCGTCATGCTGATAATGGCATTGTCAGCGCTAAACATATTCGTCGCCATGTCGAAACTGTGCAGAAGGGTGCATAGGTCCTTGATCTGAGACCACTCCATCAGGGTGATCTGCCCCACCTCTGCATCTCGTTGGCCCAGGCTATACGTCATGACGTATTGCACCAGGGCTCTGCGGTGCTGCCACAGTCGCTGTAACATGTGGAGAGTTGAATTCCAGCGTGTCGCCACATCGCATTTCAGGCGATGAACCGGCAGGCCGAAAGACTTCTGGAGCGATGCAAGTCGCTCTGCTGCGGCGCTTGAACGGCGGAAGTGAGCTGACAGTTTTCGTGCCCTGTTCAGAAGGCCATCTAGGCCGGGATAGTGTGTTAAAAATTGCTGCACGACAAGGTTCAACACGTGAGCCATACAAGGTACGTGTGTCACCTTGCCCAGGCGAAGTGCCGCACCCAGGTTTGCAGCATTGTCGCACACGGCCTTACCAGGCTGCAGTTTGAGTGGAGACAACCATTTATTAAACTCGGACCGCAAAGCTGACCACAACTCCTCAGCTGTGTGACTCTTATTACCAAGACATGTCAAGCTAAAGACCGCCTGATGCCGTTGCGCTCTGCTGCCAGCATAGTAATGAGGGGTGCGTGATTCCTTCTGCGCAGTGAGAACGCTGGTGGCCTGACCAGGCAGGCTTGGGGCGGAGGTGGAGGACCCAGATGAGGTGGAGGATGCAGAAGCAGTGGCGGAACTTGGACAGACAGAGGATTGACACACAAGTCGTGGGGACGGCAAGACTTGTGCAGCAGACCCTTCACCATCTATCACCATAGTTACCCAGTGCCCAGTCAGCGACATGTAACGTCCCTGTCCATGCTTACTGGTCCAAGTATCGGTGGTGAAATGCACCCGTTCACACACAGAGTTTCTCAAGGAAGCGGTGATGTTGTGTGCGACATGCTGGTGTAGCGCGGGCACACCTTTCTTAGAGAAGTAGTGGCGACTAGGCATCTGGTACTGGGGCACAGCGACAGACATAAGGTCTCTAAAATCCTGTGTGTCCACTAGGCGGAAAGGCAGCATTTCGGTAGCCAACAGCTTACAGAGGGATAGAGTCAACCTCTTAGCTTTGTCATGGGTCGGAGGAAGTGGCCTTTTATTTGACCACATCTGAGGGACAGAGATCTGGCTGCTGTGTGTAGACGGTGTTGAGTAGGGTGTCCCTGGAAAAATGCAGGTTTGTGAGGAAAGTGCAGGCGGAGACATGATGTTGCCTTCATCCAACGTTGGTGCTATCGATGTCTGAGAGAGCTGTACACACTCACTTGTTTCCCCTTCCAAACCAACTGACGACCTTACAAGCAAACTGCCTGTTGCGGTTACAGTGGTGGAAGTTTTGCGTGGAAAAACAGGTGTGGCAGCTGTCCCCACAGTCCTAGAAGATGAAGAGCGCGCGGATGCAGTGGAAGGGGCGGGCGGTGGATGGTTCGCTCCGCTAGGCCGCATTGCAGCACGGTGAGCTTCCCACCGGGACTTATGATATTTATTCATGTGACGATTCATGGAAGAAGTTGTCAAACTGCTGAGCTTTTGACCTCTACTAAGAGAATCATGACAAATGTTACATATCACATGAGTTGGGCGATCTTTTTCGATGTGAAAAAAGGACCAGGCTAAGCAAGGCTTAGAGGCCATGCGACCTGTTGATCCACCCCGAATAATGCTCATAGGCAGAGTGGTGGCTGAGGATGCAGTTGTAGACGTGCTACCAGTGCTCCGACTCTGTCCAGGAAGGCGCAAGGTAACTTCGTCGTCGGTTGCATCCTCCTCCACCGCCTCTGTTGACCTCCTCGAGTGCCTGACTGGGGGTTGACAGTAGGTGGGATCTAGAACGTCATCATCAATTGTTGTGTTTGCACTCCCCTCCCCCTCAGACCGAGCCTCTTCTTGCCCTGACGGAATATTTAAGTTGTCATCCCAATCGGGTATCTGCGTCTCATCTTCATCAGTATGTTCCTCATTGTCTATAACCACAGGTGTTACAGTTTGTGACAAAGGGTCAACATTATGCTCAGAAACTTGGTCCTCACGGCCTGAATCTGAGTCACAAAGGTTCTGGGCATCACTGCAGACCATTTCCTGTTCTGTACTCACTGTAGCTTGGGAGCAGACCTCTGATTCCCAGGCTATAGTGTGACTGAACAGCTCTGCAGACTCAGCCATCTCAGTTCCACCATACTGTGCAGGGCTGATGGAGACTTCAGAGCTGGGAGAAATCAAGTGTGATTGGGATGACAACTCAGAGGACTGGTGTTTTTTGGATGCGGTACTTGAAGTGGCTGAGAGGGCACTTGTTGGACCACTTGAGATCCATTCAAGCATTTTCCTTTTTTGCCCATCATCTACCTTTCTTCCTGTTGTTCGTGTCCGTAAAAAAGGGAGCACATCGGATTGTCCACGGTAAGTAGTAGACATCTTACTTTTGCTGGTAGATGGTCTATCTTCAGCAGATGATAATGGAGCTTTGCCACCTTCCCCACGGACAAAACCTTTTTTGCCTTTTCCACCACGCCTCTTCCCCTTTCCACCAGCATCTGTCATTTTGCCACTCATGTTGATTGCGACAAGATTGTGGACTGAAAATGTGGTAGTAAAAATTGAGAGGTGGTGAAGATTGCAGTGGTGGTCTAGCTTTATTAACAGCAGAATAATAAAGAATAAATATCCCTGACAATGCAACTTAGTTATAATTAGTTGGAGTGTGCAACGCAGGCAGACGTGCTGCAAATGTCTTTGCACTAGTGGGACTATAGCAAAGTCCAATAGCCACGTATAGGATGCCACTAGGTACACTGAGTGTTTGCTAGTATAATGGCTTGGTTAGAATGAGTTGTAGTGTGCAACGCAGGCAGACGCGCTCTGCAAATGTCTTTGCACTAGTGGGACTATAGCAAAGTCCAATAGCCACGTATAGGATGCCACTAGGTACACTGAGTGTTTGCTAGTATAATGGCTTGGTTAGAATGAGTTGTAGTGTGCAACGCAGGCAGACGCGCTCTGCAAATGTCTTTGCACTAGTGGGACTATAGCAAAGTCCAATAGCCACGTATAGGATGCCACTAGGTACACTGAGTGTTTGCTAGTATAATGGCTTGGTTAGAATGAGTTGTAGTGTGCAACGCAGGCAGACGCGCTCTGCAAATGTCTTTGCACTAGTGGGACTATAGCAAAGTCCAATAGCCACGTATAGGATGCCACTAGGTACACTGAGTGTTTGCTAGTATAATGGCTTGGTTAGAATGAGTTGTAGTGTGCAATGCAGGCAGACGCGCTCTGCAAATGTCTTTGCACTAGTGGGACTATAGCAAAGTCCAATAGCCACGTATAGGATGCCACTAGGTACACTGAGTGTTTGCTAGTATAATGGCTTGGTTAAAATGAGTTGTAGTGTGCAACGCAGGCAGACGCGCTCTGCAAATGTCTTTGCACTAGTGGGACTATAGCAAAGTCCAATAGCCACGTATAGGATGCCACTAGGTACACTGAGTGTTTGCTAGTATAATGGCTTGGTTAGAATGAGTTGTAGTGTGCAACGCAGGCAGACGCGCTCTGCAAATGTCTTTGCACTAGTGGGACTATAGCAAAGTCCAATAGCCACGTATAGGATGCCACTAGGTACACTGAGTGTTTGCTAGTATAATGGCTTGGTTAGAATGAGTTGTAGAGTGTGCAACGCAGGCAGACGCGCTCTGCAAATGTCTTTGCACTAGTGGGACTATAGCAAAGTCCAATAGCCACGTATAGGATGCCACTAGGTACACTGAGTGTTTGCTAGTATAATGGCTTGGTTAGAATGAGTTGTAGTGTGCAACGCAGGCAGACGCGCTCTGCAAATGTCTTTGCACTAGTGGGACTATAGCAAAGTCCAATAGCCACGTATAGGATGCCACTAGGTACACTGAGTGTTTGCTAGTATAATGGCTTGGTTAGAATGAGTTGTAGTGTGCAACGCAGGCAGACGCGCTCTGCAAATGTCTTTGCACTAGTGGGACTATAGCAAAGTCCAATAGCCACGTATAGGATGCCACTAGGTACACTGAGTGTTTGCTAGTATAATGGCTTGGTTAGAATGAGTTGTAGTGTGCAACGCAGGCAGACGCGCTCTGCAAATGTCTTTGCACTAGTGGGACTATAGCAAAGTCCAATAGCCACGTATAGGATGCCACTAGGTACACTGAGTGTTTGCTAGTATAATGGCTTGGTTAGAATGAGTTGTAGTGTGCAACGCAGGCAGACGCGCTCTGCAAATGTCTTTGCACTAGTGGGACTATAGCAAAGTCCAATAGCCACGTATAGGATGCCACTAGGTACACTGAGTGTTTGCTAGTATAATGGCTTGGTTAGAATGAGTTGTAGTGTGCAACGCAGGCAGACGCGCTCTGCAAATGTCTTTGCACTAGTGGGACTATAGCAAAGTCCAATAGCCACGTATAGGATGCCACTAGGTACACTGAGTGTTTGCTAGTATAATGGCTTGGTTAGAATGAGTTGTAGTGTGCAACGCAGGCAGACGCGCTCTGCAAATGTCTTTGCACTAGTGGGACTATAGCAAAGTCCAATAGCCACGTATAGGATGCCACTAGGTACACTGAGTGTTTGCTAGTATAATGGCTTGGTTAGAATGAGTTGTAGTGTGCAACGCAGGCAGACGCGCTCTGCAAATGTCTTTGCACTAGTGGGACTATAGCAAAGTCCAATAGCCACGTATAGGATGCCACTAGGTACACTGAGTGTTTGCTAGTATAATGGCTTGGTTAGAATGAGTTGTAGTGTGCAACGCAGGCAGACGCGCTCTGCAAATGTCTTTGCACTAGTGGGACTATAGCAAAGTCCAATAGCCACGTATAGGATGCCACTAGGTACACTGAGTGTTTGCTAGTATAATGGCTTGGTTAGAATGAGTTGTAGTGTGCAACGCAGGCAGACGCGCTCTGCAAATGTCTTTGCACTAGTGGGACTATAGCAAAGTCCAATAGCCACGTATAGGATGCCACTAGGTACACTGAGTGTTTGCTAGTATAATGGCTTGGTTAGAATGAGTTGTAGTGTGCAACGCAGGCAGACGCGCTCTGCAAATGTCTTTGCACTAGTGGGACTATAGCAAAGTCCAATAGCCACGTATAGGATGCCACTAGGTACACTGAGTGTTTGCTAGTATAATGGCTTGGTTAGAATGAGTTGTAGTGTGCAACGCAGGCAGACGCGCTCTGCAAATGTCTTTGCACTAGTGGGACTATAGCAAAGTCCAATAGCCACGTATAGGATGCCACTAGGTACACTGAGTGTTTGCTAGTATAATGGCTTGGTTAGAATGAGTTGTAGTGTGCAACGCAGGCAGACGCGCTCTGCAAATGTCTTTGCACTAGTGGGACTATAGCAAAGTCCAATAGCCACGTATAGGATGCCACTAGGTACACTGAGTGTTTTGCTAGTATAATGGCTTGGTTAGAATGAGTTGTAGTGTGCAACGCCAGGGCAGACGCGCTCTGCAAATGTCTTTGCACTAGTGGGACTATAGCAAAGTCCAATAGCCACGTATAGGATGCCACTAGGTACACTGAGTGTTTTTGCTTAGTATAATGGCTTGGTTTAGAATGAGGTTGTAGTGTGCAACGCAGGCAGACGCGCTCTGCAAACTAGTGGGACTATAGCAAAGTCCAATAGCCACGTATAGGATGCCACTAGGTACACTGAGTGTTTGCTAGTATAATGGCTTGGTTAGAATGAGTTGTAGTGTGCAACGCAGGCAGACGCGCTCTGCAAATGTCTTTGCACTAGTGGGACTATAGCAAAAGTCCAATAGCCACGTATAGGATGCCACTAGGTACACTGAGTGTTTGCTACGTATAATGGCTTGGTTAGAATGAGTTGTAGTGTGCAACGCAGGCAGACGCGCTCTGCAAATGTCTTTGCACTAGTGGGACTATAGCAAAGTCCAATAGCCACGTATAGGATGCCACTAGGTACACTGAGTGTTTGCTAGTATAATGGCTTGGTTAGAATGAGTTGTAGTGTGCAACGCAGGCAGACGCGCTCTGCAAATGTCTTTGCACTAGTGGGACTATAGCAAAGTCCAATAGCCACGTATAGGATGCCACTAGGTACACTGAGTGTTTGCTAGTATAATGGCTTGGTTAGAATGAGTTGTAGTGTGCAACGCAGGCAGACGCGCTCTGCAAATGTCTTTGCACTAGTGGGACTATAGCAAAGTCCAATAGCCACGTATAGGATGCCACTAGGTACACTGAGTGTTTGCTAGTATAATGGCTTGGTTAGAATGAGTTGTAGTGTGCAACGCAGGCAGACGCGCTCTGCAAATGTCTTTGCACTAGTGGGACTATAGCAAAGTCCAATAGCCACGTATAGGATGCCACTAGGTACACTGAGTGTTTGCTAGTATAATGGCTTGGTTAGAATGAGTTGTAGTGTGCAACGCAGGCAGACGCGCTCTGCAAATGTCTTTGCACTAGTGGGACTATAGCAAAGTCCAATAGCCACGTATAGGATGCCACTAGGTACACTGAGTGTTTGCTAGTATAATGGCTTGGTTAGAATGAGTTGTAGTGTGCAACGCAGGCAGACGCGCTCTGCAAATGTCTTTGCACTAGTGGGACTATAGCAAAGTCCAATAGCCACGTATAGGATGCCACTAGGTACACTGAGTGTTTGCTAGTATAATGGCTTGGTTAGAATGAGTTGTAGTGTGCAACGCAGGCAGACGCGCTCTGCAAATGTCTTTGCACTAGTGGGACTATAGCAAAGTCCAATAGCCACGTATAGGATGCCACTAGGTACACTGAGTGTTTGCTAGTATAATGGCTTGGTTAGAATGAGTTGTAGTGTGCAACGCAGGCAGACGCGCTCTGCAAATGTCTTTGCACTAGTGGGACTATAGCAAAGTCCAATAGCCACGTATAGGATGCCACTAGGTACACTGAGTGTTTGCTAGTATAATGGCTTGGTTAGAATGAGTTGTAGTGTGCAACGCAGGCAGACGCGCTCTGCAAATGTCTTTGCACTAGTGGGACTATAGCAAAGTCCAATAGCCACGTATAGGATGCCACTAGGTACACTGAGTGTTTGCTAGTATAATGGCTTGGTTAGAATGAGTTGTAGTGTGCAACGCAGGCAGACGCGCTCTGCAAATGTCTTTGCACTAGTGGGACTATAGCAAAGTCCAATAGCCACGTATAGGATGCCACTAGGTACACTGAGTGTTTGCTAGTATAATGGCTTGGTTAGAATGAGTTGTAGTGTGCAACGCAGGCAGACGCGCTCTGCAAATGTCTTTGCACTAGTGGGACTATAGCAAAGTCCAATAGCCACGTATAGGATGCCACTAGGTACACTGAGTGTTTGCTACTATAATGGCTTGGTTAGAATGAGTTGTAGTGTGCAACGCAGGCAGACGCGCTCTGCAAATGTCTTTGCACTAGTGGGACTATAGCAAAGTCCAATAGCCACGTATAGGATGCCACTAGGTACACTGAGTGTTTGCTAGTATAATGGCTTGGTTAGAATGAGTTGTAGTGTGCAACGCAGGCAGACGCGCTCTGCAAATGTCTTTGCACTAGTGGGACTATAGCAAAGTCCAATAGCCACGTATAGGATGCCACTAGGTACACTGAGTGTTTGCTACTATAATGGCTTGGTTAGAATGAGTTGTAGTGTGCAACGCAGGCAGACGCGCTCTGCAAATGTCTTTGCACTAGTGGGACTATAGCAAAGTCCAATAGCCACGTATAGGATGCCACTAGGTACACTGAGTGTTTGCTAGTATAATGGCTTGGTTAGAATGAGTTGTAGTGTGCAACGCAGGCAGACGCGCTCTGCAAATGTCTTTGCACTAGTGGGACTATAGCAAAGTCCAATAGCCACGTATAGGATGCCACTAGGTACACTGAGTGTTTGCTAGTATAATGGCTTGGTTAGAATGAGTTGTAGTGTGCAACGCAGGCAGACGCGCTCTGCAAATGTCTTTGCACTAGTGGGACTATAGCAAAGTCCAATAGCCACGTATAGGATGCCACTAGGTACACTGAGTGTTTGCTAGTATAATGGCTTGGTTAGAATGAGTTGTAGTGTGCAGCAGGCAGACGCGCTCTGCAAATGTCTTTGCACTAGTGGGACTATAGCAAAGTCCAATAGCCACGTATAGGATGCCACTAGGTACACTGAGTGTTTGCTAGTATAATGGCTTGGTTAGAATGAGTTGTAGTGTGCAACGCAGGCAGACGCGCTCTGCAAATGTCTTTGCACTAGTGGGACTATAGCAAAGTCCAATAGCCACGTATAGGATGCCACTAGGTACACTGAGTGTTTGCTAGTATAATGGCTTGGTTAGAATGAGTTGTAGTGTGCAACGCAGGCAGACGCGCTCTGCAAATGTCTTTGCACTAGTGGGACTATAGCAAAGTCCAATAGCCACGTATAGGATGCCACTAGGTACACTGAGTGTTTGCTAGTATAATGGCTTGGTTAGAAGAGTTGTAGTGTGCAACGCAGGCAGACGCGCTCTGCAAATGTCTTTGCACTAGTGGGACTATAGCAAAGTCCAATAGCCACGTATAGGATGCCACTAGGTACACTGAGTGTTTGCTAGTATAATGGCTTGGTTAGAATGAGTTGTAGTGTGCAACGCAGGCAGACGCGCTCTGCAAATGTCTTTGCACTAGTGGGACTATAGCAAAGTCCAATAGCCACGTATAGGATGCCACTAGGTACACTGAGTGTTTGCTAGTATAATGGCTTGGTTAGAATGAGTTGTAGTGTGCAACGCAGGCAGACGCGCTCTGCAAATGTCTTTGCACTAGTGGGACTATAGCAAAGTCCAATAGCCACGTATAGGATGCCACTAGGTACACTGAGTGTTTGCTAGTATAATGGCTTGGTTAGAATGAGTTGTAGTGTGCAATGCAGGCAGACGCGCTCTGCAAATGTCTTTGCACTAGTGGGACTATAGCAAAGTCCAATAGCCACGTATAGGATGCCACTAGGTACACTGAGTGTTTGCTAGTATAATGGCTTAGTTATCAGTTGGAGTGTGCAGAGGACAAGAGGGTACAGTGGCAGGATTGTGGTGCTCTGGGTAGAGGAATGGAAGACTGCCTTTCTATTCCCTCCTAATGGTGAAATGCAGGTAGGAAATCCCTGACCTGGGCTACACAGACGCTGTTGCTGTTTGCAGGACCTGTCACCTATGGCTCTCTGACCCTGCCGGTTGGAGCCCTTAAAAGGACTGCTATAAAGTGCTCTCCCTAAGCTGTCTAACGCTGTGTATGCAGCGCATACAGCTGTATCGGCTATAGGACTCAGGAAGACGGAGCTGCGACAGTGATGTCTGACACCAAAGACGCAGAAGGCAGATAATGGCGTCCGTGAAGAAAATGTCCGGTTTTATAATGCAGGGACATGTGACATGCAGATCCTATCACACATGCCGTTGCTTCTCTGGCTCAAAGTCCACTTAGCTGTGTGTGTCTGGGATTGGCTGACATGCTGGCCCGCCCCACAAGACGCGCGCGCTTAGGGAAGGAAGACAAGAAAAAAAAAAAAAAAAAATGGCGATCGCCATTATAGAAACAGCAGTGATCTGAAGGCGCTGTTCACGCACACTATACACTGAAATGTGATAATAGTTTGATTCACAGAGTGACTTACACTATTACAGCAGAAACCAAGCTATGATTTAGCTGTTTTTTGGCTGCGCTAGAACCGTTCTCGAACGTTTCTAGAACTACCGAGCTTTTGCAAAAAGCTCGAGTTCTAGTTCGATCTAGAACATGCCCCAAAATCACTCGAGCCGCGAACTGGAGAACCACGAACCACGAACCGCGCTCAACTCTACTTGTCAGCCCTCCACGATCCTGCTCTTATGTCTTCTTTCTCCTTCAACACATGCAGCTCTGTCTGCTCCATCAAACAGCACAGCTGCATGGGGGAAGATGCTTTGCTCCGTGCAGAAATCACTCTGTGAGAGTGACCACAGGCTCCCGGCTGTAAGCGGTGGCACGGGTTGTCATAGCAACGCTGCTCCGATCACGTGATTCCGGTGCCGCTGCGTGCTGGTAGCGGGACGTCCCCGTCACTGCTACCAAGCGCATTGCTATGGCAACGGTGATCTCCGTGATTGACCGGCTGTGTCAGCCGGTCAGGAGCCGGCTTCTGCGGACGCTGGTAACTACGGTAAACATCGGGTAAGCAAGAAGCCTTTTCCTTGGTTACCCAATGTTTACCGTAGTTACCAGCATCCGCTGCTCTCACGCTGCCAGTGCCAGCCCCCTGCATACATAACCAGACTACACATCGGGTTAAATTAACCCGATGTGCACTCTGGCTAGGAGTGCAGGGAGCCAGCGCTAAGCAGTGTGCGCTGGTAACCAAGGTAAATATCGGGTTGGTTACCCGATATTTACCTTTGTTACCAAGTGCAGCATCGCTTCCACGCGTCGCTGCTGGCTGGGGGCTGTGGTCACTGGTTGCTGGTGAGATCTGCCTGTGTGACAGCTCACCAGCAACCCGTGTAGCGACGCTCCAGCAATCCCTGCCAGGCCAGGTTGCTGGTGGGATCGCTGGAGCTTCGCTTAGTGTGACGGTACCTTAAGGGAACGGAGAAGCAGAGCGGGGAGTCGAGCTAGAGCACCCTGTAACAGATATGCAATGACAGGTTCTACATGACGCGTCATAGTCATGTGACCAGTCTGTAGCCAATGAGATAACAGGCACCTGACTGGTCACATGGCTATTTTTCACGTCATGATAGGTCCTGCATCACTGCTGGCAGTGCTGGTTACCGGGAGGATTCAGCGATCATCGAATGGAATAGCGGCAGGAGACAGAGTGCAGGAGGGATCGCGGGGACCGGTAAGTGTTATGGCAATGTTTATTAACTGTATGTGTACATTTATAATGTGTTTTTATGTGTTTGTGATTGCCTCCTATTGTTCCCTTATTAGTGTTTAATTGTGCATCAGCCTCTTCTTTATAACAGCATTACGAACAAATCTATTGATATCACACAATGTACCAAAAAAAAATCAAAATTGTCGGTTGGGGCAAAATTTAAACCTAGTGCAAGAAGTGCTCTTTGTGTTTCTGACACATTATGTGACGACAAATTAATGACATCAAAATTGGCATCTAGGTCTAAGTCCTTTTTGGACGTAGGGCATAACCTTTTGGATTTATGCTTCCTACCTCCTCTTCTACATTTCTTTTGAAATTTTTCTGTTTTCTGTAGTAGTTTTTTGAAGGTTGAAATGTTGATTCAACAGATGATTCATCAGTAGTGTATCCCATAGAAGTGTCCAGATCAGAGGAACCAAATGAGACTTTAGATTTCATTTTGGGAGTTTTTAGTATGGAGCGCGGGCTTTTCCATTTATTTGCATTCTCCCATCTGCCCCATTCATAGACTTGGTTAGATGAATAGTCATGTAAGTCCCTATTAAGCTTGCGTTTTTTCATGTGCATAATACTTGATTCAATTTTATCAACAGATACTTGTATGCGATTAATAGTTTCCAGAAAATCTTCTTCCGAAACAGTAGATTTAAATGTAGATTTTGCTTCATCCAAACTTGTCTGGGTCTCTTTAAGTGTGATCTCTTCATGTTCGATAATTAGACCCATGAGCTTCAGAGAGCAAAAAGATAATAAAACATTCCATTTGGAGACAAATTCTTCAGAACAGACTGTGTTGGGAATTTTTTTCAGGCGTAAGCCCCTTGGAATAATAGACTTTTCAGCATAGTTCTTTAAGGTGGTTACATTCCACCAAATTCTATTTTCTTTTTCTGCCAATTTTTGCAATATTTTCACAGATTCATCGCTTGATGCAGAAATGGCAGGTGCATGCGTGTTTGTAGCACCAAATAGTAACTTAGCTTTATCTAGTCGTTGGCTATGGCCATTCATCTTACTGGTTAGATGAACAAAATGGGTTAAGTCCAGAAAGGTAACAACGTTGTATGCTCAATTAGTATGGAAAGCAAAGCTACGGGAGTCCCGAAAGGCAGAAAATAATCCAGTAATATATATCAGCTCACCGTGTGTAGGCACACTCCTGGTTGTCCCCTGGAGCACAGACAGGCACTGCCATAGCCTAGTATTGCAAATAAAAAAGAAAGGATGTCCAGCTCTTCAGGCAGAGAAACCAAGGTCTTTAATTCATCACGCAGATACAATGAAAAACATGACCAGCGCTACACGTTTCAGGTGAAACACTTATTTCAACACCATGAAGAGATTGGTTTTACTGGGGATTGAACCTAGGACATTTTGCATGTTAAGCAGACGTGATGACCGCTACACTATGAAACTATTGGCTAGCAGAGAAAAATTGTGACTGACGGGGCCTTTTTATTGCTGAAGAAAAGTGTTTTTGGTTAATGAATAGAGTTGAGCGCGGTTCGCGGTTCGAGGTTCTCCAGTTCGGGGCTCGAGTGATTTTTGGGGCTGTTCGAGATCGAACTAGAACTCGAGCTTTTTGCAAACGCTCGATAGTTCTAGATACGTTCGAGAACGGTTCTAGCAGCAAAAAGCAGGGCTCTTTACAGCTACAGTGTGCAGGAGCCAGCTGGCAGCCTGCCACAAGCTGGTAACCAAGATAAACATCGGGTATCCAAGCAAAGCGCTTTGGTTAGTAACCCGATGTTTATCTTAGTTACGTGCAGGAAGCCCACACTTCCCGCTCAGCTCGCTCCGCCCCCTCCTGCCCGCGGCATGTATACATACATATACACACACGCACACACACACACACACTCTCACACATGCAACCCCCCCCGCTCGGCTTACCTGCGGCGATGAAGTCCCGCCATCCCGACCTCAGCGCTGTCACTGTCCTCCATGGCCGCCGCTTGTCACATCACCTATCGCTTCCGACCCGAGACTGACACTGGCGGTGACGTCACGGACCTCTCGCGATACTTGATGTGAAGGCGCCGGTCATTGACCTCAGTGACAGGGGCTGTCAGTGTGCTGGAGATCAGCGCAGGTAATGTACCTCGCTGACAGCAGCACTTGTCATGCCCTGCAGTGACCTGGGCTGACCCATTGATGTTAGCTCAGGTCACTGCATTGCTCTCCCAGCCAATGGGGAACATCCTGCTCTTCATTGACTGGGACAGTGTGGATCGTCATGGCAACCCCTTGGATTACACCAGACCTGGATTTGTTTTTCTTTCTAATAAATTGGTTAAAGAGGGAATGTTTTGGGGAGTGTTTTTTCAAATAAAAATGTGTTTGTCGTCTATTTTTTTTTATTACTTACTGGGTTGGTGATGTCGGGTATCTGATAGACGCCTGACCTCACCAACCCCAGGGCTTGATGCCAGGTGACATTACACATCTGGTATTAACCCCATATATTACCCCATTTGCCACCGCACCAGGGCGCGGGATGAGCTGGGGCGAAGCACCAGGATTGGCACATCTAATGGATGCGCCACTTCTGGGGCGGCTGCGGCCTGCTATTTTTAGGCTTGGGAGAGTCCAATAACCATGGACCTCCCTAGTCTGAGAATATCAGGCCCCAGCTGTCTGCTTTACTTTGGCTGGTGATCCAATTTTGGGGGACCCCTACGTGTTTTTTTTTTTTTAATTATTTATTTAATTTAAAATAACAGCGTGGGGTGCCCTCAGTTTTGGATTACCAGCCAAGGTGAGGTTGCCAGCTGTGGTCTGCAGGCTGCAGCGGTCTGCTTTACCCTAGCTGGCTACAAAACTAGGGGGAACCCTACGTCATTTTTTTTTTTCATTTTTTTTGGCTAAATACAAAGCTAAGCACCCCTTAGTGCCACATGAAAGGCACCAAAGGGTGCTCCACTTTTTCTCCACTTTTTCTCCACTTTTTCTCCACTTTTTCTCCACTCTTTCTCCACTTTTTCTCCACTTTTTCTCCACTTTTTCTCCACTTTTTCTCCATTTATTCTCCACTTTTTCTCCACTTTTTCTCCATTTTTTTCTCCACTTTTTCTCCATTTTTTTCTCCACTTTTTCTCCACTTTTTCTCCACTTTTTCCTCCACTTTTTCTCCACTTTTTCTCCACTTTTTCTCCACTTTTTCTCCACTTTTTCTCCACTTTTTCTCCACTTATTCTCCACTTTTTCTCCACTTATTCTCCACTTATTCTCCATTTTTTTCTCCACTTTTTCTCCACTTATTCTCCACTTTTTCTCCACCTTTTCTCCACTTTTTCTCCACTTTTTCTCCACTTTTTCTCCACTTATTCTCCACTTTTTCTCCACTTTTTCTCCATTTATTCTCCACTTTTTCTCCATTTTTTTCTCCACTTTTTCTCCACTTTTTCTCCACTTATTCTCCACTTATTCTCCACTTTTTCTCCACTTTTTCTCCACTTATTCTCCACTTATTCTCCACTTATTCTCCACTTTTTCTCCATTTATTCTCCACTTATTCTTCCCTTTTTCTCCACTTTTTCTCCATTTTTTTCTCCACTTTTTCTCCACTTTTTCTCCATTTTTTTTCTCCACTTATTCTCCACTTTTTCTCCACCTTTTCTCCACTTTTTCTCCACTTTTTCTCCACTTATTCTCCACTTATTCTCCACTTATTCTCCACTTATTCTCCACTTTTTCTCCATTTATTCTCCACTTTTTCTCCATTTTTTTCTCCACTTTTTCTCCACTTTTTCTCCACTTATTCTCCACTTTTTCTCCACTTATTCTCCACTTTTTCTCCACTTATTCTCCACTTATTCTCCACTTTTTCTCCATTTATTCTCCACTTATTCTCCCCTTTTTCTCCACTTTTTCTCCATTTTTTTCTCCACTTTTTCTCCACTTTTTCTCCATTTATTCTCCACTTTTTCTCCACTTTTTCTCCATTTTTTTCTCCACTTATTCTCCCCTTTTTCTCCACTTTTTCTCCATTTTTTTCTCCACTTTTTCTCCACTTTTTCTCCATTTTTTTCTCCACTTATTCTCCACTTTTTCTACACCTTTTCTCCACTTTTTCTCCACTTTTTCTCCACTTTTTCTCCACTTTTTCTCCACTTTTTCTCCACTTTTTCTCCACTTATTCTCCACTTTTTCTACACCTTTTCTCCACTTTTTCTCCACTTTTTCTCCACTTTTTCTCCACTTTTTCTCCACTTATTCTCCACTTTTTCTCCATTTATTCTCCACTTTTTCTCCATTTTTTTCTCCACTTTTTCTCCACTTTTTCTCCACTTATTCTCCACTTTTTCTCCACTTATTCTCCACTTTTTCTCCACTTATTCTCCACTTATTCTCCACTTTTTCTCCATTTATTCTCCACTTATTCTCCCCATTTTCTCCACTTTTTCTCCATTTTTTCTACACTTTTTCTCCATTTTTTTCTCCACTTTTTCTCCACTTTTTCTCCATTTATTCTCCACTTTTTCTCCACTTTTTCTACATTTTTTTTCTCCACTTTTTCTCCACTTTTTCTCCACTTTTTCTCCACTTATTCTCCACTTTTTCTCCACTTATTCTCCACTTTTTCTCCATTTTTTTCTCCACTTTTTCTCCACTTATTCTCCACTTTTTCTCCACTTTTTCTCCACTTTTTCTCCAGTTTTTCTCCACTTTTTCTTCACATTTTCTCCACTTTTTCTCCACTTATTCTCCACTTTTTCTCCACTTATTCTCCACTTTTTCTCCATTCATTCTCCACTTATTCTCCCCTTTTTCTACACTTTTTCTCCATTTTTTTCTCCACTTTTTCTCCACTTTTTCTCCATTTATTCTCCACTTTTTCTCCACTTTTTCTCCATTTTTTTCTCCACTTTTTCTCCACTTTTTCTCCACTTTTTCTCCACTTTTTCTCCACTTTTTCTCCATTTATTCTCCACTTTTTCTCCATTTATTCTCCACTTTTTCTCCACTTTTTCTACATTTTTTTCTCCACTTTTTCTCCACTTTTTCTCCACTTTTTCTCCACTTTTTCTCCACTTATTCTCCACTTTTTCTCCACTTTTTCTCCACTTATTCTCCACTTTTTCTCCACTTATTCTCCACTTTTTCTCCATTTTTTTCTCCACTTTTTCTCCACTTTTTCTCCATTTTTTTCTCCACTTTTTCTCCACTTTTTCTCCACTTATTCTCCACTTTTTCTCCATTTTTTTCTCCACTTTTTCTCCACTTTTTCTCCATTTTTTTCTCCACTTTTTCTCCACTTTTTCTCCACTTTTTCTCCACTTATTCTCCACTTTTTCTCCACTTTTTCTCCACTTTTTCTCCACTTTTTCTCCACTTTTTCTCCACTTTTTCTCCATTTATTCTCCACTTTTTCTCCATTTTTTTCTCCACTTTTTCTCCACTTTTTCTCCACTTTTTCTCCACTTTTTCTCCACTTATTCTCCACTTTTTCTCCACTTATTCTCCACTTTTTCTCCATTTATTCTCCACTTTTTCTCCACTTTTTCTCCATTTTTTTCTCCACTTTTTCTCCACTTTTTCTCCACATTTTCTCCACTTTTTCTCCACTTATTCTCCACTTTTTCTCCACTTATTCTCCACTTTTTCTCCATTTATTCTCGACTTATTCTCCCCTTTTTCTACACTTTTTCTCCATTTTTTTCTCCACTTTTTCTCCACTTTTTCTCCATTTATTCTCCTCTTTTTCTCCACTTTTTCTCCACTTTTTCTCCACTTATTCTCCACTTTTTCTCCACTTTTTCTCCACTTATTCTCCACTTTTTCTCCATTTTTTTCTCCACTTTTTCTCCACTTTTTCTCCATTTATTCTCCTCTTTTTCTCCACTTTTTCTCCACTTTTTCTCCACTTATTCTCCACTTATTCTCCACTTTTTCTCCACTTATTCTCCACTTATTCTCCACTTTTTCTCCATTTATTCTCCACTTATTCTCCCCATTTTCTCCACTTTTTCTCCATTTTTTTCTACACTTTTTCTCCATTTTTTTCTCCACTTTTTCTCCACTTTTTCTCCATTTATTCTCCACTTTTTCTCCACTTTTTCTCCATTTTTTTTCTCCACTTTTTCTCCACTTTTTCTCCACTTTTTCTCCACTTTTTCTCCACTTATTCTCCACTTTTTCTCCACTTATTCTCCACTTTTTCTCCATTTTTTTCTCCACTTTTTCTCCACTTATTCTCCACTTTTTCTCCACTTTTTCTCCACTTTTTCTCCAGTTTTTCTCCACTTTTTCTCCACATTTTCTCCACTTTTTCTCCACTTATTCTCCACTTTTTCTCCACTTATTCTCCACTTTTTCTCCATTCATTCTCCACTTATTCTCCCCTTTTTCTACACTTTTTCTCCATTTTTTTCTCCACTTTTTCTCCACTTTTTCTCCATTTATTCTCCACTTTTTCTCCACTTTTTCTCCATTTTTTTCTCCACTTTTTCTCCACTTTTTCTCCACTTTTTCTCCACTTTTTCTCCATTTATTCTCCACTTTTTCTCCATTTATTCTCCACTTTTTCTCCACTTTTTCTACATTTTTTTCTCCACTTTTTCTCCACTTTTTCTCCACTTTTTCTCCACTTTTTCTCCACTTATTCTCCACTTTTTCTCCACTTTTTCTCCACTTATTCTCCACTTTTTCTCCACTTATTCTCCACTTTTTCTCCATTTTTTTCTCCACTTTTTCTCCACTTTTTCTCCATTTTTTTCTCCACTTTTTCTCCACTTTTTCTCCACTTTTTCTCCACTTATTCTCCACTTTTTCTCCACTTTTTCTCCACTTTTTCTCCACTTTTTCTCCACTTTTTCTCCACTTTTTCTCCACTTTTTCTCCATTTATTCTCCACTTTTTCTCCATTTTTTTCTCCACTTTTTCTCCACTTTTTCTCCACTTATTCTCCACTTTTTCTCCACTTATTCTCCACTTTTTCTCCACTTATTCTCCACTTTTTCTCCATTTATTCTCCACTTTTTCTCCACTTTTTCTCCATTTTTTTCTCCACTTTTTCTCCACTTTTTCTCCACTTTTTCTCCACTTTTTCTCCACTTATTCTCCACTTTTTCTCCACTTATTCTCCACTTTTTCTCTATTTTTTTCTCCACTTTTTCTCCACTTATTCTCCACTTTTTCTCCACTTTTTCTCCACTTTTTCTCCACTTTTTCTCCACTTTTTCTCCACTTTTTCTCCACATTTTCTCCACTTTTTCTCCACTTATTCTCCACTTTTTCTCCACTTATTCTCCACTTTTTCTCCATTTATTCTCGACTTATTCTCCCCTTTTTCTACACTTTTTCTCCATTTTTTTCTCCACTTTTTCTCCACTTTTTCTCCATTTATTCTCCTCTTTTTCTCCACTTTTTCTCCACTTTTTCTCCACTTATTCTCCACTTTTTCTCCACTTTTTCTCCACTTATTCTCCACTTTTTCTCCATTTTTTTCTCCACTTTTTCTCCACTTATTCTCCACTTTTTCTCCACTTTTTCTCCAGTTTTTCTCCAGTTTTTCTCCACTTTTTCTCCACTTTTTCTCCACTTTTTCTCCACTTATTCTCCACTTATTCTCCATTTATTCTCCACTTATTCTCCCCTTTTTCTACACTTTTTCTCCATTTTTTTCTCCACTTTTTCTCCACTTTTTCTCCATTTATTCTCCACTTTTTCTCCATTTTTTTCTCGACTTTTTCTCCACTTATTCTCCACTTTTTCTCCACTTTTTCTCCAGTTTTTCTCCAGTTTTTCTCCAGTTTTTCTCCACATTTTCTCCACTTTTTCTCCACTTATTCTCCACTTTTTCTCCACTTATTCTCCACTTTTTCTCCACTTATTCTCCACTTATTCTCCACTTATTCTCCACTTTTTCTCCATTTATTCTCCACTTATTCTCCCCTTTTTCTACACTTTTTCTCCATTTTTTTCTCCACTTTTTCTCCACTTTTTCTCCATTTATTCTCCACTTTTTCTCCATTTTTTTCTCCACTTTTTCTCCACTTTTTCTCCACTTTTTCTCCACTTTTTCTCCACTTTTTCTCCACTTTTTCTCCACTTTTTCTCCACTTATTCTCCACTTTTTCTCCACTTTTTCTCCACTTATTCTCCACTTTTTCTCCACTTATTCTCCACTTTTTCTCCATTTTTTTCTCCACTTTTTCTCCACTTTTTCTCCATTTTTTTCTCCACTTTTTCTCCACTTTTTCTCCACTTTTTCTCCACTTATTCTCCACTTTTTCTCCACTTTTTCTCCACTTTTTCTCCACTTTTTCTCCACTTTTTCTCCACTTTTTCTCCACTTTTTCTCCATTTATTCTCCACTTTTTCTCCATTTTTTTCTCCACTTTTTCTCCACTTTTTCTCCACTTATTCTCCACTTTTTCTCCACTTATTCTCCACTTTTTCTCCACTTATTCTCCACTTTTTCTCCATTTATTCTCCACTTTTTCTCCACTTTTTCTCCATTTTTTTCTCCACTTTTTCTCCACTTTTTCTCCACTTTTTCTCCACTTTTTCTCCACTTATTCTCCACTTTTTCTCCACTTATTCTCCACTTTTTCTCTATTTTTTTCTCCACTTTTTCTCCACTTATTCTCCACTTTTTCTCCACTTTTTCTCCACTTTTTCTCCACTTTTTCTCCACTTTTTCTCCACTTTTTCTCCACATTTTCTCCACTTTTTCTCCACTTATTCTCCACTTTTTCTCCACTTATTCTCCACTTTTTCTCCATTTATTCTCGACTTATTCTCCCCTTTTTCTACACTTTTTCTCCATTTTTTTCTCCACTTTTTCTCCACTTTTTCTCCATTTATTCTCCTCTTTTTCTCCACTTTTTCTCCACTTTTTCTCCACTTTTTCTCCACTTTTTCTCCACTTTTTCTCCACTTATTCTCCACTTTTTCTCCATTTTTTTCTCCACTTTTTCTCCACTTATTCTCCACTTTTTCTCCACTTTTTCTCCAGTTTTTCTCCAGTTTTTCTCCACTTTTTCTCCACTTTTTCTCCACTTTTTCTCCACTTATTCTCCACTTATTCTCCATTTATTCTCCACTTATTCTCCCCTTTTTCTACACTTTTTCTCCATTTTTTTCTCCACTTTTTCTCCACTTTTTCTCCATTTATTCTCCACTTTTTCTCCATTTTTTTCTCGACTTTTTCTCCACTTATTCTCCACTTTTTCTCCACTTTTTCTCCAGTTTTTCTCCAGTTTTTCTCCAGTTTTTCTCCACATTTTCTCCACTTTTTCTCCACTTATTCTCCACTTTTTCTCCACTTATTCTCCACTTTTTCTCCACTTATTCTCCACTTATTCTCCACTTATTCTCCACTTTTTCTCCATTTATTCTCCACTTATTCTCCCCTTTTTCTACACTTTTTCTCCATTTTTTTCTCCACTTTTTCTCCACTTTTTCTCCATTTATTCTCCACTTTTTCTCCATTTTTTTCTCCACTTTTTCTCCACTTTTTCTCCACTTTTTCTCCACTTTTTCTCCACTTTTTCTCCACTTTTTCTCCACTTTTTCTCCACTTATTCTCCACTTTTTCTCCACTTATTCTCCACATTTTCTCCAGTTTTTTCTCCACTTTTTCTCCACTTTTTCTCCACATTTTCTCCACTTTTTCTCCACTTATTCTCCACTTTTTCTCCACTTATTCTCCACCTATTCTCCACTTTTTCTCCACTTATTCTCCACTTTTTCTCCACTTATTCTCCACTTATTCTCCACTTTTTCTCCATTTATTCTCCACTTATTCTCCCCTTTTTCTCCACTTTTTCTCCATTTTTTTCTCCACTTTTTCTCCACTTTTTCTCCACTTTTTCTCCACTTTTTCTCCATTTTTTTCTCCACTTTTTCTCCACTTTTTCTCCACTTTTTCTCCACTTTTTCTCCACTTTTTCTCCACTTTTTCTCCACTTATTCTCCACTTATTCTCCACTTATTCTCCACTTTTTCTCCACTCTTTCTCCATTTTTTTCTCCACTTTTTCTCCACTTTTTCTCCATTTATTCTCCACTTTTTCTCCATTGTTTTCTCCACTTTTTCTCCACTTATTCTCCACTTTTTCTCCACTTTTTCTCCACTTTTTCTCCACTTTTTCTCCACTTTTTCTCCACATTTTCTCCAGTTTTTCTCCACTTATTCTCCACTTTTTCTCCACTTATTCTCCACTTATTCTCCACTTTTTCTCCATTTATTCTCCCCTTTTTCTCCCCTTTTTCTCCACTTTTTCTCCATTTTTTTCTCCACTTTTTCTCCACTTTTTTTCCATTTATTCTCCACTTTTTCTCCACTTTTTCTCCATTTTTTTCTCCACTTTTTCTCCACTTTTTCTCCACTTTTTCTCCACTTTTTCTCCACTTATTCTCCACTTTTTCTCCACTTATTCTCCACTTATTCTCCACTTATTCTCCACTTTTTCTCCATTTTTTTCTCCACTTTTTCTCCACTTTTTCTCCACTTTTTCTCCACTTATTCTCCACTTATTCTCCACTTTTTCTCCACTTATTCTCCACTTTTTCTCCATTTTTTTCTCCACTTTTTCTCAACTTTTTCTCAACTTATTCTCCACTTATTCTCCACTTTTTCTCCACTTTTTCTCCACTTTTTCTCCACTTTTTCTCCATTTTTTTCTCCACTTTTTCTCCACTTTTTCTCCATTTATTCTCCACTTTTTCTCCACTTTTTCTCCATTTTTTTCTCCACTTTTTCTCCACTTTTTCTCCACTTTTTCTCCACTTATTCTCCACTTATTCTCCACTTTTTCTCCACTTATTCTCCACTTTTTCTCCATTTTTTTCTCCACTTTTTCTCAACTTTTTCTCAACTTATTCTCCACTTATTCTCCACTTTTTCTCCACTTTTTCTCCACTTTTTCTCCACTTTTTCTCCATTTTTTTCTCCACTTTTTCTCCACTTTTTCTCCATTTATTCTCCACTTTTTCTCCACTTTTTCTCCATTTTTTTCTCCACTTTTTCTCCACTTTTTCTCCACTTTTTCTCCACTTATTCTCCACTTATTCTCCACTTTTTCTCCACTTATTCTCCACTTTTTCTCCATTTTTTTCTCCACTTTTTCTCAACTTTTTCTCAACTTATTCTCCACTTATTCTCCACTTTTTCTCCACTTTTTCTCCACTTTTTCTCCACTTTTTCTCCATTTTTTTCTCCACTTTTTCTCCACTTTTTCTCCATTTATTCTCCACTTTTTCTCCACTTTTTCTCCATTTTTTTCTCCACTTTTTCTCCACTTTTTCTCCACTTTTTTCCACTTTTTCTCCACTTTTTCTCCACTTTTTCTCCGTTCTTTTTCTATGGTCGGTCTACCCATTAGCTCTGCCATGCATACTGTAGCTCTACACCTACTGCACATGTTACTTTATGATTGACATCTCTTTCGTACCAGAGCTGTCTAAGTCTACTCTGACCCCATATTTGTCATTACTATATTGTCCTTGTACTGTATTATGACATTTGTATCATGTGTTTCATTTCTTGCTGTGTTGCAATTTTTTTGCTGCATGCCAATTGTACCTCTACATTGTTCGAGTTTATGTTATTGTTCTCTCACTCTTATGTGATACTGATTATTGTCATTTTTCATGATTACATGCAGATAAGTCCAATCTGACGAAGGCTCAGGCCGAAACGTCAATTGTAACTTGTTTTGGACAAAAACATATATGCTTATGAAAAAAAAATGTTCTTAATACGGACCAATAAAGAGTGATTTTGCATTACTATCCATTGGAACTTACTGACTTAGTCTGGGAGATTTAGAGTGCCGAGGTTACTCACTAATTTTATCTATTATTACCTCTGAGCACCTATATACCAGTGAGCAGAGCTTCCTCTACAGTAGTTCTCCTAATTAGGCATGCCCTTACCTCATGAGCAGGGCATTGCAGCTTTGGTAGCAACCATTACGACATGGACTCTGCTGCTGTGGACCCGGGGAGAGTGAGTGCAGATTCATTGCTCCCACACTCCTCACATGAAGGGTCCGCACTCCTAGAAAATGGGGGATACGTTCCCTGAGTGTCTCCCCCCCATATTCTAGACGGTCCAGAGTCGTCGTGGGACCCCTTTATTTTTTTTCTTACAATAAATTGGTGAAAGAGGAAATGTTTTGGGGACTGTTTTTTCAAATAAATTTCTTTTGTCGATTTTTTTTTTTTGTTAGTACTGACAGTTTATGATGTTGGGTATCTAATAGACGCCATGACATCACAAACTGCTGGGCTTGATCTCAGGTGACTTTACAGCTAGTATCAACCCAATTTATTACCCCGTTTGCCACTGCACCAGGGCACGGGATGAGCTGGGGTGAAGCGCCAGGATTGGCGCATCTAGTGGATGCGCCACGTCTGGGGTGCCTGCGGCCTGCTATTTTTAGGCTGTGAAGGCCCAATAACTATGGACCTTCCCACCCTTAGAATACCAGACCACAGCTGTCCGCTTTACCTTGGCTGGTGATCCAATTTGGAGGGGACCCTACTTTTTTTGTGTAATTATTAATATTTATAAAATAATTATAAAAAAGAGCCTGAGGGGACCTCCACATTGGATCCCCAACCACGGTAAAGCTGCCAGCTGTGGTTTTCAGGCTACAGCCATCTGCTTTACCCTAGCTGGCTATCAAAAATGGGGGGACCCAACGTCATTTTTTTTAACTATTTTTTAAATAGAAAAAATTAATGGGCTTCCCTGTATTTTGATTGCCAACCAAGGTAACGGCAGGCAGATGGGGGTGGCAACCCATAGCTGTCTGCTTTATCTGCGCTGAGAATCAAAAATACCGTGGAGCGCTACGTCATTTTTTTAAAGATTTATTTTTACAGCACTGTGATGTCCAGCAATCAAAATACAGGGAAGCCCATTTTATTTTTAGTTATTTATATAAATAATTAAAAAAAATAAATATGGGCTCCCGCTGCATTTTTTGTATTGCTAGCTAAGGGTAATCCAAGCAGCTACTGGCTGCTAACCCCCACTGCTTGGTGTTACCTTCACTGGCAATGGAAAATCCAGGGAAGCATTTTTTATTTTTTTTGCCAAAAAACTACAAAAAAAGGACGTGAGCTTCGCCATATTTTTGTATGCTAGCCAGGTATAGCAGGCAGGTGCTGGAAGAGTTGGATACAGCGCCAGAATATGGCGCTTCTATGAAAATGCCATTTTCTGAGGCGGCTGCAGACTGCAATTCGCAGCAGTGGGGCCCAGAAAGCTCAGGCCAACCTGTGCTGCGGATTCCAATCCCCAGCTGCCTAGTTGTACCTGGCTGGACACAAAAATGGGGCGAAGCCTACGTCATTTGTTTTCTAATTATTTCATGAAATTCATGAAATAATAAAAAAAGGGCTTCCCTTTTTTTTTGGTTCCCAGCCGGGTACAAATAGGCAACTGGGGGTTGGGGGCAGCCGTACCTGCCTGCTGTACCTGGCTAGCATACAAAAATATGGCGAAGCCCACATAATTTTTTCAGGGGGCAAAAAACTTCTGCATACAGTCCTGGATGGAGTATGCTGAGCCTTGTAGTTCTGCAGCTGCAGTCTGTCTGTATGGAGAAGAGCAGACAGCAGCTGCAGAACTACAATGCTCAGCATACTCCATCCAGGACTGTATGCAGAATTTTTTTGCCCACCAAAAAAATGACGTGGGCTTCGCCATATTTTTGTATGCTAGCCAGGTACAGCTGGCAGCCACGGGCTGCCTCCAACCCCCAGTTGCCTATTTGTACCCGGCTGGGAACCAAAAATATAGGGAAGCCCGTTTTTTTTAATTATTTCACTTATTTCATGAAATAATTAAAAAACAAAAGACGTGGGCTTCACCCTATTTTTGTGTCCAGCCGGGTACAACTAGGCAGCTGGGGATTGGAATCCGCAGCACAGGTTAGCCCGAGGTTTGTGGGCGCCTCTGCTGCGGATTTCAGTCCGCAGCCGTCCCAGAAAATGGCGCTCTCATAGAAGCGCCATCATCTGGCGCTGTATCCAACTCTTCCAACAGCCCTGGAGCCGGGTGGCTTGTTGGGTAATCATGAGTTAATACTGGCTTTGTTTTACCAGCCAGTATTAAGCCAGAGATTCTTAATGTCAGGCACGTTTGACCCGGCCATTAAGAATCTCCAATAAAGGGTTAAAAAAAAGACACCACACAGAGAAAAAATACTTTAATAGAAATAAATACACAGACACATTAGAGACTCCATCTTTATTACCCCCTGTCAGCCCTCCACGATCCTGCTCTTCTGTCTTCTTTCTTTCTAGTGTAGTAGTAGTGACGATTGTAGTGAGGAAGGATGAGATTCACCAGCTCATCACTTGGGGCTGGGGAACCTCCATCCTCACTACAATCATCACTAGTGTAGTACTAGTGACGATTGTAGTGAGGAAGGATGAGATTCACCAGCTCATCACTTGGGGCTGGGGAACCTCCATCCTCACTACAATCATCACTAGTGTAGTAGTAGTGACGATTGTAGTGAGGATGAGATTCACCAGCTCATCACTTGGGGCTGGGGAACCTCCATCCTCACTACAATCATCACTACAATCGGGAAGCAGCGTGCAGCCTTCACTCCGTGAGTGATCAGTGCTGGCTGCTAGCGGTAACGCTGACAGACGCGTTACCATAGCAACGGTGCTCTCGGAGCCGCAGTTAGCGGTGACGTCACCGCTAACTGCGTTGCTATGGCAACGGGGATCTCCGTTAATGACCGGCTGTGTCAGCCGGTCCCTAACGGAACGGGGAGTCGACCGTGTGCTAGAGCATGTCGCCGGTACACAGCGATACACATATGTGCACCGTGTACCGAAGAGATGCACTCGCAGGTCCTACATGACGTGTCATAGTCATGTGACCAGTCTGTAGCCAATGAGATAATAGCCAAGTGACTGGTCACATGGCTATTTTGACGTCACGATAGGTCCTGCATCTCTGCTGGCAGTGCAGGTCACCGGGAGGATTCAGCGATCATCGGATGGAATAGCGGCATGAGACAGAGTGCAGAAGGGATCGCGAGGACCGGTAAGTGTTATGGCAATGTTTATTAACTGTTTGTGTACATTTATAATGCATTTTTATGTGTTTGTGATTGCCTCCCATTATAGCTTATACGTTCGAGTTCGGTTCGTCGAACGTTCGACGAACCGAACTCGAACGGGACCCCGTTCGGCGAACCGGCCTCGAGCCGAACCGGGACCAGTTCGCTCATCTCTATTAATGAAACATTTACAATTTTTATTACATATTTTACCAGTTTTATTCCTACAAAGGAATTTTGCTTAAATTCAAGTTTACATTGAATGTGTTACTTTTTTCTACATAGTTTAGTTGTTTTCTTTTGTATTTATGGGAACTATATATTTTGGAAAAAACAGGATTTTTATAATATGGGATTATGTTTTCTGCTAAAAGGTCAATAAAAAAGAAACCCAAAATCGTAGTTCTCTTGGTGATGGAAGCCAAAATGTATTGTCATTTGGCAACTAAACCAATAATTTCATATATTAAAAGTCGATAGGAAATAACTTCAACTCCAAAAACGGATTGGTTTCACTAGGGAATAAACCCAGAATACTCTGCATGTGAAGCAGACTTGATGAACACCACACTAGAAAACCTGTGAAATCCTGCAAAGTAATGGCAATTAGAGACGAGTTTTGACCGCCAGGGGAAAAAAAAATAATTTGTATTTCTGTTGGTGATGGAAGCCAAAACATCCCATCATTCGGCAACAAAGCCAAGAACTTCATATTTTCTAGTTTGATAGGGTATTATTTCAACACCAAGAACAGATTGGTTTTACTGGGGATTTAACCAAGGACCTTCTGCGTGTTAATGCTGAAGGAAAGTATTTTTGGTTAATGAAACATTTACAATTTTTATTACATATTTTACCAGTTTTATTCCTACAAACGGATTTTGCTTAAATTGAAGTTTACATTGAAAATGTTACTTTTTTCTACATAGTTTAGTCGTTTGCTTTTGTATTTATGGGAACCATATATTTTAAAACAAACAGGATTTTTATAATATGGGATTATGTTTTCTGCTAATTTCATATATTACAAGTCGATAGGAAATAACTTCAACTCCGAAAACATATTGGTTTCAGTGGAGATTGAACCCAGAACGTTCTGCATGTGAAGCAGACTTGATGACCACCACCCTTGAAAACCTGTGAAATCCTGCAAAGTAATGGCAATTAGAGACGAGTTTTGACCGCCAGGGGCAAAAAAAAATAATTCATAGTTCTGTTGGTGATGGAAGCCAAAACATCCCGTCATTCGGCAACAAAGCCAAGAACTTCATATATTGTAGTTTGATAGGATATTATTTCAACACCAAGAACAGATTGCTTTTACTGGGGATTGAACCCAGGACCTGCGTGTTGAGCAGACGTGATGACCAGTACACTATGATACCTGATGGAAAATTACTGTGTATTGGCAAGCAGAGCAGAATTGTGACTGACAGGGCCTTTTTATTGCTGAAGGAAAGTATTTTTGGTTAATTAAACATTTACAATTTTTATTACATATTTGACCAGTTTTATTCCTACAAAGGGATTTTGCTTAAATTGAAGTTTACATTGAATGTGTTACTTTTTTCCACAAAGTTTAGTCGTTTGCTTTTGTATTCATGGGAACTATATATTTTGAAACAAACAGGTTTTTTTATAATATTGGATTATGTTTTCTGCTAAAATGTTCAATAAAAAAGAAACCCAAAATCGTAGTTCTCCTTGTGATAGAAGCCAAAATGTATTGTCATTTGGCAAAGAAACCAAGAATTTCATACATTAAAGGTTGATAGGAAATTACTTCAACACCGAAAACAGATTGGTTTCACTGGGGATTGAACCCAGAACGTTCTGCATGTGATGCAGACTTGATGACAACCACACTTTAAAACTTGTGAAATCCTGCAAAGTAATGGCAATTAGAGACGAGTTTTGACTGCCAGGAAAAAAAAAAAATTCGTAGTTCTGTTGGTTATGGTAACCAAAACGTCCCGTCATTCAGCAACAAAGCCAAGAACTTTATGTATTGTAATTGCATAGGGTATTATTTCAACACCAAGAACAGATTGGTTTCACTGGGGATTAAACCCAGAACCTTCTGCGTGTTAAGCAGACGTGATGAACACTACACTTTGAAACCTGTGAAATTCTGCAAAGTAATGGAAATTAGAGACGAGTTTTGACCACCAGGGGAAAAAAAAAATATAATTCGTAGTTCTATTGGTGATGGAAGCCAAAACATCCCGTCATTCGGCAACAATGCCAAGAACTTCATATATTGTAGTTGGATAGGGTATTATTTCAACACCAAGAACAGATTGGTTTCACTGGGGATTGAACCCAGGAACTTCTGCGTGTTAAGCAGACATGATGATCACTACTCTATGAAACCTGTGAAATCCTGCAAAGCAATGGCAATTGGAGACAAGTTTTGACCGCCAGGGGAAAAAAAAAAATTCGTAGTTCTGTTGGTGATGGAAGCCAAAACATCCTGTTATTCGACAACAAAGCCAAGAACTTTATATATTGCTGGTTGATAGGGTATTATTTTAACATTAAGACCAGATTGGTTTCACTGGGGATTGAACCCAGGACCTTCTGCAAGTTAACTCAGGACCTTTTGCGAATTAAGCAGACGTGATGACCACTACACTTTGAAACCTGTGAAATCCTGCAAAGTAATGGCAATTAGAGACGAGTTTTGACCACCAGGGAAAAAAAAAATAATTCGTAGTTCTGTTGATGATGGAATCTAAAACATCTCATCATTCGGCAACAATGCCAAGAACTTCATATATTGTAGTTTGATAGGTTATTATTTCAACACCAAAAACAGATTGGTTTTACTGGGGATTGAACCCAGGACCTTCCGCATCTTAAGCAGACGTGATGCCCACTACACTATGAAACCTTATGGAAAGTTACTGAGTATTGGCAAGCAGAGTAGAATTGTGATTGACGGGGCCTTTTTATTGCTGAAGGAAAGTATTTTTGGTAATGAAACATATACAATTTTTATTACATATTTTACCAGTTTTATTCCTACATAGGGATATTGCTTAAATTGAAGTTTACATTGAATGTGTTACTTTTTTCTACACAGTTTAGTAATTTGCTTTTGTATTTATGGGAACTATATATTTTGAAACAAACAGGATTTTTATAATATGGGATTATGTTTTCTGTTAAAATGGTCAATAAAAAAGAAACCCAAAATCGTAGTTCTCTTTGTGATGGAAGCCAAAATGTATTATCATTTGGCAACGAAAGCAAGAATTTTATATATTATAGGTTGATAGCAAATTACTTCAACAGCGAAAACGGCTTGTTTTTACTGGGGATTGAACCCAGGACCTTCTGCGTGTGAAGCAGACGTGATGACTACTACAATTTAAAACCTGTGAAATCCTGCAAAGAGAAGGCAATTGGAGACGAGTTTTGACCACCAGGGGAAAAAAAAATAATTCGTAGTTCTATTGGTGATGGTAGCCAAAACATCCTGTCATTCGGCAAAAAAGCCAAGAACTTCATATATTGTAGTTGGATAGGGTATTATTTTAACACCAAGAACAGACTGGTTTCACTGGGGAATGAACCCAGGACCTTCTGCGTGTTAAGCAGACGTGATGACCACTACACTATGAAACCTGTGAAAACCTGCAAAGTAATGGCAATTAGAGACGAGTTTTGACCGCCAGCGGGAAAAAAGAATAATTCTTAGTTCAGTTGGTGATGGAAGCCAAAACATCCTGTTATTCGGCAACAAAGCCAAGAATTTTATATATTGCTGGTTGATAGGGTATTATTTCATCACCAAGGACAGATGGGTTTCACTGGGGATTGAACTCAGGTTTTTCTGCGTGTAAAGCAGACGTGATTACCACTACACTATGAAACCTGACAAAAAAATTATAGAGTATTGGCTATCGGAGCCGAATTGTAACTGACGGGGCCTTTTTATTGCTGAAGAAAAGTGTTTTTGGTTAATAAAACATTTACAATTTTTATTTCATATTTTACTAGTTTTATTCCTACAAAGGGATTTTGCTTAAATTGAAGTTTATATTGAATGTGTTACTTTTTCCACAAAGTTTTGTCTTTTGCTTTTGTATTTATGGGAACTATATTTTTTCAAACAAACAGGATTTTTATAATATGGGATTATGTTTTCTGCTAAAATGGTCAATAAAAAAGAAACCCAAAATCGTAGTTCTCTTGGTGATGGAAGCCAAAATGTATTGTCATTTGGCAATGAAACCAAGAATTTCATATATTACAAGTCGATAGGAAATTACTTCAACATCGAAAACAGATTGGTTTCACTGGGGATTGAACCCAGGACCTTCTGCGTGTCAAGCAGACGTGATGACCACTACACTATGAAACCTGTGAAATCTTGCAAAGCAATGGCAATTGGAGACGAGTTTTGACCACCAGGGGAAAAAAAAAATTCTTAGTTCTGTGGCTGATGGAAGCCAAAACATCCCATCATTCGGCAACAAAGCCAAGAACTTCATATATTGTAGTTTGATATGGTATTATTTCAACACCAAGAACAGATTGCTTTTACTGGGGTTTGAACCCAGGACCTTCTGCGCGTTATGCAGACGTGATGACCACTACACTATGAAACCTGTGAAATCCTGCAAAGTAATGGCAATTAGAGACGAGTTTTGACCGCCAGGGGAAAAAAAAAAAATAATTCATAGTTCTGTTGGTGATGGAAGCTAAAACAACCCATCATTCGTCAACAAAGCCAAGAACTTCATATATTGTAGTTTGATAGGGTATTATCTCAACACCAAGAACAGACTGGTTTTACTGGGTATTGAACCCGGGACCTTTTACGTGTTAAGCAGACGTGATGACCACTACACTATGAAACCTGATGAAAAGTTGCTGTGTATTGGCTAGCAGAGCAGAATTGTCACTGACGGGGCCTTTTTATTGCTGATGGAAAGTATTTTTGGTAATGAAACATTTACAATTTTTATTACATATTTTACCAGTTTTATTCCTACAAAGGGATATTGCTTAAATTGAAGTTTACATTGAATGTGATACTTTTTTCTACACAGTTTAGTCGTTTGCTTTTGTATTTATGGGAACTATATATTTTGAAACAAACAGGATTTTTATAATATGGGATTATGTTTTCTGCTAAAATGGTCAATAAAAAAGAAACCCAAATTCGTAGTTCTCTTTGTGATGGAAGCCAAAATGTATTGTCATTTGGCAACAAAACCAAAAATTTCATTTCTTACAGGTTGATAGGAAATTACTTCAACACCGAAAACAGGTCGGTTTCACTGGGGATTGAACCCAGAACTTACTGCATGTGAAGCAGACTTAATGACAACCACACTAGAACCCTGTGAAATCCTGCACAGTAATGGCAATTAGGGACGAGTTTTGACTAGAGTTGAGCGCGGTTCGTGGTTCGTGGTTCTCCAGTTCGCGGCTCGAGTGATTCTGGGGGCTGTCTTAGATCGATCTAGAACTCGAGCTTTTTGATAAAAGCTCGATAGTTCTAGATTCGTTCGAGAACGGTTCTAGCAGCAAAAAAAAACAGCTAATTCCTAGCTGGCTTTCCGCTGTAATAGTGTAAGTCACTCTGTGACTTACACTATTATAACATTTCAGTGTATAGTGTGCGGGAACAGCGCGTTCAGATCACTGCTGTATGGATAATGGCAATCGCCATTTTTTTTTTTTTCCTGGTCTTCCTTCCCTAAGCGCGCGCGTGTAGTGGGGAGGGCCAGCATGTCAGCCAATCCCAGACACACACACAGCTAAGTGGACTTTTAGCCAGAGAAGCAACGGCATGTGTGATAGGATGTCCATGTCACATGTCCCTGCATTATTAAACCGGACATTTTCCTCCAGCACGCCATTATCTGCCTTCTGCGTCCTTGGTGTCAGACTTCACTGGCGCAGCTCCTATCGCCGATACAGCTGTATACGCTCCATACACAGTGCTGGGCAGCATAGGGATAGCACTTTCTATCAGTCCTTTTAAAGGCTCATACCGGCAGGGTCAGAGCCATAGGTGACAGGTCCTGAAAACAGAGTTTAACAGCTACACAAGATGACAGCGTCTGTGTAGCTAAGGTCAGGGATTTCCTCGCTGCATTTTCCCATTAGGAGGGATAGAAAGGCAGGCTTCATTTCCTCTACCCAGAGACCCACAACCCTGCCACTGTACCCTCCTGCCCTTTGCACACTCCAACTCATTGTTACTAAGCCATTATACTAGCAAACACTGAGTGAACTTAGTGGCATCCTAAACGTGGCTATTGGACTTCTGTATAGTTCCAGTAGTGCACAGATATTTGCAGCACCTCTGCCTGCATTGCACACTCAAACTCATTGTTACTAAGCCATTATACTAGCAAACACTGAGTGAACCTAGTGGCATCCTAAACGTGGCTATTGGATTTCTGTATAGTCCCACTAGTGCAAAGATATTTGCAGCACGTCTGCCTGCATTGCACACTCAAACTCATTGTTACTAGGCCATTATACTAGCAAACAATGAGTGAACTTAGTGGCATCCTAAACGTGGCTATTGGACTTCTGTATAGTCCCAGTAGTGCACAGATATTTGCAGCACCTCTGCCTGCATTGCACATTCAAACTCATTGTTACTAAGCCATTATACTAGCAAACACTGAGTGAACCTAGTGGCATCCTAAACGTGGCTATTGGACTTCTGTATAGTCCCACTAGTGCAAAGATATTTGCAGCACGTCTGCCTGCATTGCACACTCAAACTCATTGTTACTAAGCCATTATACTAGCAAACAATGAGTGAACCTAGTGGCATCCTAAACGTGGCTATTGGACTTCTGTATAGTCCCACTAGTGCAAAGATATTTGCAGCACGTCTGCCTGCATTGCACACTCAAACTCATTGTTACTAAGCCATTATACTAGCAAACACTGAGTGAACCTAGTGGCATCCTAAATGTGGCTATTGGACTTCTGTATAGTCCCACTAGTGCAAAGATATTTGCAGCACGTCTGCCTGCATTGCACACTCAAACTCATTTTTACTAAGCCATTATACTAGCAAACACTGAGTGAACCTAGTGGCATTCTAAACGTGGCTATTGGACTTCTGTATAGTCCCAGTAGTGCACCGATATTTGCAGCACGTCTGCCTGCATTGCACACTCAAACTCATTGTTACTAAGCCATTATACTAGCAAACACTGAGTGAACCTAGAGGCATCCTAAACGTGGCTATTGGACTTCTGTATAGTCCCACTAGTGCAAAGATATTTGCAGCACTGCTGCCTGCATTGCACACTCAAACTCATTGTTACTAAGCCATTATACTAGCAAACACTGAGTGAACCTAGTGGCATCCTAAACGTGGCTATTGGACTTCTGTATAGTCCCACTAGTGCAAAGATATTTGCAGCACGTCTGCCTGCATTGCACACTCAAACTCATTGTTACTAAGCCATTATACTAGCAAACACTGAGTGAACCTAGTGGCATCCTAAACGTGGCTATTGGACTTCTGTATAGTCCCAGTAGTGCACAGATATTTGCAGCACGTCTGCCTGCATTGCACACTCAAACTCATTGTTTCTAAGCCATTATACTAGCAAACACTGAGTGAACCTAGTGGCATCCTAAACGTGGCTCTTGGACTTCTGTATAGTCCCACTAGTGCAAAGATATTTGCAGCACGTCTGCCTGCATTGCACACTCAAACTCATTGTTACTAAGCCATTATACTAGCAAACACTGAGTGAACCTAGTGGCATCCTAAACATGGCTATTGGACTTCTGTATTGTCCCACTAGTGCAAAGATATTTGCAGCACGTCTGCCTGCATTGCACACTCAAACTAATTGTTACCAAGCCATTATACTAGCAAACACTGAGTGAACTTAGTGGCATCATAAAATTGGCTGTTGGACTTCTGTATTGTCCCACTAGTGCAAAGATATTTGCAGCACGTCTGCCTGCATTGCACACTCAAACTCATTGTTACTAAGCCATTATACTAGCAAACACTGAGTGAACCTAGTGGCATCTTAAACGTGGCTATTGGACTTCTGTATAGTCTCACTAGTGCGAAGATATTTGCAGCACGTCTGCCTGCATTGCACACTCAAACTCATTGTTACTAAGCCATTATACTAGCAAACACTGAGTGAACCTAGTGGCATCCTAAACGTGGCTATTGGACTTCTGTATAGTCCCACTAGTGCAAAGATATTTGCAGCACGTCTGCCTGCATTGCACACTAAAACTCATTGTTACTTACTAAGACATTATAATACCAAAAATTGAGTAAACTTAGTGGCATACAAGAAGTGGCTGTTGTACTCCATTAGTGGCCCATTGGTGCAAATCTATGTGCAGCACCTGTGCAGGACACCCTCCTGCTCTGTTTTTAATAAGCTATAATGATAGCAAAAAATACTGCCATTTAGTGGCATCATAGAACTGGATGTTGTATTCCATTATTGTCCCACTGGTGCCAAGCTATTTCTAGTACCTGTGCAGGACACGCTCCTGCTCTGTTTTTAATAAGCTATATTGATAGCAAAAAATACTGCCATTTAGTGGCATTATAGAACTGGATGTTGTATTCCATTATTGTCCCACTGGTGCCAAGCTATTTCTAGCACCTGTGCAGGACACCTTCATGCACATTTTGCTACGCTAATGTTATAGCAAACTCAGGGAATTCATTGCTGCATTTGATAATTCGGAGGGATAGAAAGTGAGGCTTTCTTTAGCTTTTCCTTCTGTTCATAGACAGCATCTCCAAGTCCACACCCGAAGAGCAATTTCTCCTCCACGTGTAAGTGTGAAGAGGCAGCTAGTGCGCATGCTTGTGCCGATTTACCCCAGCTACAGCCTAACTACAGTGTTTCACCTAGTGAGAATGCTCAGCCTGACTGTGCCATTCCTGACGCTAAGTCTTCATTTCGGGATACAGCGCATGCTCCCACACTTAGTGTGAAAAGCCTCTTTGCACAGGTACTTGCATTCCGTGCCGGGTCTAAGTCCTGTTTTGTGCCGAGACACCATGCTAAAGCTGATAGTCTTTTTTCAGAGACGCTATTTCATGCAACTGACCATGCTCAGGCACTTACTGCATCAGAAACTAGGTCCGGTAATGAACTCTTTGGCCCTGCCCCTGATGTGGGGGGGCCCATATAGACCACAGGGCATCAGGTGTCCTGACGATGTGGCCAGGCCACTCCCAAATGGCTTGCAGAGGCCCGCCCCTATGACTTGTCACCTCATTATTGATGGTAAAACAATGACTGGTGAGGTGTTTGTGTTGTGGCCGCCATGATGTCATTATTGAAGTTGCGGTTCCAAATAGGACGCTAGTTATGCCACTCATGACGTGTCACTCTGGTTTTTTCTCCAGGAGGTGCATTGTGGTCCACCCTGGTTTGGGGCTAACCCAGGTTATAAAACGGGCTGGAGCCAACAAGGAGGTGCGCAGTCTTCTATTATGCTCCGAAAGAGCACACCTCCATGTGTTGAACCCATTGCGGCTTTAGGCCAGAGGTAGGCAGGGATAGGGCGTCGATGCAGGCCGCCACCACAGTTGGTAACGCAGAACGGTTAAGACCAGCTCCTGTCCTTCAAGTCCTGCTTGTGCAGCCCAGTGGCATTAACAGGCCTGCTGCTGCTGATGCACCTGCTGTCCACAGGTGTGGCCCCAATGCACACGGTCAGCGTACTCAATGGCCCCTGTGATGTTAACAGGGAGTTCCTGGGCTGGGTGGGCGTGTGGACCCTGTGACGCTAACAGGGCTCCCAGTCTCAAGATCCGAGTGGCGTCTAACTCGGTTCAGGCAACTATTAGTTTCATAGCCACACAGATCTGTATCCTCCACCGAACCTTCCATTTGCCAACCTCTCCTTTTCCATCTGGGAGCACGGTGGACATTGACTGCTGATGGGGATATATACCTTTCTCTTTTTTTTTTCTTATTAATTTTCGTTATATACCAGTAACATAGTATATACCACCTTATCCAAATCTGCCAGTCCCACCGTAACAGATGGTGTTTCTTCATCAAATGTTACTTTTGCTTAACAACCAAACCCACTCACAAAAACTTTTTTCCCCTTTCCAACACACCTGTTCCCCTTTCCACCAGCATTTGTCATTTTTCAACTCATTTGGTATATGACCAAAAGTGCAACTCTGCAGGGACACCGTACTCAATGCCATCTCAGCCCAGCAGCCAGCCCTCGGTCCCTCAGATGTGGACAAGTAAAAGCCCATTTCCTCCTATCCATGACAAAGCATTGAGATTCACTCTGTGCAGCACTGGTGTTTACTGGAAAAGCAGATCTAAGAATCCGTACCACCTTCTGCAGATACTCCTGTATACGTGCGTCCCTTTCTATGGCTGATATTATTTCGCCAAATTTTGTCTTGTACCGGGGATCTAACAGTGTGGCAACCCAGTAGTTAGCATTACTTCGAATTCGTACAATCCGAGGGTCATGTTGTAGGTAGTGCAGCAAGAAGGCGCTCATGTGTCTTGTGCATCCAGGAGGACCAAGTCCTTGGTTTGTTGGTGGCAGAGAGGTGAGAATCGTGCCTCCTTCCTCTGCCCTCTCCCCCCAACCTCGCACAACCGAAATGTGAGCAAGCTCTCACTCATCTGCTGAGTCTTCCATGCCCATCGCAAGTTCGTCCTCCATTTCTTCATGGGCTCCTGCACCTTCCTCAACAATTTTTGCTGATACTATGCGCCCTTGTTAATCCCTATCCCCCACCATGACTGCCGCCTAGGTGCCGCTCAGCGTATGGACCTTGTACATCTTATTATCCCTTCTGCATATGACTCCTCCTGTACTTCCTCCCCTTCCTCTTGGACCAACACCTGACTCCGAATAATGCTTACAGTGTGCTCCATCTTGTAGATGACCAGAATTGTCACGCTGAGAATGGCATCGCTAGTGCTAAACATCTTCGTCGACATTTGTAAACTGTGTAGAAGGGTGCATAGGTCCTTGATCTGACACCACTCCAGCAGCGTGATCTGCACCACCTCTGGATCAAGTTAGCCTAGGGTATACATTATAACGTATTTCAGCAGGGCTCTGCGGTGCTTCCACAGACGCTGCAACATGAGCAGATTCCAATTCCTGCGTGTTGGAACATCGCATTTCCGGTGTTTAACCGCCAGACCCTAAGACTTCAGGAGCGATGAAAGTTGTTGAGCTGCTGGGTGCGAAGGATGAAAGTGAGCACATAGCAGCGTGCCCGCTGCACAAGGCCATGTAGGCCGGGAAGGTATTTTAAAAATTGCTGGAGAATCAGATTCAACACGTGAGCCATACAAGGCATGTGTGTCACATTGCCCTGACGAAGGGCCGCAGACAGGTTTGCATCATTGCCGCACACGGCTGTTAAGTCACCAACGTAGTCCACTCAATTAATTTGTACTCCGGTCGCCAGGTGACAACGTGTTCCTTTCGTGCATAGTGCTGATGATGGGAAAGGAGTCGATGCCTGCGGCGCAGGTGGACGCAGGTTATGGTCACCCACTGGGTTGCGTTACCTTGACAGATACAGAGCCACAGGCTGAATGTAGGTGGTGGGTATCTCACAGATGAAGTACCATCATTCAACTACAACCAATGGGAAGACACCACACCCTTTTTTAGGCCCCTCCTGTCTGCAGACCACTGCCAGACAAAGCTATGAACCTTTTGTTACTGTTACCCCCAGTTCAGTTTTATGAGTTTGTGTGCTTGTTACCTGACTACTTTTCCTGCTTGCTGTTTATGTACCTCGTTGGCCGATCCGCATTTCACCTCTGCTTGTTTTCTGATTAAGTCCTGGCCATCCCATTCTGTTCCTCTTCCTCAATTAATGTTTTTGACCCTGCATGACTACTATTCTCTGGAACTGCAGCCTTCCACAGGTATTGATCAACTTGGGCCCTGTGTAATTCCAAATCACTGTATAGGGGTTAAAGGGTTTCAGGGTTCTGGGTGTCCAGCTTGGTGAGTGGCTTGCCTCTAGCCTATCCTTTACAGCCCATCTGAGTGTGTCGATCCAGGCAGGCGTTACACCGTGCCCTCTGCAGAAGGCCATGTAGGCCGGGATAGTGTTTTAAAAATTGCTGGACAACCAGGTTCAACACGTGAGCCATACAAGGCACGTGTGCCACATTGCCCTGAAGAAGGGTCGCAGACTGGTTTGCATCATTGTCGCACCCGACCTTCCCTGGCTGCTGGTTGAGTGGAGACAACCATTGATGAAACTCGGTCTCACTCTCCAGAGCTAACCGTCCACAATTCCTCAGCGGTGTCTCACATTTCCCCTACATTTCAAAGTAAACATTTGACCGCCTGATGGCCTTGAGCTCTGCTGCCAGCATAGTAAGGAGGTGTGTGGGATTCCTTGGGCGCAGTTACAAGGAAGGGTGGACTGACCACACAGGGTTTGGGCCAAGGTGGAGGACCCACACGAGGTTGAGAAAGCAGAAGCAGCGGATGAACTTGTACATACAGAGGAAGGATTGACACACAAGTCGTGGGGATGGCAAGACTTGTACAGCAAACCCTTCTCCATCTCTCACCATAGTTACCCAGTGCCCAGTCAGCAACATGTAACTCCCCTGTCCATGCTTACTGGTCCAAGTATCTGTGGTGAAATGCACCCTGTCACACACAGAGTTTCTCAAGGAATCGGTGAGGTTGTGTGCGACCTACTGTGGTAGCGCGGGCACGCCTTTCTTGGAGAAGGAGTGACGACTGGCCATCGGCTCTTGGGGCACTGCAATGGGCATAAGGTCTCGAAAATCCTCGATCTCCAAGGGGTGTAAAGGCAGCCTTTCTGTTGCCAACAAGTTGCAGATGATGAAACTCAACCTCTTAGGCATGTCATGCCCTTCGAAAATCTTGTAAAACACAGCGAGGGGACTCCAACCACAGTCTCCCTCGTTTCCACTAATTGGGCCACACACACCCCACTTGACTGGCATCACTTGATCCCCCTTTTCAAAATGAAAACGATGCTTTGCATGAAGCACTCTCAAAAATACGTGTGCCTTTCCCATCCCCTGGATAACCCAGGGGAAGAAAAGTCCTCTGAGAACCATGACTTGTTCATCTTGGTTCTTTTAGAAACACAGCGAGGGGACTCCAACCACAGTCTCCCTCGTTGCCACTAATTGGGCCACACACAACCCACTTGACTGGCATCAGTTGACCCCCTTTTGAAAAAGAAAAAGATGCTATGCATGAAGCACTCTCAAAAATACGCGTGCCTTTCCCATTCCCTGGCTGACCCAGGGGAAGAAAAGTCCTCTGAGAGCCAAAACTTGTTCATCTTGGTTCTTTTAGAAACACAGCGAGGGGACTCCAACCACAGTCTCCCTCGTTGCCACTAATTGGGCCACACACACCCCACTTGACTGGCATCAGTTGACCCCCCTTTTGAAAAAGAAAAAGATGCTTTGCATGAAGCACTCTCAAAAATACGCGTGCCTTTCCCATCCCCTGGCTAACCCAGGGGAAGAAAAGTCCTCTGAGAGCCATGACTTGTTCATCTTGGTTCTTTTAGAAACACAGCGAGGGGACTCCAACCACAGTCTCCCTCGTTGCCACTAATTGGGCCACACACACCCCACTTGACTGGCATCAGTTGACCCCCCTTGTGAAAAAGAAAAAGATGCTTTGCATGAAGCACTCTCAAAAATACGCGTGCCTTTCCCATTCCCTGGCTGACCCAGGGGAAGAAAAGTCCTCTGAGAGCCAAAACTTGTTCATCTTGGTTCTTTTAGAAACACAGCGAGGGGACTCCAACCACAGTCTCCCTCGTTGCCACTAATTGGGCCACACACACCCCACTTGACTGGCATCAGTTGACCCCCTTTTGAAAAAGAAAAAGATGCTTTGCATGAAGCACTCTCAAAAATACGCGTGCCTTTCCCATCCCCTGGCTAACCCAGGGGAAGAAAAGTCCTCTGAGAGCCATGACTTGTTCATCTTGGTTCTTTTAGAAACACAGCGAGGGGACTCCAACCACAGTCTCCCTCGTTGCCACTAATTGGGCCACACACACCCCACTTGACTGGCATCAGTTGACCCCCCTTTTTAAAAAGAAAAAGATGCTTTGCATGAAGCACTCTCAAAAATACGCGTGCCTTTCCCATCCCCTGGATAACCCAGGGGAAGAAAAGTCCTCTGAGAACCATGACTTGTTCATCTTGGTTCTTTTAGAAACACAGCGAGGGGACTCCAACCACAGTCTCCCTCGTTGCCACTAATTGGGCCACACACAACCCACTTGACTGGCATCAGTTGACCCCCTTTTGAAAAAGAAAAAGATGCTATGCATGAAGCACTCTCAAAAATACGCGTGCCTTTCCCATTCCCTGGCTGACCCAGGGGAAGAAAAGTCCTCTGAGAGCCAAAACTTGTTCATCTTGGTTCTTTTAGAAACACAGCGAGGGGACTCCAACCACAGTCTCCCTCGTTGCCACTAATTGGGCCACACACACCCCACTTGACTGGCATCAGTTGACCCCCCTTTTGAAAAAGAAAAAGATGCTTTGCATGAAGCACTCTCAAAAATACGCGTGCCTTTCCCATCCCCTGGCTAACCCAGGGGAAGAAAAGTCCTCTGAGAGCCATGACTTGTTCATCTTGGTTCTTTTAGAAACACAGCGAGGGGACTCCAACCACAGTCTCCCTCGTTGCCACTAATTGGGCCACACACACCCCACTTGACTGGCATCAGTTGACCCCCCTTTTGAAAAAGAAAAAGATGCTTTGCATGAAGCACTCTCAAAAATACGCGTGCCTTTCCCGTCCCCTGGCTGACCCAAGGGGAAGAAAAGTCCTCTGAGAGCCATGACTTGTTCATCTTGGTTCTTTTAGAAACACAGCGAGGGGACTCCAACCACAGTCTCCCTCGTTGCCACTAATTGGGCCACATACACCCCACTTGACTGGCATCAGTTGACCCCCCCTTTTGAAAAAGAAAAAGATGCTTTGCATGAAGCACTCTCAAAAATACGCGTGCCTTTCCCATCCCCTGGCTGACTCAGGGGAAGAAAAGTCCTCTGAGAGCCATGACTTGTTCATCTTGGTTCTTTTAGAAACACAGCGAGGGGACTCCAACCACAGTCTCCCTCGTTGCCACTAATTGGGCCACACACACCCCACTTGACTGGCATCAGTTGACCCCCCTTGTGAAAAAGAAAAAGATGCTTTGCATGAAGCACTCTCAAAAATAAGCGTGCCTTTCCCGTCCCTTGGGTGACCCAGGGGAAGAAAAGTCCTCTGAGAGCCTTGTCCACATTGTCAGTGGACAGACACGTGTGCTTATCTACCAGCAGACCCCCAGCAGCACTGAAGACAGGTTCCGAGAGAACGCTGGCTGCAGGACACGACAAGATCCCCAAGGCGTACGTGGCAATCTCAGGCAATTTATCCAGATTGGAAGCCTAAAATGAGCAGGGCTCAAGTTGCACAGTAATGGCATCGATGTTTCCTTGCATATACTCATATATCTGTGTGTCCTCCTCTTTTTCCTTGTCCAGCACTTTTGTTTTCGCATGAGTATATGTCCTTGTCACTTTCCCATGTGTTTGGGATGTGTTGTGCGTTGTTTGTCACCTTTTGGACACCATTGAGGGTGTTTTCTATGTGTTTTTATGTGTTTGTGAATGCCTGCCATTGTTTCCTATGCAGTTCGAGTTCGGTTTGTCGAACGTTCGACGAACCGAACTCGAACGGGAGCTCATCTCTAGTTTTGACCGCCAGGGTAAAAAAAAAAAATAATTCGTAGTACTGTTGGTGATGGAAGACAAAACACCCCGTTATTCGTGAACAAAGCCAAGAACTTTTTATATTGCTGGTTGATAGAGTATTACTTCAACACCAAGAACAGATAGGTTTCACTGGGGATTGAATCAGGACCTTCTGCATGTAAAGCACACATGATAACCACTACATTATGAAACCTGACAAAAAAATTATAGAGTATTGGCTATCGGAGCAAAATTGTGACTGACAGGGCCTTTTTATTGCTGAAGGAAAGTATTTTTGGTAATGAAACATTTACAATTTTTATTACATATTTTACCACTTTTATTCCTACAAAGGGATATTGCTTAAATTGAAGTTTACACTGAATGTGTTACTTTTTTCTACATAGTTTAGTCGTTTGCTTTTGTATTTATGGGAACTATATATTTTAAAACAAACAGGTTTTTTTATAATATGGGATTATGTTTTCTGCTAAAATGTTCAATAAAAAAGAAACCCAAAATCGTAGTTCTCCTTGTGATAGAAGCCAAAATGTATTGTCATTTGGCAACGAAACCAAGAATTTCATACTTTACAGGTTGATAGGAAATTACTTCAACACCGAAAACAGATTGGTTTAACTGGGTATTGAATCCAGAACGTTCTGCATATGAAGCAGACTTAATGACCACCACACTTTAAAACCTGTGAAATCCTGCAAAGTAATGGCAATTAGAGACGAGTTTTGACTGCCAGGAAAAAAAAAAAATTCGTAGTTCTGTTGGTTATGGAAGCTAAAACATCCCGTCATTCGGCAACAAAGCCAAGAACTTCATGTATTGTAGTTGGATAGGGTATTATTTCAACACCAAGAACAGACCGGTTTTACTGGGGATTAAACCCAGGACTTTCTGCGTGTTGAGCAGATGTGATGACCACTACACTATGAATCCTAATGAAAAGTTACTGTGTATTGGCTAGCAGAGCAGAATTGTGACTGACGGGGCCTTTTTATTGCTGAAGGAAAGTATTTTTGGTAATGAAACATTTACAATTTTTATTACATATTTTACCAGTTTTATTCCTACAAAGGGATATTGCTTAAATTGAAGTTTACATTGAATGTGTTACTTTTTCTACACAGTTTAGTCGTTTGCTTTTGTATTTATGGGAACTATATATTTTAAAACAAACAGGATTTTTATAATATGGGATTATGTTTTCTGCTAAAATGGTCAATAAAAAAGAAAGCCAAAATCGTAGTTCTTTGTGATGGAAGCCAAAATGTATTGTCATTTGGCAACGAAATCAAGAATTTCATACTTTACAGGTTGATAGGAAATTACTCCAACACCGAAAACAGATTGGTTTAACTGGGTATTGAATCCAGAACGTTCTGCACATGAAGCAGACTTGATGACCACCACACTTTAAAACCTGTGAAATCCTGCAAAGTAATGGCAATTAGAGACGAGTTTTGACCACCAGGGAAAAAAAAATAATTCGTAGTTCTATTGGTGATGGAAGCCAAAACATCCCGTCATTCGGCAACAATGCCAAGAACTTCATATATTGCAGTTGCATAGGGTATTATTTCACCACCAAGAACAGATTGGTTTCACTGGGGATTGAACCAAGAACCTTCTGCGTGTTAAGCAGACGTGATGACCACTACACTATGAAACCTGTGAAATCCTGCAAAGCAATGGCAATTGGAGACGATTTTGACCGCCAGGGAAAAAAAAAAAAACAAAGTTCTGTTGGAAGCCAAAACATCCTGTTATTCGACAACAAAGCCAAGAACTTCATATATTATAATTGGATAGTGTATTATTTCAACACCAAGAGGAGATTGGTTTCACTGGGGATTGAACCCAGGACCTTCTGCGTGTTAAGCAGATGTGATGACCACTACACTATGAAACCTGATGAAAAGTTACTGTGTATTGGCTAGCAGAGCAGAATTGTGACTGACGAGGCGTTTTTATTGCTGTAGGAAAGTATTTTTGGTAATGAAACATTTACAATTTTTATTACATATTTTACCAGTTTTATTCCTACAAAGGGATATTGCTTAAATTGAAGTTTACATTGAATGTGTTACTTTTTTCTACACAGTTTAGTCGTTTGCTTTTGTATTTATTTGAACTATATATTTTTAAACAAACAGGATTTTTATAATATGGGATTATGTTTTCTGCTAAAATGGACAATAAAAAACAAACCAAAATAGTAGTTCTCTTTGTGATGGAAGCCAAAATGTATTGTCATTTGGCAACGAAACCAAGAATTTTATATACTACAGGTTGATAGCAAATTACTTCAACAGCGAAAACAGATTGGTTTCACTGGCGATTGAACGCAGGACCTTCTGCGTGTGAAGCAGACGTGATGACCACTACACTATGAAACCTGTGAAATCCTGCAAAGCAATGGCAATTGAAAACGAGTTTTGACCGCCAGGGGAAAAAAAAATATTAGTTCTGTTGGTGATGGAAGCCAAAACATCCCATCATTCGGCAACAAAGTCAAGAACTTCATATATTGTAGTTTGATAGGGTATTATTTCAACACTAAGAACAGATTGCTTTTACTGGGGATTGAACCAGTGTTAAGCAGACGTGATGACTACTACACTATGAAACCTTCTGGAAAGTTACTGTGTATTGGCAAGCAGAGCAGAACTGTAACTGACGGGGCCTTTTTATTGCTGAAGAAAAGTGTTTTTGGTAATGAAACATTTACAATTTTTATTACATATTTTACCAGTTTTATTCCTACAAAGGGATATTGCTTAAATTGAAGTTTACATTGAATGTGTTACTTTTTTCTACACAGTTTAATCGTTTGCTTTTGTATTTATGGGAACTATAAATTTTAAAACAAACAGGATTGTTATAATATGGGATTATGTTTTCTGCTAAAATGTTCAATAAAAAAGAAACCCAAAATCGTAGTTCTCCTTGTGATAGAAGCCAAAATGTATTGTCATTTGGCAACGAAACCAAGAATTTCATACTTTACAGGTTGATAGGAAATTACTTCAACACCGAAAACAGATTGGTTTCACTGGGTATTGAATCCAGATCGTTCTGCATATGAAGCAGACTTGATGACCACCACACTTTAAAACCTGTGAAATCCTGCAAAGCAATGGCAATTGGAGACGAGTTTTGACCGCCAGGGAAAAAAAAAAAAATTCAAAGTTCTGTTGGTGATGGAAGACAAAACATCCTGTTATTCGGCAACAAAGCCAAGAAATTCATATATTGTAGTTGGATAGGGTATTATTTCAACACCAAGAAGAGATTGGTTTCACTGGGGATTGAACCCAGGACCTTCTGCGTGTTAAGCAGACGTGATGACCACTACACTATGAAACCTGATGAAAAGTTACTGTGTATTGGCTAGCAGAGCAGAATTGTGACTGACGGGGCCTTTTTATTGCTGAAGGAAAGTATTTTTGGTAATGAAACATTTACAATTTTTATTACATATTTTACCAGTTTTATTCCTACAAAGGGATATTGCTTAAATTGAAGTTTACATTGAATGTGTTACTTTTTTCTACACAGTTTAGTCGTTTGCTTTTGTATTTATGGGAACTATATATTTTTAAACAAACAGGATTTTTATAATATGGGATTATGTTTTCTGCTAAAATGGACAATAAAAAGAAACCCAAAATAGTAGTTCTCTTTGTGATGGAAGCCAAAATGTATTGTTATTTGGCAACGAAACCAAGAATTTTATATATTACAGGTTGATAGCAAATTACTTCAACAGCGAAAACGGATTGGTTTCACTGGGGATTGAACCCAGGACCTTCTGCGTGTGAAGCAGATGTGATGACCACTACACTATGAAACCTGTGAAATCCTGCAAAGCAATGGCAATTGAAAACAAGTTTTGACAGCCAGGGGAAAAAAATTATTAGTTCTGTTGGTGATGGAAGCCAAAACATCCCATCATTCGGCAACAAAGCCAAGAACTTCATATATTGTAGTTTGATAGGGTATTATTTAAACACCAAGAACAGATTGCTTTTACTGGGGATTGAACCAGTGTTAAGCAGACGTGATGACAACTACACTATGAAACCTTCTGGAAAGTTACTGTGTATTGGCAAGCAGAGCAGAATTGTAACTGATGGGGCCTTTTTATTGCTGAAGAAAAGTGTTTTTGGTAATGAAACATTTACAATTTTTATTACATATTTTACCAGTTTTATTCCTACAAAGGGATATTGCTTAAATTGAAGTTTACATTGAATGTGTTACTTTTTTCTACACAGTTTAATCGTTTGCTTTTGTATTTATGGGAACTATAAATTTTGAAACAAACAGGATTGTTATAATATGGGATTATGTTTTCTGCTAAAATGTTCAATAAAAAAGAAACCCAAAATCGTAGTTCTCCTTGTGATAGAAGCCAAAATGTATTGTCATTTGGCAACGAAACCAAGAATTTCATACTTTACAGGTTGATAGGAAATTACTTCAACACCGAAAACAGATTGGTTTCACTGGGTATTGAACCCAGAACGCTCTGCATATGATGCAGACTTGATGACCACCACACTTTAAAACCTGTGATTCCTGCAGAGTAATGGCAATTAGAGACGAAATTTGACTGCCAGGAAAAAAAAAAAATTCGTAGTTCCGTTGGTTATGGAAGCTAAAACATCCCGTCATTCGGCAACAAAGCCAAGAAATTCATGTATTGCAGTTGGATAGGGTATTATTTCAACACCAAGAAGAGACTGGTTTCACTGGGGATTGAACCCAGGACCTTCTGCGTGTTAAGCAGACGTGATAACCACTACACTATGAAACCTGTGAAATCCTGCAAAGCAATGGCAATTGGAGACGAGTTTTGACCGCCAGGGAAAAAAAAAAAAATTCAAAGTTCTGTTGGTGATGGAAGACAAAACATCCTGTTATTCGGCAACAAAGCCAAGAAATTCATATATTGTAGTTGGATAGGGTATTATTTCAACACTAAGAAGAGATTGGTTTCACTGGGGATTGAACCCAGGACCTTCTGCGTGTGAAGCAGACGTGATGACCACTACACTATGAAACCTGTGAAATCCTGCAAAGCAATGGCAATTGAAAACGAGTTTTGACCGCCAGGGGAAAAAAATTATTAGTTCTGTTGGTGATGGAAGCCAAAACATCCCATCATTCGGCAACAAAGCCAAGAACTTCATATATTGTAGTTTGATAGGGTATAATTTCAACACCAAGAACAGATTGCTTTTACTGGGGATTGAACCAGTGTTAAGCAGATGTGATGACTACTACACTATGAAACCTTCTGGAAAGTTACTGTGTATTGGCAAGCAGAGCAGAATTGTAGCTGATGGGGCCTTTTTATTGCTGAAGAAAAGTGTTTTTGGTAATGAAACATTTACAATTTTTATTACATATTTTACCAGTTTTATTCCTACAAAGGGATATTGCTTAAATTGAAGTTTACATTGAATGTGTTACTTTTTTCTACACAGTTTAATCGTTTGCTTTTGTATTTATGGGAACTATAAATTTTGAAACACACAGGATTGTTATAATATGGGATTATGTTTTCTGCTAAAATGTTCAATAAAAAAGAAACCCAAAATCGTAGTTCTCCTTGAGATAGAAGCCAAAATGTATTGTCATTTGGCAACGAAACCAAGAATTTCATACTTTACAGGTTAATAGGAAATTACTATAACACCGAAAACAGATTGGTTTCACTGGGTATTGAACCCAGAACGTTCTGCATATGAAGCAAACTTGATGACCACCACACTTTAAAACCGGTGATTCCTGCAAAGTAATGGCAATTAGAGACGAAATTTGACTGCCAGGAAAAAAAAAAATTCGTAGTTCTGTTGGTTATGGAAGCTAAAACATCCCGTCATTCGGCAACAAAGCCAAGAACTTCATGTATTGCAGTTGGATAAAGTATTATTTCAACATTAAGAACAGACTGGTTTTACTGGGGATGAAACCCAGGACCTTCTACGTGTTAAGCAGACGTGATGACCACTACACTATGAAACCTGTGAAATCCTGTTGATAGCAAATTACTTCAACAGCGAAAACGGATTGGTTTCACTGGGGATTGAACCCAGGACCTTCTGCCTGTGAAGCAGACGTGATGACCACTACACTATGAAACCTGTGAAATCCTGTAAAGCAATGGCAATTGAAAACAAGTTTTAACAGCCAGGGAAAAAAAAAAAATCTTAGTTCTGTTGGTGATGGAAGCCAAAACATCCCATCATTCTGCAACAAAGCCAAGAACTTCATATATTGTAGTTTGATAGGGTATTATTTCAACACCAAGAACAGACTGGTTTTACTGGGGATTAAACCCAGGACCTTCTACGTGTTTAGCAGGCATGATGACCACTACACTATGAATCCTGATGAAAAGTTACTGTGTATTGGCTAGCAGAGCAGAATTGTGACTGACAGGGCCTTTTTATTGCTGAAGGAAAGTATTTTTGGTAATGAAACATATCCAATTTTTATTACATATTTTACTAGTTTTATTCCTACAAAGGGATATTGCTTAAATTGAAGTTTACATTGAATGTGTTACTTTTTTCTACATAGTTTAGTCGTTTGCTTTTGTATTTATGGGAACTATATATTTTAAAACAAACAGGTTTTTTTATAATATGGGATTATGTTTTCTGCTAAAATGTTCAATAAAAAAGAAACCCAAAATCGTAGTTCTCCTTGTGATAGAAGCCAAAATGTATTGTCATTTGGCAACGAAACCAAGAATTTCATACTTTACAGGTTGATAGGAAATTACTTCAACACAGAAAACAGATTGGTTTAACTGGGTATTGAATCCAGAACGTTCTGCATATGAAGCAGACTTGATGACCACCACACTTTAAAACCTGTGAAATCCTGCAAAGTAATGGCAATTAGAGACGAGTTTTGACTGCCAGGAAAAAAAAAAAATTCGTAGTTCTGTTGGTTATGGAAGCTAAAACATCACGTCATTCGGCAACAAAGCCAAGAACTTCATGTATTGTAGTTGGATAAAGTATTATTTCAACACCAAGAACAGACTGGTTTTACTGGGGATTAAACGCAGGACTTTCTGAGTGTTAAGCAGACGTGATGACCACTACACTATGAATCTTAATGAAAAGTTACTGTGTATTGGCTAGCAGAGCAGAATTGTGACTGACGGGGCCTTTTTATTGCTGAAGGAAAGTATTTTTGGTAATGAAACATTTACAATTTTTATTACATATTTTACCAGTTTTATTCCTACAAAGGGATATTGCTTAAATTGAAGTTTACATTGAATGTGTTACTTTTTTCTACACAGTTTAATCGTTTGCTTTTGTATTTATGGGAACTATAAATTTTGAAACAAACAGGATTGTTATAATATGGGATTATGTTTTCTGCTAAAATGTTCAATAAAAAAGAAACCCAAAATCGTAGTTCTCCTTGTGATAGAAGCCAAAATGTATTGTCATTTGGCAACGAAACCAAGAATTTCATACTTTACAGGTTGATAGGAAATTACTTCAACACCGAAAACAGATTGGTTTCACTGGGTATTGAACCCAGAACGTTCTGCATATGAAGAAGACTTGATGACCACCACACTTTAAAACCTGTGATTCCTGCAAAGTAATGGCAATTAGAGACGAAATTTGACTGCCAGGAAAAAAAAAAAATTCGTAGTTCCGTTGGTTATGGAAGCTAAAACATCCCGTCATTCGGCAACAAAGCCAAGAAATTCATGTATTGCAGTTGGATAGGGTATTATTTCAACACCAAGAAGAGACTGGTTTCACTGGGGATTGAACCCAAGACCTTCTGCGTGTTAAGCAGACGTGATAACCACTACACTATGAAACCTGTGAAATCCTGCAAAGCAATGGCAATTGGAGACGAGTTTTGACCGCCAGGGGAAAAAAAAAAAAATTCCAAGTTCTGTTGGTGATGGAAGACAAAACATCCTGTTATTCGGCAACAAAGCCAAGAAATTCATATATTGTAGTTGGATAGGGTATTATTTCAACACCAAGAAGAGATTGGTTTCACTGGGGATTGAACCCAGGACCTTCTGCGTGTTAAGCAGACGTGATGACCACTACACTATGAAACCTGATGAAAAGTTACTGTGTATTGGCTAGCAGAGCAGAATTGTGACTGACGGGGCCTTTTTATTGCTGAAGGAAAGTATTTTTGGTAACGAAACATTTACAATTTTTATTACATATTTTACCAGTTTCATTCCTACAAAGGTATATTGCTTAAATTGAAGTTTACATTGAATGTGTTACTTTTTTCTACACAGTTTAGTCGTTTGCTTTTGTATTTATGGGAACTATATATTTTTAAACAAACAGGATTTTTATAATATGGGATTATGTTTTCTGCTAAAATGGACAATAAAAAGAAACCCAAAATAGTAGTTCTCTTTGTGATGGAAGCCAAAATGTATTGTTATTTGGCAACGAAACCAAGAATTTTATATATTACAGGTTGATAGCAAATTACTTCAACAGCGAAAACAGATTGGTGTCACTGGGGATTGAACCCAGGACCTTCTGCGTGTGAAGCAGAGAAGCAACAGCATGTGTGATAGGATGTCCATGTCACATGTCCCTGCATTATAAAAACGGACATTTTCCTCCAGCATGCCATTATCTGCCTTCTGCGTCCTTGGTGTCAGACATCACTGGCGCAGCTCCTATCGCCGATACAGCTGTTTACGCTCCATACACAGCGCTGGACAGCATAGGGATAGCACTTTCTATCAGTCCTTTTAAGGGCTCATACCGGCAGGGTCAGAGCCATAGGTGACAGGTCCTGAAAACAGAGTTTAACAGCTACACAAGATGACAGCGTCTATATAGCTAAGGCCAGGGATTTCCTCGCTGCATTTCTCCATTAGGAGGGATAGAAAGGCAGGCTTTCTTTCCTCTACCCAGAGACCCACAACCCTGCCACTGTACCCTCCTGCCCTTTGCACACTCCAACTCATTGTTACTAAGCCATTATACTAGCAAACACTGAGTGAACTTAGTGGCATCCTAAACATGGCTATTGGACTTCTGTATAGTCCCAGTAGTGCACAGATATTTGCAGCACCTCTGCCTGCATTGCACACTCAAACTCATTGTTACTAAGCCATTATACTAGCAAACACTGAGTGAACCTAGTGGCATCCTAAACGTGGCTATTGGACTTCTGTATAGTCCCAGTAGTGCACACATATTTTCAGCACCTCTGCCTGCATTGCACACTCAAACTCATTGTTACTAAGCCATTATACTAGCAAACACTGAGTGAACCTAGTGGCATCCTAAACGTGGCTATTGGACTTCTGTATAGTCCCACTAGTGCAAAGATATTTGCAGCACGTCTGCCTGCATTGCACACTCAAACGCATTGTTACTAAGCTATTATACTAGCAAACACTGAGTGAACTTAGTGGCATCCTAAACGTGGCTATTGGACTTCTGTATAGTCCCAGTAGTGCACAGATATTTGCAGCACCTCTGCCTGCATTGCACACTCAAACTCATTGTTACTAAGCCATTATACTAGCAAACACTGAGTGAACCTAGTGGCATCCTAAACGTGGCTATTGGACTTCTGTATAGTCCCACTAGTGCACAGATATTTGCAGCACGTCTGCCTGCATTGCACACTCAAACTCATTGTTACTAAGCCATTATACTAGCAAACACTGAGTGAACCTAGTGGCATCCTAAACGTGGCTATTGGACTTCTGTATAGTCCCACTAGTGCAAAGATATTTGTAGCACGTCTGCCTGCATTGCACACTCAAACTCATTGTTACTAAGCCATTATACTAGCAAACACTGAGTGAACCTAGTGGCATCCTAAACGTGGCTATTGGACTTCTGTATAGTCCCACTAGTGCAAAGATATTTGCAGCACGTCTGCCTGCATTGCACACTCAAACTCATTGTTACTAAGCCATTATACTAGCAAACACTGAGTGAACCTAGTGGCATCCTAAACGTGGCTTTTGGACTTCTGTATAGTCCCACTAGTGCAAAGATATTTGCAGCACTGCTGCCTGCATTGCACACTCAAACTCATTGTTACTAAGCCATTATACTAGCAAACACTGAGTGAAATTAGTGGCATCCTAAAGTTGACTATTGGACTTCTGTATAGTCCCACTAGTGCAAAGATATTTGCAGCACTGCTGCCTGCATTGCACACTCAAACTCATTGTTACTAAGCCATTATACTAGCAAACACTGAGTGAACTTAGTGGCATCATAAAAGTGGATGTTGGACTTCTGTATTGTCCCACTAGTGCAAAGATATTTGCAGCACGTCTGCCTGCATTGCACACTCAAACTCATTGTTACTAAGCCATTATACTAGCAAACACTGAGTGAACTTAGTGGCATCATAAAAGTGGATGTTGGACTTCTGTATTGTCCCACTAGTGCAAAGATATTTGCAGCACGTCTGCCTGCATTGCACACTCAAACTCATTGTTACTAAGCCATTATACTAGCAAACACTGAGTGAACCTAGTGGCATCCTAAACGTGGCTATTGGACTTCTGTATAGTCCCACTAGTGCAAAGATATTTGCAGCACGTCTGCCTGCATTGCACACTCAAACTCATTGTTACTTACTAAGACATTATAATACCAAAAATTGAGTAAACTTAGTGGCATACAAGAAGTGGCTGTTGTACTCCATTAGTGGCCCACTGGTGCAAATCTCTGTGCAGCACCTGTGCAGGACACCCTCCTGCTCTGTTTTTAATAAGCTATAATGATAGCAAAAAATACTGGCATTTAGTGGCATCATAGAACTGGATGTTGTATTCCATTATTGTCCAACTGGTGCCAAGCTATTTCTAGCACCTGTGCAGGACACCCTCCTGCTCTGTTTTTAATAAGCTATATTGATAGCAAAAAATACTGCCATTTAGTGGCATCATAGAACTGGATGTTGTATTCCATTATTGTCCCACTGGTGCCAAGCTATTTCTAGCACCTGTGCAGGACACCCTCATGCACATTTTGCTACGCTAATGTTATAGCAAACTCAGGGAATTCATTGCTGCATTTGATAATTCGGAGGGATAGAAAGTGAGGCTTTCTTTAGCTTTTCCTTCTGTTCATAGACAGCATCTCCAAGTCCACACCCAAAGAGCAATTTCTCCTCCACATGTAAGTGTGGAGAGGCAGCTAGTGCGCATGCGTGTTCCGATTTACCCCAGCTGCAGCCCAACTACAGTGTTTCTCCTAGTGAGTATGCTCAGCCTGACTGTGCCATTCCTGACGCTAAGTCTTCATTTCGGGATACAGCGCATGCTCCCACACTTAGTGTGAAAAGCCTCTTTGCACAGGTACTTGCATTCCGTGCCGGGTCTAAGTCCTGTTTTGTGCCGAGACACCATGCTAAAGCTGATAGTCTTTTTTCAGAGACTCTATTTCATGCAACTGACCATGCTCAGGCACTTACTGCATCAGAAACTAGGTCCGGTAATGAACTCTTTGGCCCTGCCCCTGATGTGGGGGGGCCATATAGACCACAGGGCATCAGGTGTCCTGACGATGTGGCGAGGCCACTCCCAAATGGCTTGCAGAGGCCCGCCCCTATGACTTGTCACCTCATTATTGATGGTCAGACGATGACTGGTGAGGTGTTTGTGTTGTGGCAGTCATGAGGTCATTATTGAAGTTGCGGTTCCAAATAGGACGCTAGTTATGCCACTCATGACGTGTCACTCTGCTTTTGTCTCCAGGAGTTGCATTGTGGTCCACCCTGGTTTGGGGCGGACCCAGGATTTAAAACGGGCTGGAGCCAACAAGGAGGTGCGCAGTCTTCTATTATGCTCCGAAAGAGCACACCTCCATGTGTTGAACCCATTGCGGCTTTAGGCCAGAGGTAGGCAGGGATAGGGCGTCGATGCAGGCCGCCACCACAGTTGGTAACGCAGAACGGTTAAGACCAGCTCCTCTCCTTCAAGTCCTGCTTGTGCAGCCCAGTGGCATTAACAGGCCTGCTGCTGCTGATGCGCCTGCTGTCCACAGGTGTGGCCCCAATGCACACGGTCAGCGTACTCAATGGCCCCTGTGATGTTAACAGGGAGTTCCTGGGCTGGGTGGGCGTGTGGACCCTGTGACGCTAACAGGGCTCCCAGTCTCAAGATCCGAGTGGCGTCTAACTCGGTTCGGGCAACTATTAGTTTCATAGCCACACAGATCTGTATCCTCCACCTAACTTTCCATTTGCCAACCTCTCCTTTTCCATCTGGGAGCACGGTGGACATTGACTGCTGATGGGGATATATACCTTTCTCTTTCTTTTCTTATTAATTTTCGTTATATACCGGTAACATAGTATATACCACCTTATCCAAATCTGCCAGTCCCACCGTAACAGATGGTGTTTCTTCATCAAATGTTACTTTTGCTTAAACACCAAACCCACTCACAAAAACTTTTTTCCCCTTTCCAACACACCTGTTCCCCTTTCCACCAGCATTTGTCCTTTTTCAACTCATTTGGTATATGACCAAAAGTGCAACTCTGCAGGGACACCATACTTAATGCCATCTCAGCCCAGCAGCCAGCCCTCGGTCCCTCAGATGTGGACAAGTAAAAGCCCATTTCCTCCTATCCATGACAAAGCGTTGAGATTCACTCTGTGCAGCACTGGTGTTTACTGGAAAAGCAGATCTAAGAATCCGTACCACCTTCTGCAGATACTACTGTATACGTGCGTCCCTTTCTATGGCTGATATTATTTCGCCAAATTTTGTCTTGTACCGGGGATCTAACAGTGTGGCAACCCAGTAGTTAGCATTACTTCGAATTCGTACAATCCGAGGGTCATGTTGTAGGTAGTGCAGCAAGAAGGCGCTCATGTGTCTTGTGCATCCAGGAGGACCAAGCCCTTGGTTTGTTGGTGGCAGAGAGGTGAGAATCGTGCCTCCTTCCTCTGCCCTCTCCCCCCAACCTCGCACAACCGAAATGTGAGCAAGCTCTCACTCATCTGCTGAGTCTTCCATGCCCATCGCAAGTTCGTCCTCCATTTCTTCATGGGCTCCTGCACCTTCCTCAACAATTTTTGCTGATAGTATGTGCCCTTGTTAATCCCTATCCCCCACCATGACTGCCGCCTAGGTGCCGCTCAACGTATGGACCTTGTACATCTTATTATCCCTTTGCATATGACTCCTCCTGTACTTCCTCCCCTTCCTCTTGGACCAACACCTGACTCCGAATAATGCTTACAGTGTGCTCCATCTTGTAGATGACCAGAATTGTCACGCTGAGAATGGCATCGCTAGTGCTAAACATCTTCGTCGACATTTGTAAACTGTGTAGAAGGGTGCATAGGTCCTTGATCTGACACCACTCCAGCAGCGTGATCTGCACCACCTCTGGATCAAGTTAGCCCAGGGTATACATCATACCGTATTTCAGCAGGGCTCTGCGGGGCTTCCACAGACGCTGCAACATGAGCAGATTCCAATTCCTGCGTGTTGGAACATCGTATTTCCAGCGTTTAACCGCCAGACCCTAAGACTTCAGGAGCGATGAAAGTTGTTGAGCTGCTGGGTGCGAAGGATGAAAGTGAGCACATAGCAGCGTGCCCGCTGCACAAGGCCATGTAGGCCGGGATGGTATTTTAAAAATTGCTGGAGAATCAGATTCAACACATGAGCCATACTAGGCACGTGTGTCACATTGCCCTGACGAAGGGCCTCAGACAGGTTTGCATCATTGCCGCACACAGCTGTTAAGTTACCAACGTAGTCCACTCAATCAATTTGTACTCCGGTCGCCAGGTGACAACGTGTTCCTTTCGTGCATAGTGCTGATGATGGGAAAGGAGTCGATGCCTGCGGCGCAGGTGGACGCAGGTTATGGTCACCCACTGGGTTGCGTTACCTTGACAGATACAGAGCCACAGGCTGAATGTAGGTGGTGGGTATCTCACAGATGAAGTACCATCATTCAGCTACAACCAATGGGAAGACACCACACCCTTTTTTAGGCCCCTCCTGTCTGCAGACCACTGCCAGACAAAGCTATGAACCTTTTGTTACTGTTACCCCCAGTTCAGTTTTATGAGTTTGTGTGCTTGTTACCTGACTACTTTTCCTGCTTGCTGTTTATGTACTTCGTTGGCCGATCCGCATTTCACCTCTGCTTGTTTTCTGATTAAGTCCTGGCCATCCCATTCTGTTCCTCTTCCTCAATTAATGTTTTTGACCCTGCATGACTACTATTCTCTGGAACTGCAGCCTTCCACAGGTATTGATCAACTTGTTCCCTGTGTAATTCCAAATCACTGTATAGGGGTTAAAGGGTTTCAGGGTTCTGGGTGTCCAGCTTGGTGAGTGGCTTGCCTCTAGCCTATCCTTTACAGCCCATCTGAGTGTGTCGATCCAGGCAGGCGTTACACCGTACCCTCTGCAGAAGGCCATGTAGGCCGGGATAGTGTTTTAAAAATTGCTGGACAACCAGGTTCAACACGTGAGCCATACAAGGCACGTGTGCCACATTGTCCTGAAGAAGGGTCGCAGACTGGTTTGCATCATTGTCGCACCCGACCTTCCCTGGCTGCTGGTTGAGTGGAGACAACCATTGATGAAACTCGGTCTCACTCTCCAGAGCTAACCGTCCACAATTCCTCAGCGGTGTCTCACATTTCCCCTACATTTCAAAGTAAACATTTGACCGCCTGATGGCCTTGAGCTCTGCTGCCAGCATAGTAAGGAGGTGTGTGGGATTCCTTGGGCGCAGTTACAAGGAAGGGTGGACTGACCACACAGGGTTTGGGCCGAGGTGGAGGACCCACACGAGGTTGAGGAGGCAGAAGCAGTGGAGGAACTTGTACATACAGAGGAAGGATTGACTTGTACAGCAAACCCTTCTCCATCTCTCACCATAGTTACCTAGTGCCCAGTCAGCAACATGTAACTCCCCTGTCCATGCTTACTGGTCCAAGTATCTGTGGTGAAATGCACCCTGTCACACACAGAGTTTCTCAAGGAATCGGTGAGGTTGTGTGCGACCTACTGTGGTAGCGCGGGCACGCCTTTCTTGGAGAAGGAGTGACGACTGGCCATCGGCTCTTGGGGTACTGCAATGGGCATAAGGTCTCGAAAATCCTCGGTCTCAAAAGGGTGTAAAGGCAGCCTTTCTGTTGCCAACAAGTTGCAGATGATGAAACTCAACCTCTTAGGCATGTCATGCCCTTCGAAAATCATGTAAAACACAGCGAAGGGACTCCAACCACAGTCTCCCTCGTTTCCACTAATTGGGCCCCACACACCCCACTTGACTGGCATCACTTTATCCCTCTTTTCAAAATGAAAACGATGCTTTGCATGAAGCACTCTCAAAAATACGCGTGTCTTTCCCGTCCCCTGGCTGACCCAAGGGAAGAAAAGTCCTCTGAGAGCCATGGCTTGTTCATCTTGGTTCTTTTAGAAACACAGCGAGGGGACTCCAACCACAGTCTCCCTCGTTGCCACTAATTGGGCCACACACACCCCACTTGACTGGCATCAGTTGACCCCCCTTTTGAAAAAGAAAAAGATGCTTTGCATGAAGCACTCTCAAAAATACGCGTGCCTTTCCCATCCCCTGGATGACCCAGGGGAAGAAAAGTCCTCTGAGAGCCACGACTTGTTCATCTTGGTTCTTTTAGAAACACAGCGAGGGGACTCCCACCACAGTCTCCCTCGTTGCCACTAATTGGGCCACACACACCCCACTTGACTGGCATCAGTTGACCCCCTTTTGAAAAAGAAAAAGATGCTTTGCATGAAGCACTCTCAAAAATAGGCGTGCCTTTCCCATCCCCTGGCTGACCCAGGGGAAGAAAAGTCCTCTGAGAGCCATGAGTTGTTCATCTTGGTTCTTTTAGAAACACAGCGAGGGGACTCCAACCACAGTCTCCCTCGTTGCCACTAATTAGGCCACACACACCTCACTTGACTGGCATCAGTTGACCCCCCTTTTGAAAAAGAAAAAGATGCTTTGCATGAAGCACTCTCAAAAATACGCGTGCCTTTCCCATCCCCTGGATGACCCAGGGGAAGAAAAGTCCTCTGAGAGCCATGACTTGTTCATCTTGGTTCTTTTAGAAACACAGCGAGGGGACTCCAACCACAGTCTCCCTCGTTGCCACTAATTGGGCCACACACCCCCCACTTGACTGGCATCAGTTGACCCCTCTTTTGAAAAAGAAAAAGATGCTTTGCATGAAGCACTCTCAAAAATACGCGTGCCTTTCCCATCCCCTGGCTAACCCAGGGGAACAAAAGTCCTCTGAGAGCCATGACTTGTTCATCTTGGTTCTTTTAGAAACACAGCGAGGGGACTCCAACCACAGTCTCCCTCGTTGCCACTAATTGAGCCACACACACCCCACTTGACTGGCATCAGTTGACCCCCCTTTTGAAAAAGAAAAAGATGCTTTGCATGAAGCACTCTCAAAAATACGCATGCCTTTCCCGTCCCCTGGCTGACCCAGGGGAAGAAAAGTCCTCTGAGAGCCATGACTTGTTCATCTTGGTTCTTTTAGAAACACAGCGAGGGGACTCCAACCACAGTCTCCCTCGTTGCCACTAATTGGGCCACACACACCCCACTTGACTGGCATCAGTTGACCCCCCTTTTGAAAAAGAAAAAGATGCTTTGCATGAAGCACTCTCAAAAATACGCGTGCCTTTCCCGTCCCCTGGCTGACCCTGGGGAAGAAAAGTCCTCTGAGAGCCATGACTTGTTCATCTTGGTTCTTTTGAAAACACAGCGAGGGGACTCCAACCACAGTCTCCCTCGTTGCCACTAATTGGGCCACACACACCCTACTTGACTGGCATCAGTTGACCCCCCTTTTGAAAAAGAAAAAGATGCTTTGCATGAAGCACTCTCAAAAATACGCATGCCTTTCCCATCCCTTGGGTGACCCAGGGGAAGAAAAGTCCTCTGAGAGCCATGTCCACATTGTCAGTGGACAGACACGTGTGCTTATCTGCCAGCAGACCTTCAGCAGCACTGAAGAAAGGTTCCGAGAGAACGCTGGCTGCAGGACACGACAAGATCCCCAAAGCGTACGTGGCAATCTCAGGCAATTTATCCAGATTGGAAGCCTAAAATGAGCAGGGCTCAAGTTACACAGTAATGGCATCGATGTTTCCTTGCATATACTCATATATCTGTGTGTCCTCCTCTTTTTCCTTGTCCAGCTCTTTTGTTTTCGCATGAGTATATGTCCTTGTCACTTTCCCATGTGTTTGTGTTGTGTTGTGAGTTGTTTGTCACCTTTTGGACACCTTTGAGGGTGTTTTCTAGGTGTTGTTATATCTTTGTGAATGCCAGCCATTGTTTCCTATGCAGTTCGAGTCCGGTTCATCGAACGTTCGACGAACCAAACTCGAACGGGAGCTCAGTTCGGTGAACCGACCTCGAGCAGAACCGCGACTGGTTCGCTCATCTCTAGTTTTGACCGCCAGGGGAAAAAAAAAAATAATTCGTAGTACTGTTGGTGATGGAAGACAAAACATCCCGTTATTCGTGAACGAAGCCAAGAAATTTTTATATTGCAGGTTGATAGAGTATTACTTCAACACCAAGAAAAGATAGGTTTCACTGGGGATTGAATGAGGACCTTCTGCATGTAAAGCACACATGATTACCACTACACTATGAAACCTGCCAAAAAAAATTATAGAGTATTGGCTATCGGAGCAAAATTGTGACTGATAGGGCCTTTTTATTGCTGAAGAAAAGTATTTTTGGTAATGAAAAATTTACAATTTTTATTACATATTTTACCAGTTTTAGTCCTACAAAGGGATATTGCTTAAATTGAAGTTTACATTGAATGTGTTACTTTTTTCTACACAGTTTAGTCGTTTGCTTTTGTATTTATGGGAACTATATATTTTGAAACAAAAAGGATTTTTATAATATGGGATTATGTTTTCTGCTAAAATGGTCAATAAAAAAGAAACCCAAAATCGTAGTTCTCTTTGTGATGGAAGCCAATATGTATTGTCATTTGGCAACGAAACCAAGAATTTCATATACTACAGGTTGAGAGCAAATTACTTCAACACCGAAAAAAGATTGGTTTTACTGGGGATTGAACCCAGAACGTTCTGCATGTGAAGCAGACTTGATGACCACCACACTAGAAAACCTGTGAAATCCTTCAAAGTAATGGCAATTAGAGACGAGTTTTGACCACCAGGGGAAAAAAAAAATAATTCGTAGTTTTGTTGGTGATGGAAGCCAAAACATCCTGTTATTCGACAACAAAGCCAAGAACTTCATATATTGTAGTTGGATAAGGTATTATTTCAACACCAAGAACAGATTGGTTTCACTGGGGATTGAACCCAGGACCTTCTGCGTGTTAAGCAGACGTGATGACCACTACACTATGAAACCTGTGAAATCCTGCAAAGCAATGGCAATTAAAGACGAGTTTTGACCGCCAGGGGAAAAAAAAAATAATTCGTAGTTCTGTTGGTGATGGAAGCCAAAACATCCTGTTATTCGACAACAAAGCCAAGAACTCCATATATTGTAGTTGGATAGGGTATTATTTCAACACCAAGAACAGATTGGTTTCACTGGGGATTGAACCCAGGACCTTCTGCGTGTTAAGCAGACGTGATGACCACTACACTATGAAACCTGTGAAATCCTGCAAAGCAATGGCAATTAAAGACGAGTTTTGACCGCCAGGGGAAAAAAAAAAATAATTCGTAGTTCTGTTGGTGATGGAAGCCAAAACATCCTGTTATTCGACAACAAAGCCAAGAACTTTATATATTGTTGGTTGATAGGGTATTATTTCAACACCAAGAACAGATTAGTTTAACTGGGGATTTAACTCAGGACCTTTTGCGTATTAAGCAGACGTGATGAACACTACACTATGAAACCTGATGGACAGTTACTGTGTATTGGCAAACAGAGCAGAATTGTGACTGACGTGGCCTTTTTATTGCTGAAGGAAAGTATTTTTGGTAATGAATAGTGATGAGCGAGTATGCTTGTTACTACTCGGTACTTGCACGAGTATCACTGTACTCGGGCAACTTGGCGGTGACCGAGTAATCTCGCATTACTCGTGCTGTACTCGTGGTCTTCATCCCTGCATGTTGGCGCTCTTTTGAGAGCCATCCCTTATGCAGGGATTGGCTGGCAGACCACTGCAATGCCACAGCCCTGTTAGTTGTGGAATTGCAGTGATTGGCCGGCCTGCACAGCGTGACCGAGCCTTTATACCGGCGGGCGCGCTGTGCTCTGCACACAGCCATCCAGACAGTTAGTGCAGGGAGAGTGTTGCTGCTTCAGGGAAAGGTTTGCGGCCCTTTATAGCTATTTCCGTAGCAGGGCTGCAAACAGTGTGACCAGAAGTCCTTCTTAGGACTATTATAGTTGTATACAGGCAGGCAGGGTATAGCCAGGTCGGAGTACAGTAGCAGAGTCTTTCTCAGGACTATTGTTGCTGTATACAGGCAGGGTATAGCCAGGTCGGAATACAGGCTAGTGACTAGAAGAGTCCTTGTCAGGACTATTGTAGCAGTATACAGGCAAGCAGGCAGGCAGGGTATATAGCCATTCCTAGTGGTGACCGTATACCAGCCTTCATCATATCTGGGGCTGGTGTACAAAGTCTAAAACAATCCAGATAGTGTCAGACTTCTCAGTAATTGTCGCTCCTAAAAACCTGTTAGGTTCTTAGTGCGTCCGTGCTTGCATTTAAAAACCGCACGTGTGTGCCTGTCGGTGGCAGCGTACAGGTTCACGTTTTGCACAAACTATTATATAACACACAAGTCTAGTGAATAATACACGTCAGTCAGCAGTGTCTGATAGTGTCAGACTTCTCAGTAATTGTCGCTCCTAAAAACCTGTTAGGTTCTTAGTGCGTCCGTGCTTTCATTTAAAAACCGCACGTGTGTGCCTGTCAGTGGCAGCGTACAGGTGCACGTTTTGCACAAACTATTATATAACGCACAAGTCTAGTGAATAATACACGTCAGTCAGCAGTGTCTGATAGCGTCAGACTTCTCAGTAATTGTCGCTCCTAAAAACCTGTCAGGTTCTTAGTGCGTCCGTGCTTGCATTTAAAAACCGCACGTGTGTGCCTGTCGGTGGCAGCGTACAGGTGCACGATTTGCACAAACTTGGATATAACGCACAAGTCTAGTGAATACACGTCAGCACAGCATTGCAAAATGCGCAAGTTCGTTGGCAAGGAACAAGGAAGTGGACGTGATGGTGGTGCAGGCAGATGCCAAGGTCGTGGGCAAGCTCTAATTTCGCCACAACAAAGGGCCACATCTAGTCACTCGCACGTCCTGTCCCAAATTCTTGGGGACCGCAGCAGTACACCGCTCTTGAACCAAGACCAGTGTCAACAGGTTGTTAGTTGGATAGCGGATAATGCTTCCAGTCAGATTGGCTCCACCACAAACACTCTGTCTTCCACACGGTCAAGTGTCAGTAGCCGTGATACTGCACCGCACATTTCAGAACCTGATCCTCCTTCCTACTACAAGGCTGAGTACACGTCCTCGGACATTACTGATCCCACACTTGGACACTCGGAAGAGCTGTTCACGTTTCCATTCGCACATTCTGGCCTCTCGCCAGCTCATGTTGAAGTGGGTCATGAGGAGATCGTATGTACAGATGCCAAAATATTTGAGCAGCCACGTTCTCACGAAGTTGGCAACGTGTCTCAACAAGGGGTGGACGATGATGAGACACAATTGTCAGGAAGTCAGGAGGAGGAGCAGGGTGCGGAAGAGGAAGACGATGTGGTGGATGATCCAGTAACTGACCCAACCTGGCAGGAGGATATGCAGAGCGAGGACAGCAGTGCACAGGGGGAGGGAGGCGTAGCATCCCAACAGGCAGTAAGAAGCAGGGTGGTGGCTCCAGGCAGAAGTCAGGCAACCGTTCCCCGGAACAACAACACGACACAAGGTGCCTGTACAAATGTTAGGTCTTCCCGAGTCTGTCAGTTTTTTAAGTTGGCTCCAGATGATTCTAAAAAGGCCATTTGCAACACCTGCCGTGCCAGCATCAGCAGGGGTACCAAAACTAGCAGCCTGACCACCACCAGCATGATCAGGCACATGTCAGCCAAGCACCCGACTTTGTGGGAAGTACAACAGAGTCGAGGAGCAGTGCTTGCTGATGTCACTGCTACGTCTTCGCTTGTTGTGCATGCGAGCCAATCCCCTTTCCATGCTGCCTGCGAACAAGCCTCCTCTGGTCCTGCACCTGCAGTTGCCTACGCAGAAATAACACCATCATCAAGCACGTCCTTGTGCCATCGCAGCGTTCAGTTATCCATTCAGCAAACCTTTGAACGCAGGCGCAAATACACTGCCAACACCCCACATGCCACAGTTCTAAATGCTAACATTTCGCGACTGCTTGTGCTGGAAATGTTGCCTTTTAGGCTGGTCGAGACAGAAGCATTCCGCGACCTGATGGCGGCAGCTGTCCCACGTTACTCGGTCCCCAGCCGCCACTATTTCTCCCGGTGTGCCGTCCCCGCGTTGCATAACCACGTGTCACAAAACATCACACGTGCCCTGAACAACGCTGTTTCACCCAAAGTCCACCTAACCACAGACACGTGGACAAGTGCTTGTGGGCAAGGCCGCTACATCTCGTTGACGGCACACTGGGTTAATATTGTGGAAGCTGGGACCCAGTCTCAGCGAGGGACGGAACACGTCCTTCCCACACCAACGTTTGCAGGCCCTACCTCAGTCAGGGTTTCACCCACACTCTACAGCTCCGGAATGTCATGCTCTTCAGCCTCCTCCTCCTCCTGCGCATCCTCATCCACTTTACCCTCCACACCAGTCCCAAGCTGGAAGCACTGCAGCACTGCCTCGGCAAAGCGGCAACAGGCTGTGCGTGCTGAAGCTAATCTGCATAGGTGACAAACCCCACAATGCAGAAGAGGTGTGGACAGCTCTGAAACAGCAGGCAGATCACTGGCTCACACCTCTGAACCTAAAGCCAGGAAAGGTCGTGTGTGACAATGGCCGGAACCTGGTGGCGGCTTTGAGGCGAGGCCAGCTGACACATGTTCCATGCGTGGCCCATGTGCTCAACCTCGTGGTTCAGCGGTTTCTAAAGTCATACCCAGAGCTGTCTGATCTGCTGTTAAAAGTTTGCCGCCTGTCTGCACATTTTCGAAAGTCACCTACTGCTTCAGCCGGCCTTGCTGGCTTTCAGCGCCGTTTGCATCTTCCGGCTCACAGACTGGTGTGTGATGTCCCCACGTGTTGGAATTCAACTCTGCACATGTTGGTCAGGATATGTGAGCAGAAGAGGGCAGTTGTTGAGTACCTGCATCACCTAAGCCGTCGGGAAATGGGTCAAACTCCACACATAACACCTGAGGAGTGGAGATGGATGTCCGACCTATGTACCATCCTCCAAAACTTTGAGGACTCCACCAAGATGGTGAGTGGTGATGACGCCATTATTAGCGTCACCATTCCGCTTCTCTGCCTTCTAAAACGGTCTCTGCTCAAAAACAAACATGATGCATTGCAGGCGGAGCGCGATGAGTTGCAGCAAGAAACAGTAGTGGGTGTGGGTGATAACACAGAGCCCAGCCTCGTCTCATCACAACGTGCAGTGGAGGACTATGACGAGGAGGAGGATGAAGACATGGAGCAACTCTCCGGCCAAATTGAGGATATGACATGCACACCAGTCATATCCTCGGTTCAGCGTGGCTGGCCAGAGGACAGGGTAGATGAGGAGGAGGAGGAGGAGGACAGCATGTTCAGTCATCGTGTTGGTCAGGATACTGAAGTACTGGCTGTTAAGAGTCTGGCGCACATGGCTGACTTTATGGTAAGCTGCCTGTCTCGTGACCCTCGCGTTAAGAACATCTTGGCCAACAATCATTACTGGTTGGTAACACTGTTAGACCCACGCTACAAGGAGAACTTTATGTCTCTTATTCCCGAGGCGGAGAGGTCAACCAAAATGCAGCAGTTCCGGAAGGCCATAGTCACAGAAGTAGGCAAAGCATTCCCCTCACAAAACGCTAGCGGCATAGGTCAGGAATCAGTGGACACCCAAGGCGTACAGCCGAGAGAGGCACAAGTCCAATCCGCCAGAGGTAGGGGAACAGTCTTTAAGATGTGGGACAGTTTTCTCAGCCCCTCATGTACCACAGCCCCTGAGGTGCGGGGTAGTGCCACAAGAAATTCTAAGTTTGCCCAGATGCTCAAGGAGTACCTTGCAGATCGAACAACTGTACTCCGACATTCCTCTGTGCCTTACAATTATTGGGTATCCAAGGTGGACACGTGGCATGAATTGGCTCTCTACGCCTTGGAAGTCCTGGCCTGCCCTGCCGCTAGCGTTTTGTCAGAGCGTGTTTTTAGTGCCGCAGGTGGAATCATTACAGATAAACGCACCCGCCTGTCAACTGAAAATGCTGACAGGCTGACTCTGATCAAGATGAACAAGTGTTAGATTGGGCCAGACTTCACCACACCACCAGCAAATGAGAGCGGAATTTAAAGTTTGAAACGGGAATTTGCCATGTACCTCCACTCACCCATGGGTACACACTTCTGGACTTTGGATAATCGCTGGACTGCTCCTCCTTCTCCTCATGCACCACCATGATGACCGTTACAGTAGTTAGGCCTTTGTTTCAGGAATACCCCCAGTGGTAAATTTTTTCGCCCATTCTTTTGGAATGGACATTACAACGACAGGAGACCCGCTCCTTTGCAATGGGAACAATGTTTTGAGGCCCTCATGCACATCTCTATCCAGGGACAACGTGGAGCCTCCCAATTTTTGGCTGCCCTGCCAAAGGGCTATACTACAATAGACCCACTTCCTTACAATGGGCACTTCAGGGTTACAGGCCCTCATGCACGTCTCTATCAAGGGACAACGTGGAGCCTCCCAATTTTTGGCTGCCCTGCCAAAGGGCTATACTACAATAGACCCACTTCCTTACAATGGGCACTTCAGGGTTACAGGCCCTCATGCACGTCTCTATCCAGGGACAACGTGGAGCCTCCCAATTTTTGGCTGCCCTGTCAAAGGGCTATACTACAATAGACCCACTTCCTTACAATGGGCACTTCAGGTTTACAGGCCCTCATGCACGTCTGTATGCAGGGGCATGGGTGAACCTCACAATTTTGGACTGCCCTGGCAAAGGAAAATACTACAAAGACTCACTTCCTCAAAATGGGCACATTAGACTCAAGAGGCCTTCATGTACGTCTCTTCTTAGGGACATCGGAGTGCCACACAATGTTTTAGGTAAAATCTTTCATGTATTAATCTCAAAAAGTAACATACACCAGCTCTATCTCACTATTGGGTATGTGCCCTTAACATTTCTGCCATGAAAATTCATTTTGGTGTCATTTTGGAAGGTTTTCTGGTGAGTCCGTAAAAATGGTGTAAAACACAGACAAAATTGTTCACAGCTGTGACTTTTGAGTGATAAATGCTTCAAGGGGTCTTCCCCATGCTGTTGCCATGTCATTTGAGCACTCTTCTGAGACTTTTGTGACATTTTTAGGGTTTCTACATGCTGCTGGGGGTCATTTCATAAAAATACTCGGGTCTCCCATAGGATAACATTGGGCTCGGTGCTCGGGCCGAGTACACGAGTATCTTGGGATGCTCGGCCCGAGCCTCGAGCACCCGAGCTTTTTAGTACTCGCTTATCACTAGTAATGAAACATTTACAATTTTTATTACATATTTTACCAGTTTTATTCCTGCAAAGGGATATTGCTTAAATTGAAGTTTACATTGAATGTGTTACTTTTTTCTACACAGTTTAGTCGTTTGCTTTTGTATTTATGGGAACTATATATTTTGAAACAAACAGGATTTTTATAATATGGGATTATGTTTTCTGCTAAAATGGACAATAAAAAAGAAACCCAAAAATAAAACCCAGGACCTTTTGCGTGTTAAGCAGATGTGATGACCACTACACTATGAAACCTTACGGAAAGTTACTGTGTATTGGTAAGCAGAGCAGAATTGTGACTGACGGGGCCTTTTTATTGCTGAAGGAAAGTATTGGTTACATAGTTACATAGTTACTTAGGTTGAAAAAAGACCTAGGTCCATCTAGTTCAACCTTCCTCCACCAGTTCTACATTTAGTCACTAAGTCATTTATAACCAACAATGTTTTGTGTACTGAGGAAATCATCCAGCCCTTTTTTAAAAGCTGTTATAGTATCTGCCATTACTACCTCTTGTGGTAGGGCATTCCACAGTCTGACTGCTCTAACTGTAAAGAACCCTTTCCTATTTAGCTGTTGGAATCGCTTTTCTTCCACTCGCAGTGAGTGCCCCCTGGTCCTTAGTACTGTCTTTGGAAGAAATAAGTCATGTGCCAGTCCTTTATATTGACCACACATGTATTTATACATATAAATGAGATCTCCTCTGAGACGTCTTTTTTCTAAGCTAAAGATATCTAACTTTTTCAACCTGTCATCATATGGGAGGCCTTCCATTCCTTGTAATAGTCTAGTTGCCCGCCTTTGAACTGACTCTAACTTCTGAATGTCCTTTTTAAAATGTGGAGCCCAAAACTGGATCCCGTATTCCAGATGTGGCCTTACAAGTGATTTTTAGAGGGGTAACAATACGTTGGGATCACGGGATCTAATCTCTCTTTTTATACACCCTAAAATCTTGTTTGCTTTAGCAGCTGCTGCTTGACATTGAGTGCTGCTGCTCAGCTTATTTGTAATGAGAATACCCAAGTCCTTCTCCTGTTCTGTAGTCCCGAGTTTACTTCCATTTAATGTATACGCAGCTATAGGATCACTCCATCCTAGGTGCATTACTTTACATTTATCAACATTAAATCTCATTTGCCAAGTATTTGCCCATTCTGACATCTTATCCAGATCTTTTTGTAATATTGTACTATCCAGGTCAGTTTTTAATATCCTACATAGTTTGGTGTCATCGGCAAAGACTGACACTGTACTATCAATCCCATCCACAAGGTCATTAATAAAGAGATTAAAAAGAATCGGTCCAAGCACAGATCCCTGCGGCACCCCACTGCTGACTATAGCCCATTTAGAGAATGTACCATTTATGACTACTCTTTGTTTCCTATCTCTTAGCCAATTCCTTACCCAGTTGCATATTGTGTCCCCTAGTCCTTGCTTCTGGAGCTTTAGTATAAGGCTATTTTGTGGTACAGTATCAAATGCCTTTGCAAAGTCCAAATAAATCACATCAGCTGCATTACCAATATCCAGGTTTGAACTTACCCCCTCATAGAACCCCAACAGGTTGGTTAGACACGACTTATCTTTCATGAATCCATGCTGTTTGTCAGTTTTCATATTATTTTCTGCAATATATTTTTGCATGTCATCCCTTAAAATGCCCTCAAAAACTTTGCATACTACTGATGTCAGGCTTACTGGACGGTAGTTGCCTGGATCTACCCTCTTACCTTTCCTAAATATCGGTACCACATCAGCAATCCTCCAATCCTGAGGCACCAACCCTGTTACAAGTGAGTCTAAAAAGATGCGATACAGCGGTCTGTCGATTACGGAGCTCAATTCCCTCAATATTCGTGGATGAATGCCATCTGGCCCTGGGGATTTGTCAATGTTTAATTTACTCAGACGTAGGCGTACTTCATCTTGTGTTAAATTAATTATATCGGGTGGTGAACTTTGATTTTTCACTTGTTGAATGATCCCTGGTACAGTCAGTTCCTTGGTGAATACAGATGAGAAATGCCTATTTAATATCTCAGTCTTTTGTTTGTCCTCTATAACTAAGTTGTTATTATATTTTAAGGGGCCGATACTATCCTTTGTTTTCCTTTTGGCATTAATGTATTTATAAAAGATTTTGGGATTTATTTTAATGTCATTGGCGATTTTTGTTTCAGTAGCTAATTTTGCTTGTTTGATTTCTTTTTTACATTTCCTATTGATATCTTTATACTTCTGAAATGCTATTTCTGTATTCTCAGCCTTTAAGATTTTAAATGCCCTTTGTTTTTGTTTTATTATACTTTGTACAGTCTTAATTATCCATAGTGGTTTCTTTTTATTCCTGGACATTTTATTACCAGAGGGTATACGTTTTTTACAGGACTCTAGTAGTATATCCTTAAACTTACCCCATTTATGTTCGGTATCCCCAGTTATTATGACTTTGTCCCAATCTACACAATTAAGCTCTTCCCTTAATTTGTTGAAATCAGCTTTCCTACAATTCCAGGTTTTAGCATTCCCCCTTTGAAATGTTCTATTGAATATTATGTTGAAGCTTACCATATTATGATCGCTGCTGCCAAAGTGCTCCCGGACCTGTAGATCTGAAATTGTATCCGGTCTATTTGACAGGACCAGATCTAGCAAATTACTTCCCCTGGTCGGTTCACCTACCATCTGAGAGAGGAAATTGTCTTGAATAGTAAATAAGAACTTACAGATTTTAGCAGAACCAGAAGATTCTATGTCCCACTGTATGTCTGGATAGTTGAAATCCCCCATAATAAGAACCCGATTATTATTATTAGCTGCCTTTTCAATTTGTTCCAGCATTTCACCCTATATTTGTTGAGGTATGTTAGGAGGCTTATAGCAAACTCCAATTAGTATTTTTCCATTATTCCCCTCCCCATGTACATTTACCCATACTGACTCTACATTGTTGCTGTTCCCCTCAATGTCCTCATACAACACAGGTTTTAGGTACATATTTTACCAGTTTTATTCCTACAAAGGGATTTTTCTTGAAATTAAGTTTACATTGAATGTGTTACTTTTTTCTACATAGTTTAGTCATTTGCTTTTGTATTTATGGGAACTATATATTTTGAAACAAACAGGATTTTTATAATATGGGATTATGTTTTCTGCTAAAATGGACAATAAAAAAGAAACCCAAAATCGTAGTTCTCTTTGTGATGGAAGCCAAAATGTATTGTCATTTGGCAACGAAACCAAGGATTTTCTATATTACAGGTTGATAGCAAATTACTTCAACAGCGAAAACGGCTTGTTTTTACTAGGGGTTGAACCTAGGACCTTCTGCGTATGAAGCAGACATGATGACATCTACACTTTGAAACCTGTGAAATCCTGCAAAGTAATGGCAATTAGAGACGAGTTTTGATAACCAGGGGAAAAAAAAATAATTCGTAGTTGTATTGGTGATGGAAGCCAAAACATCCCGTCATTCGGCAACAATGCCAAGAACTTCATATATTGTAGTTTGATAGGGTATTATTTCAACATTAAGAACAGATTGCTTTTACTGGGGATTGAACCAGTGTTAAGCAGACGTGATGACAACTACACTATGAAACCTGATGAAAGGTTACTGTGTATTGGCAAACAGAGCAGAATTGTGACTGACGGGGCCTTTTTATTGCTGAAGGAAAGTATTTTTGGTAATGAAACATTTACAATTTTTATTACATATTTTACCAGTTTTATTCCTGCAAAGGGATATTGCTTAAATTGAAGTTTACATTGAATGTGTTACTTTTTTCTACATAGTTTAGTCGTTTGCTTTTGTATTTATGGGAACTATATATTTTGAAACAAACAGGATTTTTATAATATGGGATTATGTTTTCTGCTAAAATGGACAATAAAAAAGAAACCCAAAATCGTAGTTCTCTTTGTGATAAAAGCCAAAATGTATTGTCATTTGGCAAAGAAACCAAGAATTTTATATATTACAGGTTGATAGCAAATTATTTCAACAGCGAAAACGGCTTGTTTTTCCTAGGGATTGAACCCAGGACCTTCTGCGTGGGAAGCATATGTGATGACAACTACACTTTTAAACCTGTGGAATCCTGCAAAAATAATGGCAATTAGATACGAGTTTTGATAACCAGGGGAAAAAAAAATAATTCGTAGTTCTATTGGTGATGGAAGCCAAAACATCCCGTCATTCGGCAACAAAGCCAAGAACTTCGTATATTGTAGTTGGATAGGGTATTATTTCAACACCAAGAACAGATTGGTTTCATTGGGGATTGAACCCATGACATTCTGTGTGCGAAGCAGATGTGATGACTACTACACTTTGAAACCTGAGAAATTCTGCAAAGTAATGGCAATTAGAGACGAGTTTTGACCACCAGGGGAAAAAAAAAAATAATTCGTAGTTATGTTGGTGATGGAAGCCAAAACATCCTGTTATTCGGCAACAAAGCCAAGTACTTAATATATTGCAGGTTGAAAGAGTATTATTTCAACACCAAGAACAGATGGGTTTCACTGGGGATGAAACCTAGGATCTTCTGCGTGTAAAGCAGACGTGATTACCACTACACTATGAAACATGACCAAAAATTATAGTGTATTGGCTATCGGAGCCGAATTGTAACTGATGGGGCCTTTTTATTGCTGAAGAAAAGTGTTTTTGGTTAATGAAACATTTACAATTTTTATTTCATATTTTACTAGTTTTATTCCTACAAACGGATTTTGCTTAAATTGAAGTTTATATTGAATGTGTTACTTTTTTTCACATAGTTTGGCCTTTTGCTTTTGTATTCATGGGAACTATATTTTTTGAAACAAACAGGATTTTTATAATATGGGATTATGTTTTCTGCTGAAATGGTCAATAAAAAAGAAACCCAAAATCGTAGTTCTCTTGGTGATGGAAGCCAAAATGTATTGTCATTTGGCAACGAAACCAAAAAGTTCATATATTACAAGTCGATAGGAAATTACTTCAACACCGAAAACAGATTGGTTTCACTGGGGATTGAACCCAGGACCTTCTGAGTGTGAAGCAGACGTGATGACCACTACACTATGAAACCTGTGAAATCCTGCAAAGCAATGGCAATTGGAGACGTGTTTTGACCGCCAGGGGAAAAAAAAAAAATTCGTAATTCTGTTGGTGATGGAAGCCAAAACATCCCATCATTCGGCAACAAAGCCAAGAACTTCATATATTGTAGGTTGATAGGGTATTATTTCAACACCAAGAACAGATTGGTTTTACTGGGGATTGAACCTAGGACTTTCTGCGTGTTAAGCAGACGTGATGACCACTACACTATGAAACCTGATGAAAAGTTACTGTGTATAGGCTAGCAGAGCAGAATTTTGACTGACGGGGCCTTTTTATTGCTGAAGGAAAGTATTTTTGGTAATGAAACATTTACAATTTTTATTACATATTTTACCAGTTTTAGTCCTACAAAGGGATATTGCTTAAATTGAAGTTTACAATGAATGTGTTACTTTTTTTCTACACAGTTTAGTCGTTTCCTTTTGTATTTATGGGAACTATATATTTTGAAACAAACAGGATTTTTATAATATGGGATTATGTTTTCTCCTAAAATGGTCAATAAAGAAGAAATCAAAAATCGTAGTTCTCTTTGTGACGGAAGCCAAAATGTATTGTCATTTGGCAACGAAACCAAGAATTTTATATATTTCAGGTTGATAGCAAATTACTTCAACAGCGAAATTGGCTTGTTTTTACTGAGGATTGAACCCAGGACCTTCTGCGTGTGAAGCATACGTGATGACTACTACACTTTGAACCCTTTGAAATCCTGCAATGTAATGGCAATTAGAGACGAGTTTTGACCACCAGGGGAAAAAAAAAATAATTCGTAGTTCTATTGGTGATGGAAGCCAAAACATCCCGTCATTCGGCAACAAAGCCAAGAACTACATATATTGTAGTTGGATAGGGTATTATTTCAACACCAGGAGCAGTTTGGTTTCACTGGGGATTGAACCCAGTTTATATTGAATGTGTTCCTTTTTTCCACTTAGTTTGGTCTTTTGCTTTTGTATTTATGGTAACTATATTTTTTGAAACAAACAGGATTTTTATAATATGGGATTATGTTTTCTGCTAAAATGGTCAATAAAAAAGAAACCCAAAATCGTAGTTCTCTTGGTGATGGAAGCCAAAATGTATTGTCATTTGGCAATGAAACCAAGAATTTCATATATTACAAGTCGATAGGAAATTACTTCAACACCAAAAAAAAGATTGGTTTTACTGGGGATTGAACCCAGAACGTTCTGCATGTGAAGCAGACTTGATGACCACCACACTAGAAAACCTGTGAAATCCTGCAATGTAACGGCAATTAGAGACGAGTTTTGACCGCCAGGGGCAAAAAAAAAATAATTCGCAGTTCTGTTGGTTATGGAAGCCAAAACATCCCGTCATTCGGCAACAAAGCCAAGAACTTCATATATTGTAGTTGGATAGGGTACTATTTCAACACCTAAAACAGATTGTTTTCACTTGGGATTGAACCCAGAACATTCTGCATGTGAAGCAGACTTGATGACCACCACACTTTAAAACTTGTGAAATCCTGCAAAGTAATGGCAATTAGAGACGAGTTTTGACCGCCAGGGGAAAAAAAAAATAATTCGTAGTTCTGTTGGTTGTGGAAGCCAAAACATCCCGTCATTTGGCAACAAAGCCAAGAACTTCATGTATTGTAGTTAGATAGGGTATATCTCAACACTAAGAACAGATTGGTTTCACTGGGGATTACACCCAGGACCTTCAGCATGTTAAGCAGACGTAATGACCACTACACTATGAATCCTGATGGAAAGTTACTGTGTAGTTGCTAGCAGAGCAGAATTGTGACTGACGGGGCCTTTTTATTGCTGAAGGAAAGTATTTTTGATTAATGAAACATTTGCAATTTTTCTTACATATTTTACTAGTTTTATGCCTACAAAGGGAATTTGCTTAAATTGAAGTTTACATTGAATGTGTTACTTTTTTCTACATAGTTTAGTCGTTTGCTTTTGTATTTATGGGAATTATATATTTTGAAACAAACAGGATTTTTATAATATGGGATTATGTTTTCTGCTAAAATGATCAAAAAAAAGAAACCCAAAATCGTAGTTCTCCTTTGATAGAAGCCAAAATGTATTGTCATTTGGCAACGAAACCAAGAATTTCATATCTTACAGGTTGATAGAAAATTACTTCAACACCAAAAACAGATTGGTTTCACTGTGGATTGAACCCATAACATTTTGCATGTAAAGCAGACTTGATGACCACCACACTAGAAAACCTGTGAAATCCTGCAAAGTAATGGCAATTAGAGACGAGTTTTGACCGCCAGGGGAAAAAAAAAATAAGACGTACTTCTGTTAGTGATGGAAACCAAAACATCCCTTAATTCGGCAACAAAGCGAACACCTTCATATATTGCACGTTGATAGGTTCCTATTGCAACACTAAGAAGAGAAAGGTTTCTCTGGGGATTGAATCCAGGACTTTCTGCGTGGAAAAAAGGCGTGATTACCACTACACTATGAAACAAGACAAAAATTATAGAATAGCAGAGCAGAATTGTGACTGACGGGGCCTTTTTATTGCTGATGGAAAGTATTTTTGATAATGAAACATTTACAATTTTTATTACATATTTTACCAGTTTTATTCCTACAAAGGGATATTGCTTAAATTGAAGTTTACATTGAATGTGTTACTTTTTTCTACACAGTTTAGTCGTTTGCTTTTGTATTTATGGGAACTATTTATTTTGAAACAAACAGGATTTTTATAATATGGGATTATGTTTTCTGCTAAAATGGACAATCAAAAAGAAACCCAAAATCGTAGTTCTCTTTGTGATGGAAGCCAAAATGTATTGTCATTTGGCAACGAAACCAAAAATTTTATATATTACAGGTTGATAGCAACTTACTTCAACAGTGAAAACGGCTTGTTTTTACAAGGGATTAAACCCAGGACCTTCTGAGTGTGAAGCAGATGTGATGACTACTACACTTTGAAACCTGTAAATTCCTGCAAAGTAATGGCAATTAGAGACGAGTTTTGACCGCCAGGGGAAAAAAAAAAAAAATTCGTAGTTCTGTTGATGATGGAAGCTAAAACATCCCATCATTCGGCAACAATTCCAAGAACTTCATATATTGCACGTTGATAGGGTATTATTTCAACACCAAGAACAGATGGGTTTTACTGGGGATTGAACCCAGGACTTTCTGCAAGTAAAGCAGACGTGATTACCACTACACTATGAATCCTGACAAACAATTATAGAGTATTGGCTATCGGAGCCGAATTGTAACTGACGGGGCCTTTATATTGCTGAAGGAAAGTGTTTTTGGTTAATGAAACATTTACAATTTTTATTACATATTTTACCAGTTTTATTCCTACAAAGAGATTTTGCTTAAATTGAAGTTTACATTGAATGTGTTACTTTCAAGGGATTTACAAAGGGATTTTGCTTAAATTGAAGTTTATATCAAATGTGTTACTTTTTTTTACATAGTTTGGTCTTTTGCTTTTGTATTTATGGGAACTATATTTTTTGAAACAAAGAGATTTTTTACAATATGGGCTTATGTTTTCTGCTAAAATGGTCAATAAAAAAGATACCCAAAATCGTAGTTCTCTTGGTGATAAAAGCCAAAATGTATTGTCATTTGGCAACGAAACCAAGAATATCATATCTTACAGGTTGATAGGAAATTACTTCAATACCGAATACAGATTGTTTTCACTGAGGATTGAACCCAAGATGTTCTGCATGTGACGTGATGACCACTACACTATGAAACCTATGAAATTCTGCAAAGTAATGGCAATTAGAGACGAGTTTTGACCACCAGGGGAAAAAAAAAATAATTCGTAGTTCTGTTGGTGATGGAAGCCAAAACATCCCATCATTCGGCAACAAAGCCAAAAACTTCATATAGTGTAGTTTGATAGGGTAATATTTCAACACCATGAACAGATTGGTTTTGCTGGGGATTGAACCCAGGAGTTTCCGCGTGTTTCACAGACTTGATGACCACTACACTATGAAATCTGAAGGAAAGTTACCATGTATTGGCTAGCAGAGCAGAATTGTGACAGATGAGGCCTTTTTATTGCTGAAGGAAAGTATTTTTGGTTAATGAAACATTTACAATTTTTATTACATATTTTACCAGTTTTATTCCTACAAAGGGATTTTCTTAAATTGAAGTTTACATTGAATGTGTTACTTTTTTCTACATAGTTTGGTCTTTTGCTTTTGTATTTATGGGTAGAGTTGAGCACGGTTCGCGGTTCGAGGTTCTCCAGTTCGCGGCTCGAGTGATTTTGGGGGCTGTTCTAGATGGAACTAGAACTCGAGCTTTTTTGCTAAAGCTCGATAGTTCTAGATACGTTCGAGAATGGTTCTAGCAGCAAAAATCCCCAATCACTGGGGATTGAACCCAGGACCTTCTGCGTGCTAAGCAGACGTGATGACCACTACACTATGAAACCTGTGAAATCTTGCAAAGTAATGGCAATTAGAGACGAGTTTTGACCGCCAGGAAAAAAAAAAAATAATTCGTAGTTCTGTTGGTGATGTAAGCCAAAACATCCTGTTATTCGGCAACAAAGCCAAGAACCTTATACAAGGCAGGTTGATAGGGTATTATTTCAACACCAAGAAAAGATGGGTTTCACTGGGGATTGAACCCAGGACCTTCTGCGTGTAAAGCTGACGTGATGACCACTACACTATTAAACCTGATGGGAAGTTACTGTGTATTGGCAAGCAGAGCAAAATTGTGACTGATGGGGCCTTTTTATTGCTGAAGGTAAGTATTTTTGGTTAATGAAACATTTACAATTTGTATTACATATTTTACCAGTTTTAATCCTACAAAGAGATTTGGCTTAAATTGAAGTTTACATTGAATGTGTTACTTTTTTCTACATAGTTTAGTCGTTTGCTTTTGTATTTATGGTAACTATATATTTTGAAACAAACAGATTTTTTTATATGGGATTATGTTTTCTGCTAAAATGGTCAATAAAAAAGAAACCCAAAATCGTAGTTCTCTTTGTGATGGAAACCAAAATGTATTGTCATTTGGCAACAAAACAAAGAATATTATATATTACAGGTTGATAGCAAATCACTTCAACAGCGAAAACGGCTTATTTTTACTGGGGATTGAACCCAGGACCTTCTGCGTGTGAAGCAGATGTGATGACTACTACACTTGAAACCTGTGAAATCCTGCAAAGTAATGGCAATTAGAGACGAGTTTTGACCACCAGGGAAAAAAAAAATAATAATTCGCAGTTCTATTGGTGATGGAAGCTAAAACATCCCGTCATTTGGCAACAAAGCTGAGAACTTCATATATTGTCGTTTGATAAGGTATTATTACAACACCAAGAACATTTTGGTTTCACTGGGGATTGAACCTAGGACCTTCTGCATGTTAAGCAGACGTGATTACCACTATACTATGAAACCTGACAAAAAATGTAGAGTATTGGCTATCGAAGCCGAATTGTAACTGACGGGGCTTTTTTATTGCTGAAGAAAAGTGTTTTTGGTTAATGAAACATTTACAATTTTTATTACATATTTTACTAGTTTTATTCCTACAAAGGCATTTTGCTTAAATTGAAGTTTATATTGAATGTGTTACTTTTTTCTACATAGTTTGGTCTTTTGCTTTTGTATTTATGGAAACTATATTTTTTAAACAAACAGGATTTCTATAATATGGGATTATGTTTTCTGCTAAATTGGTCAATAAAAAAGAAACCCAAAATCGTAGTTCTCTTGGTGATGGAAGCCAAAATGTATTGTCATTTGGCAACGAAACCAATAATTTCATATATTACAAGTCGATAGGAAATTACTTCAACACCGAAAACAGATTGGTTTCACTGGGGATTGAACCCAGGACCTTCTGCGTGTAAGGCAGACGTGATGACCACTACACTATGAAACCTGTGAAATCCTGCAAAGCGAAGGCAATTGGAGACGAGTTTTGACCGCCAGGGGAAAAAAAAATAAATTCGTAGTTCGGTTGATGATGGAAGCCAAAAAATCCCATCATTCGGCAACAAAGGCAAGAACTTCATATATTGTAGTTGGATAGGGTATTATTTCAACAAAAAGAACAGATCGGTTTCACTGGGGATTGAACCAAGGACCTTCTGCATGTTAAGCAGACGTGATGACCACTACGCTATGAAACCTGTGAAATCCTGCAAAGCAATGGCAATTGGAGACGAGTTTTGACCGCCAGGGGAAAAAAAAAATGCATAGTTCTGTTGGTGATGGAAGCCAAGACATCCTGTTATTCGGCAACAAAGCCAAGAACTTTATATATTGCACGTTGATGGGGTATTATTTCAACACCAAAAAAAAAGATTGGTTTTACTGGGGATTGAACCCAGGACTAGAGATGAGCGAACCGGTCGCGGTTCGGCTCGAGGTTGGTTCGCCGAACGGACCTCCCGTTCGAGTTCGGTTCGTCGAACGTTCGACGAACCGAACTCGAACTGCATAGGAAACAATGGCAGGCAATCACAAACACAGAAAAACACCTAGAAAACACCCTCAAAGGTGTCCTAAAGGTGACAAACAACTCAAACACATTGGAAAGTGACAAGGACATATACTCATGCGAAAACAAAACAGCTGGACAAGGAAAAAGAGGAGGACACACAGATATAGGCATGGCACGCCCTTCTAAAATCATGTAAAACACCGCAAGGTGACTCCAAGCGGAGTCTCCATTTTTTCCAAAAATTGGGCCACACACACACCCACCCCTTCAGTGGCAGCAGTTGTGCCCCAGTTGTACACTTCACAGCTACATTTGCATCAAGCACATTCAAAAATACGCCATTCTTATCCATCCCCAGGATGACACCGGGGTAGGTAGCAAAGTCTTTGCTGACCCATGACTTGTTCATCTTGGCTTCTTTTAAAAACAATGTAAGCAAGGGTTACTCCAAGCGGAGTCTCCCTTTTTTCCAAAAATTGGGCCACACAGACACCCACCCCATCAGTGGCAGCACTTGGGCCCTAGTTGCAAACAGGATGTTTTGATTTGCATCAAGCACATTCAAAAATACGCCATTCTTATCCGTCCCCAGGATGACACCGGGGTAGGTAGCAAAGTCTTTGCTGATCCCAGCTCTGTTCATCTTGGCTTCTTTTAAAAACACATCAAGCAAGGGTTACTCCAAGCGGAGTCTCCCTTTTTTTCCAAAAATTGGGCCACACAGACACCCACCCCATCAGTGGCAGCACTTGGGCCCTAGTTGCAAACAGGATGTTTTGATTTGCATCAAGCACATTCAAAAATACCCCATAATTAACCGTCCCCAGGATGACACCGGGGTAGGTAGCAAAGTCTTTGCTGACCCATGACTTGTTCATCTTGGCTTCTTTTAAAAACAATGTAAGCAAGGGTTACTCCAAGCGGAGTCTCCCTTTTTTCCAAAAATTGGGCCACACAGACACCCACCCCATCAGTGGCAGCACTTGGGCCCTAGTTGCAAACAGGATGTTTTGATTTGCATCAAGCACATTCCAAATCCACAAGCATTTACTCTCCCCAGGATGACACAGGGGTAGTAAATTCCTTCTGGATCCATGACTTGTTCATTTTGATGAACGTCAGTCTGTCCACATTGTCACTGGACAGACGCGTGCGCTTATCTGTCAGCACACACCCAGCAGCACTGAATACACGTTCAGAGACAACGCTGGCAGCTGGACACGACAAAATCTCCAAGGCGTAACTGGAGAGCTCTGGCCATTTTTCTATGTTTGAAGCCCAAAAGGAGCAAGGCTCCAGTTGCACAGTCATGGCATCGATGTTCATTTGGAGATATTCCTGTATCATCCTCTCCAGCCGTTGAGTATGTGTCAGACTTGTTGTCTCTGGTGGCCTTGCAAAAGAGGGTCTAAAAAAATTATGAAAAGATTCCATAAAATTGCTGTTACCGGCACCAGATACGGTCCTACTGGTACGGGTAGACTGGTGAAGATGACGAGACCGTCCCATGTTTGTCAAGTTACAACTGGGAGATTCCCTCCCTGCACCTGCACGGTTGTTTGGTGGAAAAGCCGAGCTAAGATCGAGTAACAGCTTCTGCTGATACTCCTGCATACGTGCGTCCCTTTCTATGGCTGGAATTATGTCACAAAATTTGGACTTGTACCGGGGATCTAATAGTGTGGCAATCCAGTAGTCATCATCACTTCTAATTTTGACAATACGACTGTCATGTTGGAGGTAGTGCAACAAAAAGGCACTCATGTGTCTTGCGCAGCCATGCGGACCAAGTCCACGCTGTGTTTGTGGCATAGAGGTGCTACCCGTTCTTTCTTCCTCTGACATCTCCCCCCAACCTCTTTCAACTGAAATTTGACCAAGGTCTCCCTCATCCGCTGAGTCTTCCATGTCCATGGACAGTTCGTCCTCCATTTCTTCATGTTCTCCTGCACCTTGCTCAACATTTCGCCTGCTACTATGCGCCCTTGTCGATCCCTGTTCCCCATGGTCCCATGCCTGCTGCGTTGGTGATGATGAACGTCTGGACCTTGGTGATGTTGTTGTCCCTTGCACATATGAATCCTCCTGTAGTTCCTCCCCTTCATGTTGTCCCACCCCCTGACTCCGAATAGTGTTTAGCGTGTGCTCCAGCATGTAAATGACTGGAATCGTCATGCTGATAATGGCATTGTCAGAGCTAAACATATTCGTCGCCATGTCGAAACTGTGCAGAAGGGTGCATAGGTCCTTGATCTGAGACCACATCATCAGGGTGATCTGCCCCACCTCTGCATCTCGTTGGCCCAGGCTATACGTCATGACGTATTGCACCAGGGCTCTGCGGTGCTGCCACAGTCGCTGTAACATGTGGAGAGTTGAATTCCAGCGTGTCGCCACATCGCATTTCAGGCGATGAACCGGCAGGCCGAAAGACTTCTGTAGCGATGCAAGTCGCTCAGCTGCGGCGCTTGAACGCCGGAAGTGAGCAGACAGTTTTCGTGCCCTGTTCAGAAGGCCATCTAGGCCGGGATAGTGTGTTAAAAATTGCTGCACGACAAGGTTCAACACGTTAGCCATACAAGGTACGTGTGTCACCTTGCCCAGGCGAAGGGCCGCACCCAGGTTTGCAGCATTGTCGCACACGGCCTTACCAGGCTGCAGGTTGAGTGGAGACAACCATTTATTAAACTCGGACCGCAGAGCTGACCACAACTCCTCAGCTGTGTGACTCTTATTACCAAGACATGTCAAGCTAAAGACCGCCTGATGCCGTTGCGCTCGGCTGCCAGCATAGTAATGAGGCGTGCGTGATTCCTTCTGCGCAGTGAGAACGCTGGTGGCCTGACCAGGCAGGCTTGGGGCGGAGGTGGAGGACCCAGATGAGGTGGAGGATGCAGAAGCTGTGGCGGAACTTGGACAGACAGAGGATTGACACACAAGTCGTGGGGACGGCAAGACTTGTGCAGCAGACCCTTCACCATCTATCACCATAGTTACCCAGTGCCCAGTCAGCGACATGTAACGTCCCTGTCCATGCTTACTGGTCCAAGTATCGGTGGTGAAATGCACCCGTTCACACACAGAGTTTCTCAAGGAAGCGGTGATGTTGTGTGCGACATGCTGGTGTAGCGCGGGCACACCTTTCTTAGAGAAGTAGTGGCGACTAGGCATCTGGTACTGGGGCACAGCGACAGACATAAGGTCTCTAAAATCCTGTGTGTCCACTAGGCGGAAAGGCAGCATTTCGGTAGCCAACAGCTTACAGAGGGATAGAGTCAACCTCTTAGCTTTGTCATGGGTCGGAGGAAGTGGCCTTTTATTTGACCACATCTGAGGGACAGAGATCTGGCTGCTGTGTGTAGACGGTGTTGAGTAGGGTGTCCCTGGAAAAATGCAGGTTTGTGAGGAAAGTGCAGGCGGAGACATGATGTTGCCTTCATCCAACGTTGGTGCTATCGATGTCTGAGAGAGCTGTACACACTCACTTGTTTCCCCTTCCAAACCAACTGACGACCTTACAAGCAAACTGCCTGTTGCGGTTACAGTGGTGGAAGTTTTGCGTGGAAAAACAGGTGTGACAGCTGTCCCCACAGTCCTAGAAGATGAAGAGCGCGCGGATGCACTGGAAGGGGCGGGCGGTGGATGGTTCGCTCCGCTAGCCGGCATTGCAGCACGGTGAGCTTCTCACCGGGACTTATGATATTTATTCATGTGACGATTCATGGAAGAAGTTGTCAAACTGCTGAGGTTTTGACCTCTACTAACAGAATCATGACAAATGTTACATATCACATGAGTTGGGCGATCTTTTTCGATGTGAAAAAAGGCCCAGGCTAGGCAAGGCTTAGAGGCCATGCGACCTGTTGATCCACCCCGAATAATGCTCATAGGCAGAGTGGTGGCTGAGGATGCAGTTGTAGACGTGCTACCAGTGCTCCGACTCTGTCCAGGAAGGCGCAAGGTAACTTCGTCGTCGGTTGCATCCTCCTCCACCGCCTCTGTTGACCTCCTCGAGTGCCTGACTGGGGGTTGACAGTAGGTGGGATCTAGAACGTCATCATCAATTGTTGTGTTCGCACTCCCCTCCCCCTCAGACCGAGCCTCTTCTTGCCCTGACCGAATATTTAAGTTGTCATCCCAATCGGGTATCTGCGTCTCATCTTCATCAGTATGTTCCTCATTGTCTATAACCACAGGTGTTACAGTTTGTGACAAAGGGTCAACATTATGCTCAGAAACTTGGTCCTCACGGCCTGAATCTGAGTCACAAAGGTTCTGGGCATCACTGCAGACCATTTCCTGTTCTGTACTCACTGTAGCTTGGGAGCAGACCTCTGATTCCCAGGCTATAGTGTGACTGAACAGCTCTGCAGACTCAGCCATCTCAGTTCCACCATACTGTGCAGGGCTGATGGAGACTTCAGAGCTGGGAGAAATCAAGTGTGATTGGGATGACAACTCAGAGGAATGGTGTTTTTTGGATGCGGTACTTGAAGTGGCTGAGAGGGCACTTGTTGGACCACTTGAGATCCATTCAAGCATTTTCCTTTTTTGCCCATCATCTACCTTTGTTCCTCTTGTTCGTGTCCGTAAAAAAGGGAGCACATCGGATTGTCCACAATAAGTAGTAGACATCTTACTTTTGCTAGTAGATGGTCTATCTTCAGCAGATGATAATGGAGCTTTGGCACCTTCCCCACTGACAAAACCTTTTTTGCCTTTTCCACCACGCCTCTTCCCCTTTCCACCAGCATCTGTCATTTTGCCACTCATGTTGATTGCGACAAGATTGTGGACTGAAAATGTGGTAGTAAAAATTGAGAGGTGGTGAAGATTGCAGTGGTGGTCTAGCTTTATTAACAGCAGAATAATAAAGAATAAATATCCCTGACAATGTAACTTAGTTATAATTCGTTGGAGTGTGCAACGCAGGCAGACGTGCTGCAAATGTCTTGGCACTAGTGGGACTATAGCAAAGTCCAATAGCCACGTATAGGATGCCACTAGGTACACTGAGTGTGTGCTAGTATAATGGCTTAGTTATAATTAGTTGGAGTGTGCAACGCAGGCAGATGCGCTCTGCAAATGTCTTGGCACTAGTAGGACTATAGCAAAGTCCAATAGCCACGTATAGGATGCCACTAGGTACACTGAGTGTGTGCTAGTATAATGGCTTAGTTATAATTAGTTGGAGTGTGCAACGCAGGCAGACGCGCTCTGCAAATGTCTTTGCACTAGTGGGACTATAGCAAAGTCCAATAGCCACAGATAGGATGCCACTAGGTACACTGAGTGTGTGCTAGTATAATGGCTTAGTTATAATTAGTTGGAGTGTGCAACGCAGGCAGACGTGCTGCAAATGTCTTGGCACTAGTGGGACTATAGCAAAGTCCAATATCCACGTATAGGATGCCACTAGGTTCACTGAGTGTGTGCTAGTATAATGGCTTAGTTATAATTAGTTGGAGTGTGCAACGCAGGCAGATGCACTCTGCAAATGTCTTGGCACTAGTAGGACTATAGCAAAGTCCAATAGCCACGTATAGGATGCCACTAGGTACACTGAGTGTGTGCTAGTATAATGGCTTAGTTATAATTAGTTGGAGTGTGCAACGCAGGCAGACGTGCTGCAAATGTCTTGGCACTAGTGGGACTATAGCAAAGTCCAATAGCCACGTATAGGATGCCACTAGGTACACTGAGTGTGTGCTAGTATAATGGCTTAGTTATAATTAGTTGGAGTGTGCAACGCAGGCAGACGTGCTGCAAATGTCTTGGCACTAGTGGGACTATAGCAAAGTCCAATAGCCACGTATAGGATGCCACTAGGTACACTGAGTGTGTGCTAGTATAATGGCTTAGTTATAATTAGTTGGAGTGTGCAACGCAGGCAGACGTGCTGCAAATGTCTTGGCACTAGTGGGACTATAGCAAAGTCCAATAGCCACGTATAGGATGCCACTAGGTACACTGAGTGTGTGCTAGTATAATGGCTTAGTTATAATTAGTTGGAGTGTGCAACGCAGGCAGACGTGCTGCAAATGTCTTGGCACTAGTGGGACTATAGCAAAGTCCAATAGCCACGTATAGGATGCCACTAGGTACACTGAGTGTGTGCTAGTATAATGGCTTAGTTATAATTAGTTGGAGTGTGCAACGCAGGCAGACGTGCTGCAAATGTCTTGGCACTAGTGGGACTATAGCAAAGTCCAATAGCCACGTATAGGATGCCACTAGGTACACTGAGTGTGTGCTAGTATAATGGCTTAGTTATAATTAGTTGGAGTGTGCAACGCAGGCAGACGTGCTGCAAATGTCTTGGCACTAGTGGGACTATAGCAAAGTCCAATAGCCACGTATAGGATGCCACTAGGTACACTGAGTGTGTGCTAGTATAATGGCTTAGTTATAATTAGTTGGAGTGTGCAACGCAGGCAGACGTGCTGCAAATGTCTTGGCACTAGTGGGACTATAGCAAAGTCCAATAGCCACGTATAGGATGCCACTAGGTACACTGAGTGTGTGCTAGTATAATGGCTTAGTTATAATTAGTTGGAGTGTGCAACGCAGGCAGACGTGCTGCAAATGTCTTGGCACTAGTGGGACTATAGCAAAGTCCAATAGCCACGTATAGGATGCCACTAGGTTCACTGAGTGTGTGCTAGTATAATGGCTTAGTTATAATTAGTTGGAGTGTGCAACGCAGGCAGATGCGCTCTGCAAATGTCTTGGCACTAGTAGGACTATAGCAAAGTCCAATAGCCACGTATAGGATGCCACTAGGTACACTGAGTGTTTGCTAGTAAAATTGCTTAGTTTAAAAAAGTTGTAGTGTGCAATGCAGGCAGACGTGCTCTGCAAATGTCTTTGCACTAGTGGGACTATAGCAAAGTCCAATAGCCACGTATAGGATGCCACTAGGTACACTGAGTGTGTGCTAGTATAATGGCTTAGTTATAATTAGTTGGAGTGTGCAACGCAGGCAGACGTGCTGCAAATGTCTTGGCACTAGTGGGACTATAGCAAAGTCCAATAGCCACGTATAGGATGCCACTAGGTACACTGAGTGTGTGCTAGTATAATGGCTTAGTTATAATTAGTTGGAGTGTGCAACGAAGGCAGACGTGCTGCAAATGTCTTGGCACTAGTGGGACTATAGCAAAGTCCAATAGCCACGTATAGGATGCCACTAGGTACACTGAGTGTGTGCTAGTATAATGGCTTAGTTATAATTAGTTGGAGTGTGCAACGCAGGCAGACGTGCTGCAAATGTCTTGGCACTAGTGGGACTATAGCAAAGTCCAATAGCCACGTATAGGATGCCACTAGGTACACTGAGTGTGTGCTAGTATAATGGCTTAGTTATAATTAGTTGGAGTGTGCAACGCAGGCAGACGTGCTGCAAATGTCTTGGCACTAGTGGGACTATAGCAAAGTCCAATAGCCACGTATAGGATGCCACTAGGTACACTGAGTGTGTGCTAGTATAATGGCTTAGTTATAATTAGTTGGAGTGTGCAACGCAGGCAGACGTGCTGCAAATGTCTTGGCACTAGTGGGACTATAGCAAAGTCCAATAGCCACGTATAGGATGCCACTAGGTACACTGAGTGTGTGCTAGTATAATGGCTTAGTTATAATTAGTTGGAGTGTGCAACGCAGGCAGACGTGCTGCAAATGTCTTGGCACTAGTGGGACTATAGCAAAGTCCAATAGCCACGTATAGGATGCCACTAGGTACACTGAGTGTGTGCTAGTATAATGGCTTAGTTATAATTAGTTGGAGTGTGCAACGCAGGCAGACGTGCTGCAAATGTCTTGGCACTAGTGGGACTATAGCAAAGTCCAATAGCCACGTATAGGATGCCACTAGGTACACTGAGTGTGTGCTAGTATAATGGCTTAGTTATAATTAGTTGGAGTGTGCAACGCAGGCAGACGTGCTGCAAATGTCTTGGCACTAGTGGGACTATAGCAAAGTCCAATAGCCACGTATAGGATGCCACTAGGTTCACTGAGTGTGTGCTAGTATAATGGCTTAGTTATAATTAGTTGGAGTGTGCAACGCAGGCAGATGCGCTCTGCAAATGTCTTGGCACTAGTAGGACTATAGCAAAGTCCAATAGCCACGTATAGGATGCCACTAAAAAACACTTAGTGTGTGCAAGTATAATGGCTTAGTTATAATTAGTTGGAGTGTGCAACGCAGGCAGATGCGCTCTGCAAATGTCTTGGCACTAGTGGGACTATAGCAAAGTCCAATAGCCACGTATAGGATGCCACTAGGTACACTGAGTGTTTGCTAGTAAAATTGCTTAGTTTAAAAAAGTTGTAGTGTGCAATGCAGGCAGACGTGCTCTGCAAATGTCTTTGCACTAGTGGGACTATAGCAAAGTCCAATAGCCACGTATAGGATGCCACTAGGTACACTGAGTGTTTGCTAGTAAAATTGCTTAGTTTAAAAAACTTGGAGTGTGCAATGCAGGCAGATGTGCTCTGCTAATGTCTTTGCACTAGTGGGACTATAGCAAAGTCCAATAGCCACGTATAGGATGCCACTAGGTACACTGAGTGTGTGCTAGTATAATGGCTTAGTTATAATTCGTTGGAGTGTGCAACGCAGGCAGATGCGCTCTGCAAATGTCTTGGCACTAGTGGGACTATAGCAAAGTCCAATAGCCACGTATAGGATGCCACTAGGTACACTGAGTGTTTGCTAGTAAAATTGCTTAGTTTAAAAAAGTTGTAGTGTGCAATGCAGGCAGACGTGCTCTGCAAATGTCTTTGCACTAGTGGGACTATAGCAAAGTCCAATAGCCACGTATAGGATGCCACTAGGTACACTGAATGTTTGCTAGTATAATGGCTTACTTAGAATGAGTTGGAGTGTGCAGAGGACAAGAGGGTACAGTGGCAGGATTGTGGTGCTCTGGGTAGAGGAATGGAAGCCTGCCTTTCTATTCCCTCCTAATGGTGAAATGCAGGGAGGAAATCCCTGACCTGGGCTACACAGACGCTGTTGCTGTTTGCAGGACCTGTCACTTATGGCTCTCTGACCCTGCCGCTTTGAGCCCTTAAAAGGACTGCTAGAATGTGCTCTCCCTAAGCTGTCTAACGCTGTGTATGCAGCGCATACAGCTGTATCGGCTATAGGACTCAGGAGGACGGAGCTGCGACACTGATGTCTGACACCAAAGACGCAGAAGGCAGATAATGGCGTTCGTGAAGAAAATGTCCGGTTTTATAATGCAGGGACATGTGACATGCAGATCCTATCACACATGCCGTTGCTTCTCTGGCTCAAAGTCCACTTAGGTGTGTGTGTGTCTGTGATTGGCTGACATGCTGGCCCGCCCCACAAGACGCGCGCGCTTAAGGAAGGAAGACATGAAAAAAAAAAAAAAATGGCGATCGCCATTATAGAAACAGCAGTGATCTGAAGGCGCTGTTCACGCACACTATACACTGAAATGTGATAATAGTTTGATTCACAGAGTGACTTACACTATTACAGCAGAAACCAAGCTAGGATTTAGCTGTTTTTTGGCTGCTAGAACCGTTCTCGAACGTTTCTAGAACTATCGAGCTTTTGCAAAAAGCTCGAGTTCTAGTTCGATCTAGAACATGCCCCAAAATCACTCGAGCCCCGAACTGGAGAACCACGAACCACGAACCGCGCTCAACTCTAGTGATGACCACTACACTTTGAAACCTGTGAAATCCTGCAAAGTAATGGCAATTAGAGACGAGTTTTGACCGCCAGGGGAAAAAAAAAATAATTCGTAGTTCTGTTGATGATGGAAGCTAAAACATCTCATCATTCGGCAGCAATGCCAAGAATTTCATATATTGTAGTTTGATAGGTTATTATTTCAACACCAAGAACATATTGGTTTTACAGGGTATTGAACCCTGGACCTTCTGCATATTAAGCAGACGTGATGACCACTACACTATGAAACCTTGTGGAAAGTTACTGTGTATTGGCAAGCAGAGCAGAATTGTGACTGACGGGGCCTTTTTATTGCTGAAGGAAAGTATTTTTGGTTAATGAAACATTTGCAATTTTGATTACATATTTTACCAGTTTTATTCCTACAAAGGGATATTGCTTAAATTGAAGTTTACATTGAATGTGTTACTTTTTTCTATACAGTTTAGTCGTTTGCTTTTGTATTTATGGGAACTATATATTTTAAAACAAACAGGATTTTTATAATATGGGATTATGTTTTCTCCTAAAATGGTCAATAAAAAAGAAACCCAAAATTGTAGTTCTCTTGGTGACGGAAGCCAAAATGTATTGTCATTTGTAGAGTTGAGCGCGGTTCGCGGTTCGAGGTTCTCCAGTTCTAAGCTCGAGTGATTTTGGGGGCTGTTCGAGATCGAACTAGAACTCGAGCTTTTTGCAGAAGCTCGATAGTTCTAGATACGTTCGAGAACGGTTCTAGCAGCAAAAAGCAGGGCTTTTTACAGCTACAGTGTGCAGGAGCCATCTCTGGCAGCCTGCCAGAAGCTGGTAACCAAGATAAACATCGGGTATCCAACCAAAGCGCTTTGGTTAGTAACCCGATGTTTATCCTAGTTACGTGCAGGAAGCTCACACTTCCCCGCTCAGCTCGCTCCGCCCCCTCCTGCCCGCAGCATGTACACACGTACACACACACACACACACACAGACGGTCCCGCTCGGCTTACCTGCGGTGATGAAGTCCCGCCATCCCGACCTCAGTGCTGTCACTGTCCTCCATGGCCGCCGCTTGTCACATCACCTCTCGCTTCCGACCCGAGACTGACTAGCGGTGACGTCACGGGCCTCTCGCGATATTTGACTGTGAAAGCGGTGGTCATTGAACTCAGTGACAGGTCGGCAGTGCTGGAGATCAGCGCAGGTAATGTACCTCGCTGACAGGAAGCACTTGTCATGCCCTGCAGTGACCTGGGCTGACCCATTGATGTTAGCTCAGGTAACTGCACTGCTCTCCCAGCCAATGGGGAACATCCTGCTCTTCATTGACTGGGACAGTGTGGATCGTCATGGCAACCCCTTGGATTACACCAGACCTGGATTTGTTTTTCATTCTTATAAATTGGTTAAAGAGGTAATGTTTTGGGGAGTGTTTTTTCAAATAAAAATGTGTTTGTCGTCTATTTTTTTTTATTACTGACTGGATTGGTGATGTCGGGTATCTGATAGACGCCTGACCTCACCAACCCCAGGGCTTGATGCCAGGTGACATTACACATCTGGTATTAACCCCATATATTAACCTGTTTGCCACCGCACCAGGGCGTGGGATGAGCTGGGGCGAAGCACCAGGATTGGCGCATCTAATGGATGTGCCACTTCTGGGGCGGCTGCGGCCTGCTATTTTTAGGCTGGGGAGAGTCCAATAACCATGGACCTCCCTAGTCTGAGAATATCAGACCCCAGCTGTCTGCTTTACCTTGGCTGGTGATCCAATTTTGGGGGGACCCCTACGTGTTCTTTTTTTTTAATTATTTATTTAATTTAAAATAACAGCGTGGGGTGCCCTCAGTTTTGGATTACCAGCCGGGTACAAATAGGCAACTGGGGGTTGGGGGCAGCCGTACCTGCCTGCTGTACCTGGCTAGCATACAAAAATATGGCGAAGCCCACATAACTTTTTCAGGGGGCAAAAAACTTCTGCATACAGTCCTGGATGGAGTATGCTGAGCTTTGTAGTTCTGCAGCTGCTGTCTGTCTGTATGGAGAAGAGCAGACAGCAGCTGCAGAACTACAAGGCTCAGGATACTCCATCCAGGACTGTATGCAGAAGTTTTTTGCCCACCAAAAAAATGACGTGGGCTTCGCCATATTTTTGTATGCTAGCCAGGTACAGCAGGCAGCCACGGGCTGCTTCCAACCCCCAGTTGCCTATTTGTACCCGGCTGGGAACCAAAAATATAGGGAAGCCCATTTTTTTTTAATTATTTCCCTTATTTCATGAAATAATTAAAAAACAAATGACGTGGGCTTCGCCCCATTTTTGTGTCCAGCCGGGTACAACTAGGCAGCTGGGGATTGGAATCCGCAGCATAGGTTAGCCCGAGGTTTCTGGGCACCTCTGCTGCGGATTTCAGTCCGCAGCCGTCCCAGAAAATGGCGCTCTCATAGAAGTGCCATCATCTGGCGCTGTATCCAACTCTTCCAACAGCCCAGGAGCCGGGTGGCTTGTTGGGTAATCATGAGTTAATACTGGCTTTGTTTTACTAGCCAGTATTAAGCCAGAGATTCTTAATGTCAGGCACGTTTGACCCGGCCATTAAGAATCTACAATAAAGGGTTAAAAAAAAGACACCACACAGAGAAAAAATACTTTAGTAGAAATAAATACACAGACACATTAGAGACTCCATCTTTATTACCCCCTGTCAGCCCTCCACGATCCTGCTCTTCTGTCTTCTTTCTTTCTAGTGTAGTAGTAGTGACGATTGTAGTGAGTATGAGGTTCACCAGCCCATCACTTGGAGCTGGGGAACCTCATCCTCAGTACAATCCTCACTAGTGTAGTAGTAGTGACGATTGTAGTGAGGATAAGGTTCACCAGCTCATCACTTGGGGCTGGGGAACCTCATCCTCAGTACAATCCTCACTACAATCGGGAAGCAGCGTGCAGCCTTCACTCCGTGAGTGATGAGTGCTGGCTGTCAGCGGTAACAGCGGTAACTAGAGATGAGCGAACCGGTCCCGGTTCGGCTCGAGGTCGGTTCGCCGAACGGAGGTCCCGTTCGAGTTCGGCTCGTCGAACGTTCGACGAACCGAACTCCAACTGCATAGGAAACAATGGCAGGCAATCACAAACACATAAAAACACCTAGAAAACACCCTCAAAGGTGTCCAAAAGGTGACAAACAACTCACAACACAACACAAACACATGGGAAAGTGACAAGGACATATACTCATGCGAAAACAAAACAGCTGGACAAGAAAAAAGAGGAGGACACACACGGGAAAGGCACGCGTATTTTTGAGAGTGCTTCATGCAAAGCATCTTTTTCATTTTGAAAAGGGGGGTCAAGTGATGGCAGTCAAGTGGGGTGTGTGTGGCCCAATTAGTGGAAACGAGGGAGACTGTGGTTGGATTCCCTTCGCTTTTGAAAAAAGAACCAAGATGAACAAGTCGGGGCTCTCAGAGGACTTTTCTTCCCCTGGGTCATCCAGGGGAGGTGAAAGGCACACGTATTTTTGAGAGTGCTTCATGCAAAGCATCTTTTTCATCTTGAAAATTGGCTCAACTGATGCCAGTCAAGTGGGGTGTGTGTGGCCCACTTAGTGGAAACAAGGGAGACTGTGGTTGGAGTCCCCTCGCTGTGTTTCTAAAAGAACCAAGATGAACAAGTCATGGCTCTCAGAGGACTTTTCTTCCCCTGGGTCAGCCAGGAGACGGGAAAAGGCACGCGTATTTTTGAGAGTGCTTCATGCAAAGCATCTTTTTCATTTTGAAAAGGGGCATCAACTGATGCCAGTCAAGTGGGGTGTGTGTGGCCCAATTAGTGGCAACGAGGGAGACTGTGGTTGGAGTCCCCTCGCTGTGTTTCTAAAAGAAACAAAATGAACAAATCATGGCTCTCAGAGGACTTTTCTTCCCCTGGGTCAGCCAGGGGACGGGAAAGGCACGCGTATTTTTGAGAGTGCTTCATGCAAAGCATCTTTTTCATTTTGAAAAGGGGCATCAACTGATGTCAGTCAAGTGGGGTGTGTGTGGCCCAATTAGTGGCAACGAGGGAGACTGTGGTTGGAGTCCCCTCGCTGTGTTTCTAAAAGAAACAAAATGAACAAATCATGGCTCTCAGAGGACTTTTCTTCCCCTGGGTCAGCCAGGGGACGGGAAAGGCACGCGTATTTTTGAGAGTGCTTCATGCAAAGCATCTTTTTCATCTTGAAAATTGGCTCAACTGATGCCAGTCAAGTGGGGTGTGTGTGGCCCAGTTAGTGGAAACGAGGGAGACTGTGGTTGGAGTCCCCTCGCTGTGTTTCTAAAAGAACCAAGATGAACAAGTCATGGCTCTCAGAGGACTTTTCTTCCCCTGGGTCAGCCAGGGGACGGGAAAGGCACGCGTATTTTTCAGAGTGCTTCATGCAAAGCATCTTTTTCTTTTTCAAAAGGGGGCTCAACCGATGCCAGTCAAGTGGGGTGTGTGTGGCCCAATTAGTGGCAACTAGGGAGACTGTGGTTGGAGTCCCCTCGCTGTGTTTCTAAAAGAAACAAAATGAACAAATCATGGCTCTCAGAGGACTTTTCTTCCCCTGGGTCAGCCAGGGGACGGGAAAGGCACGCGTATTTTTGAGAGTGCTTCATGCAAAGCATCTTTTTCATCTTGAAAATTGGCTCAACTGATGCCAGTCAAGTGGGGTGTGTGTGGCCCAGTTAGTGGAAACGAGGGAGACTGTGGTTGGAGTCCCCTCGCTGTGTTTCTAAAAGAACCAAGATGAACAAGTCATGGCTCTCAGAGGACTTTTCTTCCCCTGGGTCAGCCAGGGGATGGGAAAGGCACGCGTATTTTTCAGAGTGCTTCATGCAAAGCATCTTTTTCTTTTTCAAAAGGGGGCTCAACCGATGCCAGTCAAGTGGGGTGTGTGTGGCCCAGTTAGTGGAAACGAGGGAGACTGTGGTTGGAGTCCCCTCGCTGTGTTTCTAAAAGAACCAAGATGAACAAGTCATGGCTCTCAGAGGACTTTTCTTCCCCTGGGTCAGCCAGGGGACGGGAAAGGCACGCATATTTTTGAGAGTGCTTCATGCAAAGCATCTTTTTCATCTTGAAAATTGGCTCAACTGATGCCAGTCAAGTGGGGTGTGTGTGGCCCAGTTAGTGGAAACGAGGGAAACTGTGGTTGGAGTCCCCTCGCTGTGTTTTACATGCTTTTAGAAGGGCATGACATGGCTTGGAGGTTGACTTTCAGCATCTGCAAACTGTTGGCAACCAAAATGCTGCCTTTCCAACCTTTTTAACCGAAGATTTTTGAGACCTTATGCCCATCGCAGTGCCCCAAGAGCCGATGCCCAGGCGCCACTCCTTCTCCAACAAAGGCGTGCACGCGCTACACCAGCATGTCGCACTAAACATCACTGATTCCTTGAGAAACTCTGTGTGACAGGGTGCATTTCACCACAGATAATTGGCCCAGTAAGCATGGACAGGGGCGTTACATGTCGCTGACTGGGCAATGGGTTACTGTGGGGAGAGATGGAGAAGGGTCTGCTGTACAAGTCTTGCCGTCCCCATGAGTTGTTTCAATCCTTCTTCTGTATGTAGAAGATAATACACTGCTTCTGCCTCTTCAACCTCGTGTGGGTCCTCCACCTTGGCGCAAACCCTGTGTGGTCAGGCCACCCTTCCTTGTAACTGCGCACAAGGAATACCACACACCTCCTTACTATGCTGGCAGCAGAGCTCAATGCCATCAGGCGGTCAAAGGTTTACTTTGAAATGTATGGGAAATGTGAGTCACACCGCTGAGAAGTTGTGGACGGTTAGCTCTGGAGACCGAGTTTCATCAATGGTTGTCTCCACTCAACCAGCAGCCAGGGAAGGCCGGGTGCGACAATGATGCAAACATGGGTGCGGCCCTTCGCTTTGACAATGTGACACACGTGCCTTGTGTGGTTCACGTGTTGAACCTGGTTGTCCAGCAATTTTTAAAGCACTATCCTGGCCCACATGGCCTTCTGCAGAGAGCACGGTGTAACGCCTTCCTTGATCCACACACTCAGATGGGCTGTAAATGATAGCCTAGAGGGAAGCCACTCACCAAGCAGGACCCCTAGAACCCTGAAACCCTTTAACCCCTATACAGGGATTAGGAATTACACAGGGCCCAAGGTGATTAATACCTGTGGAAGGCTGCAGTTCCAGAGAATAGTAGTCAGGCAGGGTTAAAACATTAATTGAGGAACAGGAACAGAATGGGACGGCCAGGACTTAATCAGAAAACAAGCAGAGGTGAAATGCGGATCGGCCAACAAGGTACATAAATAGCAAGCAGGAAAAGTAGTCAGGTAACAAGCACACAAAATCATAAAACTGAACTGGGGTTAAAATTAACCAGAGGTTCATAGCTATGTCTGGCAGTGGTCTGCAGACAGGATGGGCATAAAAAAGGGTGTGGTGTCTTCCCATTGGTTGTAGCTGAATGATGGTATTTCATCTGTGAGATACCCACCAGCTACATTCAGCCAGAGATTCTGCATCTGTCAAGGTAATGCAGCCCAGTGGGTGAGCATAACCTGTGTCCACCTGCGCCGCTGGCATCGACTCCTCTCCCATCATCAGCACTATGCATGAAAGGAACACGTTGTCACCTGGCGACCGGAGTACAAATTGACGGAGCGTACTCCGTTGGTGACTTAACAGCCGTGTGCGGCAATGATGCAAACTTGGCTGCGGGCCATCGTCAGGGCAATGTGACACACGTGCCTTGTATAACTCACGTGTTGAACCTAATTCTCCAGCAATTTTTAAAACACCATCCCGGCCTACATGGCCTTGTGCAGCGGGCACGCTCGCCATGTGCTCAATTCCATCGTGCGCACACAGCAGCTCAACAACTTTCATCACTCCGGAAGTCTTAGGGTCTGGCAGTTAAACGCCGGAAATGCGATGTTCCGACACGCAGGAATTGGAATCTGCACATGTTGCAGCGTGTGTGGCAGCACCGCAGAGCCCTGCTGAAATCCGGTATGACATATAGCCTGGGATAACTTGATCCAGAGGTGGTGCAGATCCCGCTGCTGGAGTGGTGTCAGATCAAGGACCTATGCACCCTGCTACACAGTTTACAAATGTCGAAGAAGATGTTTAGCACTGGCAATGTCATTCTCAGCGTGACAATTCTGGTCATCTACATGATGGAGCACACTGTAATTATTATTCGGAGTCAGGTGTTGGGACAAGAGGAAGGGGAGGAAGTACAGGAGGAGTCATATGCGGAAGGGATAACAAGATCTACGAGGTCCAGATGGTCAGCGGCACCTATGCGGCAGTCATGGTGAGGGAGAGGGATTAACAAGGGCGCATAGTATCAGCAAAAAGTGTTGAGGAAAGTGCAGGAGCCCATGAAGAAATGGAGGACGAACTGGCGATGGGCATGGAAGACTCAGCAGATGAGTGAGAGCTTGCTCACATTTCGGTTGTGCGAGGTTGTGGGGAGAGGGCAGAGGAAGGAGGCACGATTCTCACCTCTCTGCCACCAACACACCAAGGACTTGGTCCTCCTGGATGCACAAGACACATGAGCGCCTTCTTGCTGCACTACCTACATGACCCTCGAATTGTACGAATTCGAAGTAATCCTGAATACTGGGTTGCCACACTGTTAGATCCCCGGTACAAGACAAAATTTGGCGAAATAATTCCTGCCATAGAAATGGACGCACGTATACAGGAGTATCTGCAGAATGTGGTACGCAATCTTAGATCTGCTTTTCCACTAAACACCAGTGCTGCACAGAGTGAATCTCAACGCTTTGTCATGGATAGGAGGAAATGGTCTTTTCCTTGTCCACATCGGAGGGACCGAGGGATGGCTGCTGTGCTGAGATGGTGATGAGTACGGTGTCCCTGCAGAGTTGCACTTTTGGTCATATACCAAAATGAGTTGAAAAAGGACAGATGCTGGTGGAAAGGGGAACAGGTGTGTTGGAAAGGGGAAAAAAGTTTTGGTCCGTGGATTTGGTGGTTAAGCAAAAGTAACATTTGATGAAGAAACACCATCTGTTACAGTGGGACTGGCAGATTTGGATAAGGTGGTATATACTATGTTACCGCTATATAACGAAAATTAATAAGAAAAGAAAGAGAAAGGTATATATCCCCATCAGCAGTCAGTGTCCACCGTGCTCACAGTTGGAAAAGGAGAGGTTGGCAACTGGAAGGTTTGGTGGAGGATACAGAGCTGTGTGGCTATGAAACTAATAGTAGCCTGAACCGAGTTAGACGCCATTCGGATCTGGAGACTGGGAGCCCTGTTAGCGTCACAGGGTCCACATGCCCACCCAGCCCAGGAACTCTTTGTTAACAACACAGGAGCCATTGAGTACGCTGACCGTGTGCGTAGGGGCAACACCTGTGGACAGCAGGCACATCAGCAGCAGCAGGCCTGTTAATGCCACTGGGCTGCACAAGCAGGACTGGTAGGACAGGAGCTGGTCTTAACCGTTCTGCATTACCAACTGTGGTGGTGGCCTGCATCGACACCCTATTCCTGCCTACCTCTGGCCTAAAGCCGCAATGGGTTCAACACATGGAGGTGTGCTCTTTCGGAGCATAATAGAAGAATGCGCACCTCCTTGTTGGCTCCAGCCCCTTTTATAACCTGGGTCCGCCCCAAACCAGGGTGAACCACAATGAACCTCCTGAAGACAAAAGTAGAGTGACACGTCATGAGTGGCATAACTAGCGTCCTATTTGGAACCGCAACTTCAATGATGACCTCATGGCTGCCATGACCCAAACACCTCACCAGTCATCGTCTGACCATCAATAATGCGGTGACAAGTCATAGGGGTGGGCCTCTGCAAGCCATTTGGGACGACACCTGATGCCCTGTGGTCTATATGGGACCCCCACATCAGGGGCAGGGCCAAAGAGTTCATTACCGGACCTAGTCTCTGATGCAGTAAGTGCCTGAGCATGCTCAGTAGCATGAAATACAGTCTCTGAAAAAAGACTATCAGCTTTAGCATGGTGTCTAGGCACAAAACAGGACTTAAACCCAGCACGGAATGCAAGTACCTGTGCAAAGAGGCTTTTGACACTTAGTGTGGGAGCATGCGCTGTATCCTGAAATGAAGACTTAGCGTCAGGAATGGCACAGTCAGGCTGAGCATACTCACTAGGTGAAACACTGTAGTTAGGCTGCAGCTGGGGTAAATCGGCACACGCATGCGCACTAGCTGCCTCTCCACACTTAGACGTGGAGGAGAAATTGCTCTTCGGGTGTGAACTTGGAGATGCTGTCTATGAACAGAAGGAAAAGCTAAAGGAAGCCTCACTTTCTATCCCTCCGAATTATCAAATGCAGCAATGAATTCCCTGAGTTTGCTATAACATTAGCGTAGCAAAATGTGCATGAGGGTGTCATGTAGAGGTGCTAGAAATAGCTTGGCACCAGTGAAGCACCAATGGAATACAACATCCAGTTCTATGATGCCACTAAATGGCAGTATTTTTTGCTATCATTATACCTTATTAAAAACAGAGCAGGAGGGTGTCATGCAGAGGTGCTGCACATAGCTTGGTAGCAGTGGGGCACTAATGGAATACAACAGCCAGTTCTATGATGCCACTAAATGGCAGTATTTTTTGCTATCATTATAGCTTATTAAAAACATAGCAGGAGGGTGTCATGCAGAGGTGCTGCACATAGCTTGGTACCAGTGGGGCACTAATGGAATACAACAGCCAGTTCTATGATGCCACTAAATGGCAGTATTTTTTGCTATCATTATAGCTTATTAAAAAAAGAGCAGGAGGGTGTCATGCACAGGTGCTAGAAATAGCTTGGCACCAGTGGGGCACTAATGGAATACAACAGCCAGTTCTATGATGCCACTAAATGGCAGTATTTTTTGCTATCATTATAGCTTATTAAAAAAAGAGCAGGAGGGTGTCATGCACAGGTGCTAGAAATAGCTTGGCACCAGTGGGGCACTAATGGAATACAACAGCCAGTTCTATGATGCCACTAAATGGCAGTATTTTTTGCTATCATTATAGCTTATTAAAAACAGAGCAGGAGGGTGTCATGCAGAGGTGCTGCACATAGCTTGGTACCAGTGGGGCACTAATGGAATACAACAGCCAGTTCTATGATGCCACTAAATGGCAGTATTTTTTGCTATCATTATAACTTATTAAAAACAGAGCAGGAGGGTGTCATGCAGAGGTGCTGCACATAGCTTGGTACCAGTGGGGCACTAATGGAATACAACAGCCAGTTCTATGATGCCACTAAATGGCAGTATTTTTTGCTATCATTATAGCTTATTAAAAACAGAGCAGGAGGGTGTCATGCACAGGTGCTGCACATAGATTTGCACTAGTGTGACTAGACAAAAGTCCAATTGCCACGTTTAGGATGCCACTAGGTACACTGACTGTTTGCTAGTATAATGGCTTAGTTAAAAAGAGTTGGAGTGTGCAATGCAGGCAGACGTGCTGCAAATATCTTTCCACTAGTGTGACTACACAAAAGTACAATAGTCACGTTTAGGATGCCACTAGGTACACTGACTGTTTGCTAGTATAATGGCTTAGTTAAAAAGAGTTGGAGTGTGCAATGCAGGCAGACGTGCTGCAAATATCTTTCCACTAGTGTGACTACACAAAAGTACAATAGCCACGTTTAGGATGCCACTAGGTACACTGACTGTTTGCTAGTATAATGGCTTAGTTAAAAAGAGTTGGAGTGTGCAATGCAGGCAGATGTGCTGCAAATATCTTTCCACTAGTGTGACTACACAAAAGTACAATAGTCACATTTAGGATGCCACTAGGTACACTGACTGTTTGCTAGTATAATGGCTTATTTAAAAAGAGTTGGAGTGTGCAGAGGACAGGAGGGTACAGTGCCAGGATTGTGGGGCTCTGGGTAGAGGAATGGAAGCCTGCCTTTCTATTCACTCCTAATGGGGTAATGCAGCGACGAAATCCCTGACCTTGGCTACACAGACGCTGTCTCTGTTTTCAGGACCTGTCACCTATGGCTCTGACCCTGCCGGTTTGATCCCTTAAAAGGACTGATAGAAAGTGCTCTCCCTAAGCTGTCCAGCGCTGTGTATGGAACGCATACAGCTGTATCGGCGATAGGACAAAGGACGGAGCTGCGACAGTGATATCTGACACCCATGACGCAGAAGAGATAATGGCGTCCTGGAGGAAAATGTCCGGTTTTATAATTCAGGGACATGTGACATGGACATCCTATCACACATGCCGTTGCTTCTCTGGCTAAAAGTCCACTTAGCTGTGTGTGTGTCTGGGATTGGCTGACATGCTGGCCCGCCCCACTACATGCGCGCGCTTAGGGAAGGAAGACAAGGGAAAAAAAAATGGCGATCGCCATTATACAAACAGGAGTGATCTGAAGGCGCTGTTCACGCACACTATACACTGAAATGTCATAATAGTGTGAGTCACAGAGTGACTTACACTATTACAGCGGAAAGCCAGCTAGGAATTAGCTGTTTTTTTGCTGCTAGAACCGTTCTCGAACGTTTCTAGAACTATCGAGCTTTTGCAAAAAGCTCGAGTTCTAGTTTGATCTAGAACAGGCCCCAAAATCACTCGAGCCTAGAACTGGAGAACCTCGAACCGCGAACCGCGCTCAACTCTAGTGCGGGGTAGTGCCACAAGAAATTCTAAGTTTGCCCAGATGCTCAAGGAGTACCTTGCAGATCGAACAACTGTACTTCGACATTCCTCTGTGCCTTACAATTATTGGGTATCCAAGGTGGACATGTGGCATGAATTGGCTCTCTACGCCTTGGAAGTCCTGGCCTGCCCTGCCGCTAGCGATTTGTCAGAGCGTGTTTTTAGTGCCGCAGGTGGAATCATTACAGATAAATGCACCCGCCTGTCAACTGAAAATGCTGACAGGCTGACTCTGATCAAGATGAACAAGGGTTGGATTGGGCCAGACTTCACCACACCACCAGCAAATGAGAGCGGAATTTAAAGTTTGAAACGGGAATTTGCCATGTACCTCCACTCACCCATTGGTACACAATTCTGGACTTTGGATAATCACTGGACTGCTCCTCCTTCTCCTCATGCGCCACCATGATGACCGTTACAATAGTTAGGCCTTTGTTTCAGGTATACCCCCAGTGGTACATTTTTTCACCCATTCTTTCAGAATGGACATTACAACGACAGGAGACCCGCTCCTTTGCAATATGAACAATGTTTTGAGGCCCTCATGCACGTCTCTATCCAGGGACAACGTGGAGCCTCCCAATTTTTGGCTGCCCTGCCAAAGGGCTATACTACAATAGACCCACTTCCTTACAATAGGCACTTCAGGTTTACAGGCCCTCATGCACGTCTGTATGCAGGGGCATTGGTGAACCTCACAATTTTGGACTACCATGGCAAAGGAAAATACTACAAAGACTCACTTCCTCAAAATGGGCACATTAGACTCAAGAGGCCTTCATGTACGTCTCTTCTCAGGGACATCGGAGTGCCACACAATGTTTTATGTAAAATCTTACATGTAATAATCTCAAAAAGTAACATACACCAGCTCTATCTCACTATTGGGTATGTGCCCTTAACATTTCTGCCATGAAAATTCATTTTGGTGTCATTTTGGAAGGTTTTCTGGTGAGTCCGTAAAAATGGTGTAAAACGCGGACAAAATTCTTCACAGCTGTGACTTTTGAGTGATAAATGCTTCAAGGGGTCTTCCCCATGCTTTTGCCATGTCATTTGAGCACTCTACTGAGACTTTTGTGACATTTTTAGGGTTTCTACATGCTGCCGGGGGTCATTTCATAAAAATACTCGGGTCTCCCATTGGATAACATTGGGCTCGGTGCTCGGGCCGAGTACACGAGTATCTTTGGATGCTCGGCCCGAGCCTCGAGCACCCGAGCTTTTTAGTACTCGCTCATCAATAGTAATGAAACATTTACAATTTTTATTACATATTTTACCAGTTTTATTCCTACAAAGGGATATTGCTTAAATTGAAGTTTACATTGAATGTGTTACTTATTTCTACACAGTTTAGTTGTTTGCTTTTGTATTTATGGGAACTATATATTTTGAAACAAACAGGATTTTTATAATATGGGATTATGTTTTCTACTAAAATGGACAATAAAAAAGAAACCCAAATTCGTAGTTCTCTTTGTGATGGAAGCCAAAATGTATTGTCATTTGGCACTGAAAGCAAGTATTTTATATATTACAGGTTGATAACAAATTACTTCAACAGAGAAAACGGCTTGATTTACTAGGGATTAAACCCAGGACCTTCTGCGTGTGAAGCAGATGTGATGACTACTACACTTTGAAACCTGTGAAATCCTGCAAAGTAATGGCAATTAGAGACGAGTTTTGACCGCCAGGGGAAAAAAAAAAGTAATTCGCAGTTCTGTTGATGATGGAAGCGAAAACATCCCATCATTCGGCAACAAAGTCAAGAACTTCATATATTGTGGTTTGATAGGGTATTATTTCAACACAAAGAAACGATTGGTTTCACTGAGGATTGTACACAGGACCTTCTGAGTATTAAGCAGACGTGTTGACCACTACACTATGAAATCTGATGGAAAGTTACTCTGTATTGGCAAGCAGAGCAGAATTGTGACTGACGGGGCCTTTTATTCCTACAAAGGGGTATTGATTAAATTGAAGTTTACATTGAATGTGTTACTTTTTTCTACACAGTTTAGTCGTTTGCTTTTGTATTTATGGGAACTATATATTTTGAAACAAACAGGATTTTTATAATATGGGATTATGTTTTCTGCTAAAATGGACAATAAAAAAGAAACCCAAAATCGTAGTTCTCTTAGTGATGGAAGCCAAAATGTATTGTCATTTGGCACTGAAACCAAGAATTTTAAATATTACAGGTTGATAGCAAATTACTTCAACAGCGAAAACGGCTTGTTTTTACTAGGGAATAAACCCAGGACCTTCTGCGTGTGAAGCAGACGTGATGACTACTACACTTTGAAACCTGTGAAGTCCTGCAAAGTAATGGCAATTAGAGACGAGTTTTGACCGCCAGGGGAAAAAAAAAAAAATTCGTAGTTCTGTTGGTGATGGAAGCCAAAACATCCCATCATTCGGCAAAAAAGCCAAGAACTTCATATATTGTAGTTGGATAGGGTATTATTTCAACACCAAGAACAGATTAGTTTCACTGGGGATTGATCCCAGGACCTTCTGCGTGTTAAGCAGACGTGATGAGCACTACACTATGAAACCTGTGAAAGCCTGCAAAGTAATGGCAATTAGAGACGAGTTTTGACCGCCAGGGGAAAAAAATAATAATTCGTAGTTCTGTTGGTGATGGAAGCCAAAACATCCTGTTATTCGGCAACAAAGCCAAGAACTATATATATTGCAGGTTGATATGGTATTATTTCGACACCAAGAACAGATGGGTTTCACTGGGGATTTAACTCAGGTCCTTCTGCGTGTAAAGCAGACGTGATGACCACTACACTATGAAGCCTGATGAAGAGTTTCTGTGTATTGGCTAGCAGAGCAGAATTGTGACTGACGGGGCCTTTTTATTGCTGAAGGAAAGTATTTTTGGTAATGAAACATTTACAATTTTTATTACATATTTTACCAGTTTTATTCCTACAAAGGGGTATTGCTTAACTTAAAGTTTACATTGAATGTGTTCCTTTTTTCTACACAGTTTAGTCGTTTGCTTTTGTATTTATGGGAACTATATATTTTGAAACAAACAGGATTTTTATAATATGGGATTATAATTTCTGCTAAAATGGACAATAAAAAAGAAACCCAAAATCGTAGTTCTCTTTGCGATGGAAGCCAAAATGTATTGTCATTTGGCACTGAAACCAAGAATTTTATATATTACAGGTTGATAGCAAATTACTTCAACAGCGAAAACGGCTTGTTTTTACTAGGGATTAAACCCAGGACCTTCTGCATGTGAAGCAGATGTGATGAGTACTACACTTTGAAACCTGTGAAATCCTGCAAAGTAAAGACAATTAGAGACGAGTTTTGACCGCCAGGGGAAAAAAATAATAATTCGTAGTTCTGTTTATGATGGAAGCTAAAACATCCCATCTTTCGGCAACAAAGCCAAGAACTTCATATATTGTAGATTGATAAGGTATTATTTCAACACCAAGAACAGATTGGTTTTACTGGGGATTGAACCCAGGACCTTCTGCATGTTAAGCAGACGTGATGACCACTACACTATGAAACCTTACGGAAAGTTACTATGTATTGGTAAGCAGAGCAGAATTGTGACTGACGGGGCATTTTTATTGCTGAAGGAAAGTAATTTTGGTTACATAGTTACATAGTTACATAGTTACTTAGGTTGAAAAAAGACCTAGGTCCATCTAGTTCAACCTTCCTCCACCAGTTCTACATTTAGTCACTAAGTCATTTATAACCAACAATGTTTTGTGTACTGAGGAAATCATCCAGCCCTTTTTTAAAAGATGTTACAGTATCTGCCATTACTACCTCTTGTGGTAGGGCATTCCACAGTCTGACTGCTCTAACTGTAAAGAACCCTTTCCTATTTAGCTGTTGGAATCGCTTTTCTTCCACTCGCAGTGAGTGCCCCCTGGTCCTTAGTACTGTCTTTGGAAGAAATAAGTCATGTGCCAGTCCTTTATATTGACCACACATGTATTTATACATATAAATGAGATCTCCTCTGAGGCGTCTTTTTTCTAAGCTAAACATATCTAACTTTTTCAACCTGTCATCATATGGGAGGCCTTCCATTCCTTGTAATAGTCTAGTTGCCCGCCTTTGAACTGACTCTAACTTCTGAATGTCCTTTTTAAAATGTGGAGCCCAAAACTGGATCCCGTATTCCAGATGTCGCCTTACAAGTGATTTATAGAGGGGTAACAATACGTTGGGATCACGGAATCTAATCTCTCTTTTTATACACCTTAAAATATTGTTTGCTTTAGCAGCTGCTGCTTGACATTGAGTGCTGCTGCTCAGCTTATTTGTAATGAGAATACCCAAGTCCTTCTCCTGTTCTGTAGTCCCGAGTTTACTTCCATTTAATATATACGCAGCTATAGGATCACTCCGTCCTAGGTGCATTACTTTACATTTATCAACATTAAATCTCATTTGCCAAGTATCTGCCCATTCTGACATCTTATCCAGATCTTTTTGTAATATTGTACTATCCAGGTCAGTTTTTAATATCCTACATAGTTTGGTGTCATCGGCAAAGACTGACACTGTACTATCAATCCCATCCACAAGGTCATTAATAAAGAGATTAAAAAGAATCGGTCCAAGCACAGATCTCTGCGGCACCCCACTGCTGACTATAGCCCATTTAGAGAATGTACCATTTATGACTACTCTTTGTTTCCTATCTTTTAGCCAATTCCTTACCCAGTTGCATATTGTGTCCCCTAGTCCTTGCTTCTGGAACTTTAGTATAAGGCTATTATGTGGTACAGTATCAAATGCCTTTGCAAAGTCCAAATAAATCACATCAACTGCATTACCAATATCCAGGTTTGAACTTACCCCCTCATAGAACCCCAACAGGTTGGTTAGACACGACTTATCTTTCATGAATCCATGCTGTTTGTCAGTTATCATATTATTTTCTGCAATATATTTTTGCATGTCATCCCTTAAAATGCCCTCAAAAACTTTGCATACTACTGATGTCAGGCTTACCTCTTACCTTTCCTAAATATCGGTACCACATCAGCAATCCTCCAATCCTGAGGCACCAACCCTGTTACAAGTGAGTCTAAAAAGATGAGATACAGTGGTCTGTCGATTACGGAGCTCAATTCCCTCAATATTCGTGGATGAATGCCATCTGGCCCTGGGGATTTGTCAATGTTTAATTTACTCAGACGTAGGCGTACTTCATCTTGTGTTAAATTAATTATATCGGGTGGTGAACTTTGATTTTTCACTTGTTGAATGATCCCTGGTACAGTCAGTTCCTTGGTGAATACAGATGAGAAATGCCTATTTAATATCTCAGTCTTTTGTTTGTCCTCTATAACTAACTTGTTATTATATTTTAAGGGGCCGATACTATCCTTTGTTTTCCTTTTGGCATTAATGTATTTATAAAAGATTTTGGGATTTATTTTAATGTCATTGGCGATTTTTGTTTCAGTAGCTTATTTTGCTTGTTTGATTTCTTTTTTACATTTCCTATTGATATCTTTATACTTCTGAAATGCTATTTCTGTATTCTCAGCCTTTAAGATTTTAAATGCACTTTGTTTTTGTTTTATTATACTTTGTACAGTCTTTATTATCCATAGTGGTTTCTTTTTATTCCTGGACATTTTATTACCAGAGGGTATACGTTTTTTACAGGACTCTAGTAGTATATCCTTAAACTTACCCCATTTATGTTCGGTATCCCCAGTTATTATGACTTTGTCCCAATCTACATTTAAGCTCTTCCCTTAATTTGTTGAAATCAGCTTTCCTAAAATTCCAGGTTTTAGCATCCCCCTTTGAAATGTTCTATTGAATATTATGTTGAAGCTTACCATATTATGATCACTGGTGCCCAAGTGCTCCCGGACCTGTAGATCTGAAATTGTATCCGGTCTATTTGACAGGACCAGATCTAGCAAATTATCTCCCCTGGTCGGTTCACCTACCATCTGAGAGAGGAAATTGTCTTGAATAGTAGATAAGAACTTACAGATTTTAGCAGAACCAGAAGATTCTATGTCCCACTGTATGTCTGGATAGTTGAAATCCCCCATAATAAGAACTCGATTATTATTATTCGCTGCCTTTTCAATTTGTTCCAGCATTTCACCCTCTATTTGTTGAGGTATGTTAGGAGGCTTATAGCAAACTCCAATTAGTATTTTTCCATTATTCCCCTCCCCATGTACATTTACCCATACTGACTCTACATTGTTGCTGTTCCCCTCAATGTCATCATACAACACAGGTTTTAGGTACATATTTTACCAGTTTTATTCCTACAAAGGGATTTTTCTTGAATTGAAGTTTACATTGAATGTGTTACTTTTTTCTACATAGTTTAGTCATTTGCTTTTGTATTTATGGGAACTATATATTTTGAAACAAACAGGATTTTTATAATATGGGATTATGTTTTCTGCTAAAATGGACAATAAAAAAGAAACCCAAAATTGTAGTTCTCTTTGTGATGGAAGCCAAAATGTATTATCATTTGGCAACGAAACCAAGAATTTCATATACTACAGGTTGAGAGCAAATTACTTCAACACCGAAAAAAGATTGGTTTCACTGGGGATTGAACTCAGAACGTTCTGCATGTGAAGCAGACTTGATGACCACCACACTAGAAAACCTGTGAAATCCTGCAAAGTAATGGCAATTAGAGACGAGTTTTGACCGCCAGGGGCAAAAAAAATAATTCGTAGTTCTGTTGGTGATGGAAGCCAAAACATCCCGTCATTCGGCAACAAAGCCAAGAACTTCATATATTGTAGTTTGATAGGGTATTATTTCAACACCAAGAACAGATTGCTTTTACTGGGGATTGAACCAGTGTTAAGCAGACATGATGACCAATACACTATGAAACCTTATGCAAAGTTACTGTGTATTGGCTAGCAGAGCAGAATTGAGACTGACGGGGCCTTTTTATTGCTGAAGGAAATCATTTTAGGTTAATTAAACATTTACAATTTTTATTACATATTTTACCAGCTTTATTCCTACAAAGGGATATTGCTTAAATTGAAGTTTACATTGAATGTGTTACTTTTTTCTACACAGTTTAGTCGTTTGCTTTTGTATTTATGGGAACTATATATTTTGAAACAAGCAGGATTTTTATAATATGGGATTATGTTTTCTGCTAAAATGGACAATAAAAAAGAAACCCAAAATCGTAGTTCTCTTTGTGATGGAAGCCAAAATGTATTGTCATTTGGCAACAAAACCAAGAATTTTATATATTACAGGTTGATAGCAAATTACTTCAACAGCGAAATCGTCTTGTTTTTACTAGGGATTGAACCCAGGACCTTCTGCGTGTTGAGCAGACGTGATGACCAGTACACTATGAAACCTGATGGAAAATTACTGTGTATTGGCAAGCAGAGCAGAATTGTGACTGACGGGGCCTTTTTATTGCTGAAGGAAAGTATTTTTGGTTAATGAAACATTTACAATTTTTATTACATATTTTACCAGTTTTATTCCTACAAAGGGATTTTGCTTAAATTGAAGTTTACATTGAATGTGTTACTTTTTTCTACATAGCTTAGTCATTTGCTTTTGTATTTATACGAACTATATATTTTGAAACAAACAGGTTTTCTTATAATATGGGATTATGTTTTCTGCTAAAATGTTCAATAAAAAAGAAACCCAAAATCGTAGTTCTCCTTGTGATAGAAGGGAAATTGTATTGTCATTTGGCAACGAAACCAAGAATTTCATACTTTACAGGTTGATAGGAAATTACTTCAACACCGAAAACAGATTGGTTTCACTGAGGATTGAACACAGAACGTTCTGCATGTGAAGCAGACTTGATGACCATCACACTTTAAAATCTGTGAAATCCTGCAAAGTAATGGCTATTAGAGACGAGTTTTGACTGCCAAGAAAAAAAAAAAAATTCCTTGTTCTGTTGGTTATGGAAGCCAAAACATCCCGTCATTCGGCAACAAAGCCAAGAACTTTATGTATTGTAGTTGGATAGGGTATTTTTTTAACACCAAGAACAGATTGGTTTTACTGGGGTTTGAACCCAGGACCTTCTGCGTGTGAAGCAGACATGATGACTACAACACTTTGAAACCTGTGAAATCCTGCAAAGTAATGGCAATTAGAGACGAGTTTTGACCACCAGGGGAAAAAAAAAATAATTCGTAGTTCTATTGGTGATGGAAGCCAAAACATCCCGTCATTCGGCAACAAAGCCAAGAACATCATATATTGTAGTTGGATAGGGTATTATTTCAACACCAAGAACAGATTGGTTTCACTGGGGATTGAACAAAGGACCTTCTGCGTGTTAAGCAGACGTGATTACCACTACCCTATGAAACCTGATGGAAAGTTACTGTGTAATGGCAAACAGAGCAGAATTGTGACTGACGGGGCCTTTTTATTGCTGAAGGAAAGTATTTTTGGTAATGAAACATTTACAATTTTTATTACATATTTTACCAGTTTTATTCCTACAAAGGGATTTTGCTTAAATTGAAGTTTATATTGAAAGTGTTACTTTTTTCTACATAGTTTGGTCTTTTGCTTTTGTATTTATGGGAACTATATTTTTTGAAACAAACAGGATTTTTATAATATGGGATTATGCTTTCTGCTAAAATGGTCAATAAAAAAGAAACCCAAAATCGTAGTTCTCTTGGTGATGGAAGCCAAAATGTATTGTCATTTGGCAACGAAACCAAGAATTTCATATACAGTTAGGTCCAGAAATATTTGGACAGGGACACAATTTTCGCGAGTTGGGCTCTGCATGCCACCACATTGGATTTGAAATGAAACCTCTACAACAGAATTCAAGTGCAGATTGTAACGTTTAATTTGAAGGTTTGAACAAAAATATCTGATAGAAATTGTAGGAATTGTACACATTTCTTTACAAACACTCCACATTTTAGGAGGTCAAAAGTAATTGGACAAATAAACCAAACCCAAACAAAATATTTTTATTTTCAATATTTTGTTGCGAATCCTTTGGAGGCAATCACTGCCTTAAGTCTGGAACCCATGGACATCACCAAACGCTGGGTTTCCTCCTTCTTAATGCTTTGCCAGGCCTTTACAGCCGTAGCCTTCAGGTCTTACTTGTTTGTGGGTCTTTCCGTCTTAAGTCTGGATTTGAACAAGTGAAATGCATGCTCAATTGGGTTAAGATCTGGTGATTGACTTGGCCATTGCAGAATGTTCCACTTTTGCACTCATGAACTCCTGGGTAGCTTTGGCTGTATGCTTGGGGTCATTGTCCATCTGTACTATGAAGCGCCGTCCGATCAACTTTGCGGCATTTGGCTGAATCTGGGCTGAAAGTATTTCCCGGTACACTTCAGAATTCATCCGGCTACTCTTGTCTGCTGTTATGTCATCAATAAACACAAGTGACCCAGTGCCATTGAAAGCCATGCATACCCATGCCATCAGGTTGCCTCCACCATGTTTTACAGAGGATGTGGTGTGCCTTGGATCATGTGCCGTTTCCTTTCTTCTCCAAACTTTTTTCTTCCCATGATTCTGGTACAGGTTGATCTTTGTCTCATCTGTCCATAGAATACTTTTCCAGAACTGAGCTGGCTTCATGAGGTGTTTTTCAGCAAATTTAACTCTGGCCTGTCTATTTTTGGAATTGATGAATGGTTTGCATCTAGATGTGAACCCTTTGTATTTACTTTCATGGAGTCTTCTCTTTACTGTTGACTTAGAGACAGATACACCTACTTCACTGAGAGTGTTCTGGACTTCAGTTGATGTTGTGAACGGGTTCTTCTTCACCAAAGAAAGTATGCGGCGATCATCCACCACTGTTGTCATCCGTGGACGCCCAGGTCTTTTTGAGTTCCCAAGCTCACCAGTCAATTCCTTTTTTTCTCAGAATGTACCCGACTGTTGATTTTACTACTCCAAGCATGTCTGCTATCTCTCTGATGGATTTTTTCTTTTTTTTCAGCCTCAGGATGTTCTGCTTCACCTCAATTGAGAGTTCCTTAGACCGCATGTTGTCTGGTCACAGCAACAGCTTCCAAATGCAAAACCACACACCTGTAATCAACCCCAGACCTTTTAACTACTTCATTGATTACAGGTTAACGAGGGAGACACCTTCAGAGTTAATTGCAGCCCTTAGAGTCCCTTGTCCAATTACTTTTGGTCCCTTGAAAAAAAGGAGGCTATGCATTACAGAGCTATGATTCCTAAACCCTTTCTCCGATTTGGATGTGAAAACTCTCATATTGCAGCTGGGAGTGTGCACTTTCAGCCCATATTATATATATAATTGTATTTCTGAACATGTTTTTGTAAACAGCTAAAATAACAAAACTTGTGTCACTGTCCAAATATTTCTGGCCCTGACTGTATTACAAGTCGATAGGAAATTGCTTCAACACCGAAAACGGATTGGTTTCACTGGGGATTGAACCCAGGACCTTCTGTGTAAAGCAGACGTGATGACCGTTACACTATGAAACCTGTGAAATCCTGCAAAGCAATGGCAATTGGAGACGAGTTTTGACCGCCAGGGGAAAAAAAAAAATTCTTATCTCTGTTGGTGATGGAAGCCAAAACATCCCGTCATTCGGCAACAAAGCCAAGAACTTCATATATTGCAGGTTGATAGGGTTTTATTTCAATCAGTAATTTATATCAGCTCACCGCTCACCGTGTGTAGGCTCACTCCTGGTTGTCCCCTGGAGCACGGACAAGCACTACCACAGCCTAGTATTGCAGATAAAAAAGAAGGGATGTCCAGCTCTTCAGGCAGAGAAACCAAGGTCTTTAATTCATCATGCAGATACAACGAAATACATGGCCAGCACTACGCGTTTTAGGTGTAAAACTCACCCTTAATCATGATGCTGGAAAGGAAGCGCTACAGAGTTTATATACAATTGTCAAAGCAGGTGTTTAGAACACTTGAGCACCATACACATTTTAAGTCAGGCTTCCATAATGATTATAATATAATACAAACAAGATTTTTTTTAGATTTTTTGGATTTTCTTAAAAATATCTGGACTAAATATAGATATATATTACAGCATACTAGTTATGGTGCGCCAATATACAGTGCAAATATGCATACTTGAAAATACACGCACATATTAGTATATAAATATACATAAACATGCACAATTACAATGACACCTATAAACCTGCACATGGAAATAATTGTTTTTTTCTGTGATTTTTCCCTTTTTATTTTAATTATTTAATAGTGACACCTTATATAAGATTTAATTCAAAAACAAAATGTTCTTTAAATTGAATGATGTCCTACATTTATGTGCAGTTGGTAATCATGCTTTTGTTGAATATATTTCTGAAAACTACCCAATTCTATGTAGCTCATCTATAATACTGGATTCGTATTGAGAAAAAAAATTATCAGTTCTTAAAATTTTAATAATTTATTTGGTGATTTTTTTGATTATTTTTTGGCTGTGTCTGCCTAGATATAATACAAAGTACAATTAATAGTAAGCAAAGGTTGTTGAGATTGTATTTTAAATTGCAGCCATTCATGTCAAGCTGTTATCTGTGATAAGTATTGCTTTTGTTTAACTCAGTGTGTGGAAAATCGGCCGTACACCTCCACGGCAAACTATAAGATTAGCACTAACAGATCAAAGCCGCAAGTTGTAATCAGTGCCATTAAGACTGTAGCACGATCATCCATAAACTTCACATGGGAGAACTTCTGTTGTGAACACTGGGAGATAAGCCCCAAGCTTTTTTCTAGGGACATGAACACACCCTACTACCAATAGGATCATTGTGAATCACACAATCGCAGGTAGTATGAAGCAGACTTAAAAGTTCCACATTGCAGAAGCAGACCTACATGTTGCAAATGTTCGTTTATTAACAGTAGAGTTGATCGTGGTTCGCGGTTCGAGTGATTTTGGGGGGTGTTCTAGAACGAACTAAAACGCGAGCTTTTTGCTAAAGTTCGATAGTTCTAGTTACGTTCGAGAACGGTTCTAGCAGCAAAAAGCAGGGCTTTTTGCAGCTAGTGTGCAGGAGCCATCGCTGGCAGCCTGCCAGAAGCTGGTAACCAAGATAAACATCGGGTATCCAAGCAAAGCGCTTTGGTTAGTAACCCGATATTTATCCTAGTTACGTGTGCAGGAAGCCCACACTTCCCTGCTCAGCTCACTCCGCCCCCTCCTGCACGCGGCCTGTACACACACACACACACACACACTCACACTCACCTGTCCCCAGCCAAGCAGTCCACGACACTGACGTCCTCAGCGCCATATGACCCCGCTAGGCTCCACCCACTTCGCACTCCGCCGCCAGCACACATGGCTCCGCCCACCTGGCACTCTGCACACATGGTCCTGCTAGGCTCCGCCCACCTGACAATCTGCACACATGGTACCGCTAGGCTCCGCCCACCTGGAACTCTGCACACATTACCCCGCTAGGCTCCGCCCACCTGGCACTCTGCACACATGGCTATGCTAGGCTCCGCCCATCTGGCACTTTGCACACATTACCCCGCTTGGCTCCACCCACCTGTCACTCTGCACACATGGTCCCGCTAGGCTCCGCCCATCTGGCACTCTGCACACATGGTCCCACTAGGCTCCGCCCACCTGGCACTCTGCACACATGGTCCCGCTAGGCTCCGCCCACCTGGCACTCTGCACACATGGCTCCGCCCACCTGGCACTCTGCACACATTGCCCCGCTAGGCTCCGCCACCTGGAACTCTGCACACATGGTCCCGCTAGGCTCCGCCCACCTGGCACTCTGCACACATGGTCCCGCTAGGCTCCGCCCACCTGGCACTCTGCACACATTACCCCGCTAGGCTCCGCTCACCTGGCACTCTGCACACATGGTCCCGCTCGGCTTACCTGCGGTGATGAAGTCCCGACCTCAGCGCTGTCACTGTCCTCCATAGCCGCCGCTTGTCACATCACCTTCTCTCTCTTCCGACCCGAGACTGACTAGCGGTGACGTCACGAGCCGCTCGCGATACTTGGCTGTGAAGATGATTGAAGTCAGTGTGCAGGAGATCAGCGCAGGTAATGTACCTCGCTGACAGCAGCACTTGTCATCCCCTGCAATGACCTGGGCTGACCCATTGATGTTAGCTCAGGTCACTGCACTGCTCTCCCAGCCAATGGGGAACATCCTGCTCTTCATTGACTGGGACAGTTTGGATCGTCATGGGAACCCCTTGGATTACACTAGACCTGGATTTGTTTTTCTATCTAATAAATTGGTTAAAGAGGGAATGTATTGGGGAGTCTTTTTTCAAATAAAAATGTGTTTGTCGTCTATTTTTTTTTATTACTGACTGGGTTGGTGATGTCGGGTATCTGATAGACGCCTGACCTCACCAACCCCAGGGCTTGGTGCCAGGTGACATTACACACTGGTATTAACCCCATATATTACCCCGTTTGCCACCGCACCAGGGCACGGGATGAGCTGGGGCGAAGCACCAGAATTGGCGCATCTAATGGATGTGCCACTTCTGGGGCGGCTGCGGCCTGCTTTTTTTAGGCTAGGGAGAGTCCAATAACCATGGACCTCCCTAGTCTGAGAATATCAGACCCCAGCTGTCTGCTTTACCTTGGCTGGTGATCCAATTTTGGGGGGACCCCTACGTGTTTTTTTTTATTTAATTATTTATTTAATTTAAAATAACAGCGTGGGGTGCCTCAGTTTTGGATTACCAGCTAAGGTGAAGCTGCCAGCTGTGGTCTGCAGGCTGCAGCCGTCTGCTTTACCCTAGTTGGCTACAAAAATAGGGGGAACCCTACG